>NW_027187323.1:9365654-9429589 GCF_028583685.1 Petaurus breviceps papuanus
GTCTTTCTCTGGCCATTGTTTTAGATGGGCCTGAAGATGGAAATGTAAGAGTTTGGACTAGTCTGATGAGTTCCCAAAACACATTATGCTTTTGAATCTTTGTATCTTTAAAAAGTCAAATCTATTTATTAAAAGTCCTACTCTTACGGCTGATTTTTATATTATTTATAATTCTCATTTGGACTTCACAGAATCACATTTTTGTTACAAGTGTTATATTTCCTATCTTTTTTTAACCTGCAATAAAAGGGGAAAAAATCCCCTTATTTGCTAAGGTTACAGTGTTAGTTTAATTTTCATAGAAGCAGTGGAATATTTTGAAGTGAGTAACATTTACCAAGTCATTAGTTTTATGCAAACTAGGAAGGAAGATGAAAGAAAAAAAATTATCAATTATTTATAGATTGTTAAAATGTATCTTAGTGCAGTGCTACTGTATAGAAATGACAATTAGCCAAACTTACCTTCTTTAATTAATAATGCATACATTATGCTCTTTGGGCAACTAATCACCAGCTCTACAAATTTGTTTGACACTGTTGAAGATACCTATCACATGGGTTAAAAAAAGAACAATACTCAGCCAGCTGCAGCCAACTTTACTCCTTCTAGCAATACTTGGAAGGTATACTACTTTCAGAGAACAAAATGGTGGTCTGTTACTTGGTTATGTGACTATGGCAAAATGCTACCACCTATGAAATTTTCAATCAAAGATAATATGCTTGATAGACCTTAAATGAAGCCTTTCATCTGGAAACCAAAAAAAAAAAAAACCAGCACACCTTAACTTTCTTCCCCAGTCTTGTATGTAACAAATTCTGCTACCTTATAGTTGTGATTTTCAAACCTATTTTTGTGATTCTTGGGGATGTTTAAAGAAGTGCAACAGAATTCTAAAAGGAAGCTTAAATTTTATTGCTTTCCACTAAAAAAAATTCTGTTCCATGATATCTTCATGAGAGAAGACCTGCCACATATTCAGACAATCATGGGATAGCCTAACTCACAGAAGATTGAGAATTCCTGACTAGTGATGGATGAAGCAGGACTACTTTTCTCTCATTGTTCCACCCACTGGGCATAGGAACCACTGAGAGGTATATCAAGAATCCATACATGCTGCTGTCTGGACCCAGAGCTCTGAGAATCCCACTTGATGAGATCACTCAAGCTGGGTATTATAACTGACAAAGCTATTCTAGCAATCAACCAACCAATGGACATCAGGAGCAAGTAGAATCCAATCAATGGATTCCTGCTTTCATAGGCTCATCATGGAGCTATGCATAGCACAATATGGAAGCAGCATGTTATGTTTGGAAGGGAATTGGTATAGTTCCTTCACATATGGTGTTGAACAGACCCTACTCCCCATTTGCTCCTCAGTAAGGTGTGCATTTTCGAGGGATACTGCTGAGGCTTTGTCTTTTGTGTTTTAGTGCCTTTGCACTGAAAAGTGAACTGTCTGACATTTTTGGCAGGCCAATGTAAAGAGTTTCAAGATTTCTTAGCGACTTTGACTGAGAAAGTCAAAGTGGGAACCAGATTGAACAAAAGAAAAACTGAACTAGAATCTTGGTAGAGCTTGGGGATAAGGAAATTAAGTTCCCTATATGATAGTGTCCATCATAGTCTGTATTCCCACAGTTCAGTGAAAGACACAGCATTGAGTATAATCTCCACCTAGTGAAATTCTTGTCTTTTGTCCCTGTACTAAACATCCCCAAGGTCTTAGTGCAGCTATTAAAGTTTAAAATATAGGAAAACACCCTGTATTTCATTCAGTATGTCCACACTGGCCCGGATCAGTCAGTCTGGCTATGGCACAGATTTGTCATTTGTCAATTTTTGCATTGCAGGATTGGAAACAGATAGAACAGGACTAAAATGTCCGTTTGGTGTGAAATATTTCCCCCTCAAAACATATTGAGTGACAGAGAAAAGGAGTATAAATATCAGCAACATAAAGGCATATGAGAACACCATTTCTAGATGAAAACTAAGTCAAACCCTCATCTCTACCATTTACTTGTTATTTCCCATCCACTCCCCCAAAGAAGGATTTCTTTCTGAAAGACTTCCCTTGTTTATTTAACTCATGGAACATATTTTAATGTCGTTGCCAACGAAGAGACTTCAGTGATGGAAAAAAAAATCCAACAACTTTTTATATATGGAAAGATGGTGATTGGTGTCATTTTTTAAAAGCACAAATTCCCATAGTGTACTATGAAATTTCTGTATTTATTAACGATGGGTATATTTTGATTACTATGCACTCTGCACTTGTCATTGGTTACCTGTCAAAATGCAGACCATTTTAACAAGAGTACTGCCACAGAGAACAATAATGTGTAGGTTTACTCTGTGTTTTTGTTTGTTATAAGCATACTATTTGCAATAATTTATGGAAAGTCTTGAAATTATAAATATTAAGGCACTGCCAAATGCTTTAACTATCCCTCCATGGCAAATTGTCTTTAAATACCAGCATTTTTTTTCTTTTTAACATTTACTTGTGGACCAGAAACACTTGCAGTCTATTGCCCCTGGCCTTCTGTGAGAATGTTAGTTAGCAATGCTCATAAAACCTCAATTCATCAATGTGAACATAATTTGCTATGAACAGAAAGCTCACAAAAGGGTGAATTTGTCAGATAGACAGGTGGCCTGAGATCTCTCCCTGATACTGAATGATATGAATAATAGATTCTGGTAAATGTATGCCAAGACTTGAGCTGTAAACACAGCTGCCTCCATTCCCTTCCAGAATAACAGCTTCGAGAACGAAAGCACAGGAACCATCATTCCACCTGAGGACCTTAGCTTGTACACACAGACACACAGACACATACACACACAGACTTGCACATGTACACACCCTCACTCAAGGAACAAGAAAATTCCCATAAAATGGGAGTGAATTTGGGGACTTTCACATTTCCTCAGTCCCATTAGGAACATATCCTAAGCCTGCCCTGGGCAGAGGGTATTGGGGAGAAGAGACAGTGGAGAAGAGGAAAGCAAATCAGTTGTTCAAATATTTCCATCCTATGCCCTTCAAGCATTGCAATTTATAAAAGATCCAAATCAAAGATCCAAATCAACAGAGCTAATTTAACTTTGCGATATTACAACTTCTGTTTTATAATTTTCAAAAGGAGATAGCAAGTTTCGGCCATCCACCAGCACAGTACTGATGAAATAGGAACCTTGAAAACATTCTAGTAATTCCCAGCTATTTGTCTTATGGGCTATTAAATATTTATTAAGGTTCAAATGTAATAGCCTTTTCTCTGATTTTTCCTGAACTTTTAAAAATCTATTTTATAAATTATTTTCCAGGTATTTTGCCTGTCCATCTTTGCACATATCTACTCACCCACATACCTATCAGTAGTGGACACACTGTTATTCTACCTGAATACAATATGTTTGGTTTAGTATTTATAGAAACTTTTGAATTTCAAAGACCTTGTTTGGAAGAGGGATTACTATGATAAAACTCTTACCAACAATGATCAGTATAACATAGAAGCTGATCGGTTTAAAGTCCTAAAAATTTTTTTTAATATTGCAATGTATAGACCAAATAGTCCACCTTCTTAATTCAGAAGTTGTCCAGTCCTTAATATATATTGTTCGATTTGTCCAAATGGTATTTATGTTAAAGTTTCTTCCTAATTACTTGGCACAGATAGAGTATATGTTTTCATTTAGTCTGCTTATACCAGTGAGGTATCTTTCTACTCCCTGAATGAATGTGAAATATTGAAAGCTAAAAGGCAGTTGTATAAGAAATCTTGTGAAAATTTCAGTGTTTTGTGATAGTCTCATATAATTTTTAGAGCTGGAACCAACCTTAATAATTGTATCATTGTACACTCTCATTTTACAAATGAAGAAACCAAGGCTCAAAGCATTTGTGTGACTTTACAAAAGTCAGATAGCTGGTTACTAGCAGAACTCAAGGCAAGGAACCTAAGTTTTTTGATTTACAGTCAAGGACACTTTTAGCTACATGTTGCAGCTATGTTATGGAGAACTGGAAAAACCTGATTTGAAATTTCAATCATTTTGCTTCTATTTATTGTATTTTTGAAAGAAACATAGAACAACTCCTGCTCATCTTAGAGAAGGCTTTCTCTCACTATCCTTTCTAGGCATGTCAAGTCCTCTAAAGCATCACTGATCCTTTTGCTTGCCTGTCTACATGCACGGATATAGTATAAAGCAATCTTGCTTATATTCCAAATATGACTTTTCAATAGGGCTCACAGGGAAGAAGTGACACTGACAATACTAATTCATGTCTAAATCCTCAAGAAGCATGCCTCAAAATTCTAGGATTGACTTCTGTACCCAAACCCTGGTCAGCTATGGTTTGTTGATTATTCTAGTTCATCTTCCTTTATTGGCATCCAAACCTCAAGTGAATAGCTCTGGATTATTGTCCTGAGGCTCTAAGAGTGGGCTTCTACTACCCCAGTCTGGTTTATCTACCTCAAATCTTTTATTCCACTTCCTTAAATCCAAGTTTTCACATATATCCAAGGGTCTCCTGAGTTCTTGGATCAAATCTAAGCATTTAGAACCATAGGGACAAAGGATACAATGAAGCCCACAAGAGAACAACACGAGATAGAATGCATCTGTTATTGGCAAATGACATAATGACAAATGACATAATACCTCTCTAGTCTAGACTATGGATTTCACTAATTGTTTTTTGAAATAACGCAAAGTTATCAAAGAGCAGAATTGTTTGACAAATTCCAGAGAAAGAACTCTACCTTATGTATTCCACATACGACTTTGTATCTCTCTACTTTAGGTAACAGAAATAGGGACTGGACCTTGATTTCATTGATATTAGGGAATTCTTTCCTCTACCACACTGGGTCAGTACCTTCTCTGCTACACAAAGTCTTTTTTTTTTTTAAAGATTAATTAATTTTTAGTTTTCAGCATTCACTTTTATAAGATTTTGAGTTCTAAAATTCCACCTCCCTCCACAAGACAGCATGCAACCTGATATAGGCTATGCGTGTGTGATCATATTAAACATATTTCCACATTAGTCATAACATGAAAGAAGAATTAGAACAAAAGGGAAAAAACCATGAAAAAGAAAAAAAAACAACAAAAGAGAAAATAGTCTGTTTTGATCTGCATTCAGAGTCCATAGTTCTGCAAATGTATAACCTTAGAGAATTGTCTAGACCACTGAGACAGTGACATCCAACCAGTATGTGGAAGTACTGGAACTTCAACCCAAGCTTTATTGGCTCCAAGGATGGCATTCTCTGTCATGGCTACTTCTTAGGTAAGACATAACACTTATGGAGTCAATCTTATCTGTATTCTCAAAACATTTTCTTTGAAAGAAATCTATGACCAATGGAGGAAAGGCAAATTTTATATGGTTCTCATTTTGGATGGATGAATGAACTTGAGCTGAGACTCCTTCCAATTTACTCCATCTCTTGTGTCTCCCTGTGTCTCTGTCTGTCTCTTGCCAGGAGAAAGAATACACTGTTTACGGTGGATTTTTCAAGTTGTTTATTCCAGGTGGCTTGCCTTTGCAGAAAGCCTGCTCAATACTATAAGCTCACCCTTATATAGCACTTTATAGTTTCTAAAATGCTGTCCTCACAATAAACCTGTGGAGGAGGCAGCATAGGATGATGATAATGAAGTATTATAAACCCCATTTTACAGAGGAGAAAACAAAAACTTAGGCAAACTCCTTTCCAGGGTCATACTTCACAAATGGCAGAATTGAGATTCAAATTAAGGTCTTTCTACCAAAGTCCAAAATCATGATGCAAAGACAATAAAATACATATGTTGATATGTGGAGAAAATGGCACAATGGCCCAATATTCATTCATTCATCCATCCATCCATCCATCCATCCATCCATCCATCCATCCATCCATCCATCTATTCATCCATTTATTTATTTATTTGCCTTTTTGGAGGGCAATTGGGGTTAAGTGACTTGCCCAAGGTCACACGGCTAGTTTTTGTGTTAAGCGTCTGAGGCCGGATTTGAACTCAGGTCCTCCTGACTCCAGGGCCGGTGCTCTATTCACTGCAACACCTAGTTGCCCCACGGCCCAACTTTTATACTTAGATTCTTCCTGAAAATATGATTATGATTTAGAAGAATTTTCTCTTATTTTAAACAAATGAAGTATTTTTCCAAACTTCTGGTGGTGTCCAAATCTTCATGCTGGTTAATAGTTGCCATATAAAATACTATTAATTAATTTTCAGAAGATTCATTTGGTCTTATACAAGATTTCTATTTATCATATTCAAAAATTGTCTTATACTTAAACTTCATGTTCAAGAAAGCTGTGTCAGTGCCTGAGGTTTCATATTTGAATGAAGAACCTTTATGTAGACGATGCACATTAATTATATCTGTCATATATGAAGCCCTGATGAGCCATTCTCAGTTAAGAAACCCAGGTTACATTGAAATAAGCATCAAGAAAAGTCATCCCAGATTCCTGAGCAGAACACACTTAGCTGGTCTGTTTGCTACACTGTATTTAAGTAGCCCATAGTTGCATCATCCTTAACTAAAGCTATAGCTTCAGTATTCAGGGTATTTGCATAGCATTCATTCATGTAGTGATGCATGTTGTTGTTTGCTACTGAGTAGAGTGCATAAATGATGGTGAAGATCACAAAGTATATCACATTCTTATACTCTCTTCATTCCTAGTGACTCTGCTATTACTTTCTCTCTTCATGGTTAAATACTACTTACCTTATAGACATGCCAAATGAATACTGGGTAACTTTTATGCAGGTAGAATGTTATTTGGCTCTATCTAGGATCATAAGAAAATTGATTTACAGCTGGAATGGACCTTAGAGTCATCTATTCCACCCCCCTCATTTTATAGGTGAGGAAATTGAGACCCAAAGGGGTCAAGTGACAACCAAGGTCACACCAGGTAGTAAGAGACAGAGTCAGGATTTTAACCAGATTCTGTGACTACAAACTCAGTCTACTGCATCACACAAGACTACATTTAAAAGAACATTTTATCTGGTCAGGATAAACATTACTTGAGAAGGGAAATATTATTTATTAACAATATGATATGCCCATAATGTTAAAACTACTCCCTCTGCTTTTTGTATGAGGTAAACACACACCCTTATAATTCCATGTGATGGAAGATGGCAGTAGGAAGTGAAGGAGGGAGTGAGGTAATTCACATTATTTTTTAAGGACCTGCTAAAAAGTAAAATTTTAAATAATTCCCAAGAAATAGTCAGACATCATTTGACTATGATGAATAATTAACTCTTTCACGATTCCACAGAGATGAGACTACATGAATGTCAACATTGTTTCAAAGAATATACAATAGCACACCAAAAGGAGTACATATGATTTTTTTCATGTTCAATTCTAATGGTCCAGTAACTTATCATTATGGAAAGTAAACTGCTTTTTTTTTTGCCATCACTGCTTTAGTTAGGGACCTATAAATGTGTCACTTGCTTAATCACCCAAAAACTTTCCTCTAGCATCCCCTTTAACATAACGCCATTTGAAACATCTATAAAGATAAAATTCTTCAGTCAAATCAATAATCCTTCACTTTTGTCATTAAAAGCAAAATTATCACCTAAATCAGGAATGACAGATTGCAGCAGACTGCTCAGATGTGTCAAAAAGCGCCATTGCTAATGATGGACTGGTAGAACCACTCTTTCAGGTGGTTACTCAAGTGTAAACATCAAGAACGTTACAAACATGTAACCATAAACAAATCTACTGAAATAAAGAACCTAGTTAATAAAGTCTAACTTTTGAAACTGAATCAAAATAATAGTTGGGCAGGAAAAAATAGATGCCTCAAAACAAAACCTAAAGCATCATCTTCATTGCATTATGTTGCATGAACATTGTTCATAGTAATGTTCAATTATTGTTCAACCAATAACATAGACTATGTTATTTAGATGTCTGACACATCATTTTCTCAGTAGGTATGCCATTAGCACATTGTTCTCATAGGAAATATGGTTAGTTAAAGCAAGGAGGTGATACGGTAAAAGCCAGTAGCGAGCAAGTCAATATTCCAGGGTTTAATTTCTTTGAGGTTCTGCCAGTGGCATGCCTTGTAACTTTGGAATATCTGTTTGATCTCAGTAGGTACACTGATTAAATAGGGGTAATAGTGCACAGTCCATAAGTAAAATAAATTTGTTTCTTACCAGCTATGTATAAAGTGAATTTCTTTTTATTAAATTCAATTTTCCCTTTGTCTTTTTTTTTGGGGGGGGGGGCAGGAGGGAGTTTCACAGTGGAGCTTAGACCTGGGATTTCATTGGTGTATAAAACTCCCTGTGGGGAACTTCCTTCTACTAATGAGATTCAGTAACTTGTCTATAATTTATAATCTTGGAGGGGTCATTGGGTCAATGAGCAATAAGTAGCTCACTATAGGTAATATCTTTAGTATAGGTGAGAATTAGGACTTCAGTCCAGGCCTTCCTATCTCCAAGGGTAAACATCTATTTCCAATGTCTTACTGACTCTTGGTTTCCGAACTAACACTGGAAATATATTTGCACTCCCAAAGCGAGGCTCATGGAAGCATAGAATTTGGAGGTCATTAATGTAACCCATTTTGGAATCCAGGAAACTATGACCCAAAGATGTTATGTGCCTTGCACAGGTATCAAACAGTAAAGGGAGGATTAGAACCAGGTCCTCTGAGTCCAGAGCCAGCATTCTTCCCACCACGTTTAATAAAATAAGATAATATAAAAAGAAGGTGAGCTATCTTATCGTATCATAAAGTTACATCTGAAACGGATGGTGAAAGTAATTTTGGCCAGACTCTATAGTTTACAGATACAAAAACTGATGCCTAGAGAACTTAAGTGATGGCTAAAGGACACACATCTAGTAAGTAAGATGCAAACCCAAGTCCAAAACCAAAAACTCCTTCCATTTTGATACGGATAAATAACTGGTTTCTCTCTTGATCAAGAGACAAAATAATTGGTCATAAATATAAAGAGGGTCTGTTTTAGGAAAGAGGAGAAAGAAAAAGGGCCTAAGGCAGGGGGAGGAGGGGAATCATGACAAATATGAATGTTGTTTTGGAATGGAAGTACTGGTGACAGCAAGTCACTCAATCTCTCTCAGTCATTTTCTTATCTGTAAATTGGGGATAATAGCAGCTTCTCCTTCAATGGGACTGTTGGGAGGATCAAATGAGATAGCATATTTACAATGATTTGCAAACTTGAAATGACTATATAAATGTTGGCTATTTATTACAATGACGATGATGATGATAATTGTTGTTGTTCTTGTCATAAAACTACGTTACTGTCTCTAACTTTCAACCAGGCCACAACATCTAACTTCCAAAGGTAATCACATTTTCCTATTTCCTAACAAGATAATTATAACTTTTGTAGCCCTTCCCTTGGGTTTTTCTCAAAGAGTCACATTTCTGTCACCTCTCCAATCCATTTAATAACCGATGACACAATCTGATCACTGTATGAAGGTAAGCTGTCAGGATAACTTTAAGAAACATAACCTGGTTGTGGTGTTTAAACAGCAAAATCAGGCAGGCTGAAATGGGTTGTTATAAACAGGAGAGGTAGCTCATTTAGAAGCAGATCTTTGTGTGATCTGTTTACAGGGGAGAGCCCCAGCAAACAAACTTGATAAATGTCATTCTAATACTTGCCAACGTAAAACATTAGTCAGGTGTGAGGAATTATAGAAAGGATGGTTGGCCACTTTCTCTTTATCTATACATCCACATCATCATGTCATCTTCTCATGGTTTAGCATGCAACATATGTGCATGCCTATCTACCCAGTGAATTTGTCCCTGTGAAAAATAGTGTAACCAAAAAATCCATTAGTAATTAAAAAGTCCCACTACAAGTTGTCCCTGAATTTTACTACCCACAGAAAGAACACAATATACTTCAAAGAGAAACTAAAAGTTTAGTGTATTCTTACAGAGAATGTTAGTGTGTTGAAACCCTACCCCTTCTCTCTCTATTTGTGTATATGTATGTATATGTTCATGTATGTAAAACACCTCAGACTCTAGACCCATATGAAGGTCTCTGCAATGATGGTGGTGTTCAGTTGGTTATTAGAATTGGCCCTAATATTGGTGTTTATCAAGATCCACTAAGAATACCTCGACATAATTCAAATCATCTTTCAAGGTTCAGTTACATTCTTATTTCTCTCTTTTCTCTGAACCCGTATTTCATTCTTTTGATAATATTGTACTTTCTTGTCTTGAATAATTTTATACTAAGATTATCCATCTGGGTAACAAACGTTTCTATACTGCCTTTTCTTTTAGAATGAGTTAAGGGGTTCCAAGGTTAGGGCAGAGGATCAAGATCTTGTGTCTATAGCTTGACAAGTAGACTGCTTGGGGTTCTAGGATTCAGGAAGAATGTGTACTTAGGATTCAGCTGCAACTCAAATTATGACCATAGGGAAGCTTAGCATAAACAAAAGTACAAAAGGAGAAGGGGCAGAGGAGAAGGGCTAGACAGATGGGATCTTAGCTTCACTGGACCACTCAAGGAGAGGGCAGAAGGTATAAGGTCTCAGGATGCTCTAGTTGGTTGATTGTACTGCTCTTTAGATGAGGGTTGAGTAATGTTATTCTTATAGGGTAAAGAAAGGGGGCCCTGTGTCCTTACCCCAGTCACCTAGGGTTGACTTGTTTGCCTATCAAACTCATCTGAGTCATTTGTTCTCTTGGGTGAATAATAGAGAAGGGCAGGGGATGACAACTTAAGGTCTGCTTGTTTATTGTGGTCATTAGGGCTGCACTGCCTAAGTAGCTCATGTTGTCACACATTTATAAAACATTTCCTCTTCTTCAGCCATAACTTTCTTTCATGCTGCCCAATGAAGTCAATCAATCAGTCAACCAACCAATAAGAATTTGCTCGACTCCTTATGGACTAGGCTATATGGACTCCTTATAGACCAGCTAGACCATATCTATTATGGTAGACATTAGAGATATAAAAAGAAAAATGAAACATCCCCTGTCATCAAGTTCATCATTAAGTTCCTCTACAATGTAAAAGGATTTCAGCGTACAAAGTGTATGAGTTTAAAGGTTTAAAACCATAAGCAATCATTTCTAGAGTTTTCTGTCACTCCTCTTGAGTTCACAGGTAGACCCTAATGCTTGGGACTACAGTTTATGTGTTCACTCTAAACCATTTTCATTTTCCCATCCATAGTGCAACTGAGTCTTTCATTTCCCCTTTGTTCTTTGGAAGAATAAATTCTTTTCTTGTTCCCAAACAGGTTCCCAGGGATACCATTATTTGGCTTCTGATTAAAATTACTACTAGCATAACCATTTCTCTCATCATTTTGGCTGCTGCACCATTGGCTTCCTCTAGAAATTCTTCTTTCCTCCTCTCTCTGGCCTCTGACTTAGGATTACTAGGGGCTTTCCTGAGATTCTGTACTTTGAGTTCACTGTCATGAATTTTCCTGCCTATTTCTCAGCTCCTAGTGCTTTTTCTTTCTTTCTAAAATCCACTCTTTAGCTCCATTACAACTTTGATCCTTCCTCAGCTGACAACCATCTACTTGGCCTAGCTAAGTGTCTTCTCTTTCCTCCAGCCTAGTCATTGTATCCTCTTGATAATGTCTCCATTTAGGCTCTCATAATACACATTTACTTCTTAAAGTCAACTTCCATAGACAGCCATTAAGCATTTAAAAACACTTAAGCCCTACATTCACTTTTCAAGGGCTTTCTGACCTGGATAGGGGTCACCATTAAATTCACAATCATTTTATGGGGATAGGATATTTTGATACATGGAAAGTACAACAAAATAGACTGAAGAAATGATTTAAGTATACACAATAGCAACTAAACTTCACATGATATGGCATAGCAATGGCCTGATGGGACAGCTGAAAAAACAAACAACCAAATAGTCTAGTGTTTGATAATCACAAAGGCCCAAGTTATTGGGTTAACTATTTCATTAAAAATAGCTGGGAAAGTTGGATAGTAGTATGGATTAAATTAGACCATATACCTTATACCAAGGTAAGCTTCAAATAGATACATGACCTACATATCAAAGTTATCTCTTAAACATATCAGAGAAACAAGGGAAAAGTTTATGACCAAACAAAGGACAGAGAGGATTATAGAAGTTAAAATGGATAATTTTGATTACATAAAATTAAAAAGCCTTTGCATAAACAAATGCCTTATAGTTACAGTTAAAAGGGAACAGTTAATTGGGGAAAAATCTCGCAGAAAATTTCCCTGAAAAAAGCTCTCATTTCTAAAATTTATATAAGGAATTGATTCAGATTCATAAGTTTAAAAATCCATTCCTCATATCCTACTCAAAGGATATATTCAGGAAATTATCAAAAGAAGAAATGCAGGCTATCTATAGCCATATGAAAAAGAAATCCTCTAAATCACTAATTTAGAGAAATACACCCATCAGATTGACAAAGATGACAAAAAAAGAAAGTGACAAATGTTGGAAGTGCTGTGAGAAATCAGGCACATTGATATACTCTTGCTGGAGCTCTGAAGGGGTTTAGCTTGTCTGGAAAGCAATTTGGAATTATGCATTTAGTAAAATTCTGCATTCAGTACTAAATAGTTCAAGTTCTTTGACACAATTACACCACTGCTAGACTGAGATCAAAGAGAAAAAGGCCCTTATGTACAAAAATTTTTATTGTAGTTCTTTCTATAGTGCCAAAAAAGAAAAAAGAAACTTACAACGTGTTCATCAGTTGTGGAATGGCAGAGCTAATTGGGGTAGATGAATTTAATGGAATACTATGTAAGGAATAAGGAAAAAAAGGTGATTTCAAAGAGACATAGAACGACCAATGATTCTTAGAAGTTAAAAGTGATGTTTTTGAGGATTATTGGTTGTCTTAACTTGACTGATGGTAATGGGAATTTGAAGATCTTCCCTGCTCCTTAGGTAATTTGAAGACCTTCCCTGCTTTAAAGATATACCTTGCCCCCTAATAGGCTGAATGTAATCATGTGGAGCCTGTGGTGGGAGGAGTTTCCTGAAGGGTGGAGCAGAGCCCACATGAAGCTGGGAGTCACAGCAGTTAGAGCTGGAGCAAGGAGAGGACACACCCAGGCAGACAGCTAGGCTTGTGAGTGTTGGGTTGTGGGAAGGCTAAAGGATGATGTGACTCCCTGCTGTATTATGGTATATTAACTTCTATTTTGGTATGATGGATTCAATTTCCTGGTGTTGGGATTTGGTTTCCTGGTATCTGAATAAATGTTTTGTTACTGTCTTTTATATGGAGAGTCTGTCATATTTTGTGATTGGGAACTATGCCAGCATATTTACAGCTGCTGTTGGTGCTATGAATGTTGCATTGATGCTATAATTAATTAATGTGAAGTATAGGAAAGGGAGACATGTGAATCCCACAGGACTCATCAGAGACTTACTCTAAAATTTTATTTAGTAATGTATCATTTTGCCATATAAAATTGCACTTCGCAACAGTTGCTTCAGAGTAGGGGCAGGAAAAGATCCTTTAGGTCTCAGAAACACTTATCAATGCTTATTTTTAATGTGTGTATACATACTCGTACACACAAATACTCTACTATGAGGAAAGCCTGGGATTTGGATTGTTAGCTTAACCTGATGCTACTTTCTGCATCCCCTTTGGCCCATACTAAGGGAATCTATTGTCCCATTATGCTATCCTCTTTTTCTATCAGAAGTCGGAGACAACAGGACATGTAGGTAATAAAAATTAAATTCAGACATGACCTGGTTAACAATCCCAAGGAAATAGGAAGTTTCCCATTGTGACTTGCCAGGACAGAAGAGAGTACAGCTATGTCAACAAGTTCTTCACAAATAACTCACCTTCAGGTGAACTGCCTTTAAAAAGCACTTTCCAGTTACCTGTCCCCAGAGCGAAGTTTATAAGGAAAGGGAGTAGAATGTTCTCAATCAAGACCTCTGGGCTGCAGTGTTTTCTACCACTGGAGATTCCCTTGATTCTGAACATTATCACTTTTAGGAACAGGGAACACATTTCTTTACCCAGACAGGCTTTTAATCTTGGAACAAGAGGCCTAGAAAGCTATTTTCACAGAAGGCTTTTCTGGCTTTTAAAAATACAATCAAATTGGTTCCAGTGGAGTGGGATATAAGAAAGTGTACCTCTTCTACTTCTATGCAAGTAATTGGAATAGCCTAATTAGATTGCCAAAGTGCTTAGATACCATGGTGATGGGCACTTTATAAATACTGTATGTAGCTATACAGAGAATATCCCTTGTGACGATGATAGGCCTACACCAAGATCTGATAGGTTAGGGAGCTAGGGACTAAATGCCCTGTTAAATTCCATGATATTTATTGATAGTTATTTGTGTTGACACTTGCAGCTATTTGCGGTGCTTTCTTATGCTACACATGTGGGTAGTGTGGTTTGAGATGACTTTTGCAAACAAAGATAACATCTGATATGCATGATAAGTATCACAGTAGATTCTGAACATCAAGGCAATGGTAGTGTCTTATGATCGACTCTTGTCTGGCAGTCACTCTATGTCAATACAAAATGAGAAGATGTTTAACATAAGATCTGTAGTGAAAACCACTCATCTGATAGAAGCTAATGGTCATCTGTGCTAGGATGGATTTCCAAGCCAAAAGAAAACTAAAAACTATCTTCTCTGATTGTTGAAATCCTTCCAGACAAACAGCCAATAACAAAAACTGAGTGGTCTTGATTCTCTTGTTCTCCTACTCAACCACCTGTTCTGCCTCCCTGGTGAAGCTCATGTACTCTCAGCTGAAGATGATGACTCAAGACACTGACTGAGATAGATGGAGGAGAAATCTTTTTGTGTTCCCAGGCCATGTAGTTAGTTCTTATAATCAGTGCCAAAGTTACTCCCTCATAGTACTTTAAGCCCTTTCAGAGGTTCATTAAGTCTTTCATACCACCAGGGTAGCATTTAGTATAATGATGCAGTGGCCTGTAAAACTTAATATCCCCTCTTGCCAAAGTCTCTAACTTACTATCAGGACCCTAGGGAAAATGATTACCATATTTTGCAATGTTTAAGTATGTTCTGATATATTTCCAGACTTCACGTATTCTATATTCCTGCCAAACTGGCCTATTTTGTTCTTCTACGAACTTAGAACTTCATCTCCCATCTCCATAGCTTTGCTCAAGCTGTCTCCTATGCCTGGGATGAATCACTTTCTCTTAAAACTACTAGTTTCCTTTGAGACACAGCTTATGTTCAATTTCTTGTGAGAAATTTTACCTGATACCTTTATTTGTTAGTACTTTTTCCCTTTCCTCAAATTATCATGTATTTGCATATTGTGTTTCCTCAGCAGAACATAAGCTGCTTGGATATAGGAGCTATTTTTTGTTTTGTCTTTGCTCACCTAGCACGTGTATCTTACAAATAGTGGTCACTTAATAAATGCTTATTGAATTAGTTTAATTCTATTTTATCTTGACACTTATGAGTATACCCCCAGTAAATAGGTTAATCGATTAACACTTATTAGGCACAATGAATCAGGTACTGTGATAGTAACATTATTTATCTGAAAATCACTTAACCAAAAACTTGTTAGAAACAATTTGAACCAGCTTATTTAGTTTCCAAGCCCAGAGCAAATAGAAATACTAGAAAAAGCAAACTAGAAAGGGTGGGTAGGTAAGTGGGGGTAGTGGGGGGAGATTTGGGAAGGAAGAAGTTATGAGACAGAAATTTTGGAAGCAGCCAAAATTGATAATTCACAATCTGATATTGAGAGAGAAGAAAGAAAAAAAATTGAGCAAAATCAAACTCAAGAACTGAAAAGAGCATAGAAGCCTGGGGCCACTTAGTTAAGGAGCAAGCAATCCGTTAGACCTCAATATTCCCTGATGACATCATGGTATTACTTCATAGCACAATAATTGATATGGATGATCAAGATTAATCAACCTTCAGCATATTCATTTTAAGAAGGGATAAATGTGTTGTACATATGAGAAAGATGTCCATACAGTGTTTCACATTTAGAAAACATTTTTAATACTTGAAGTGGTAAGCTTCAATTATCTGGAAAATGCAACCATTTAGAAAACCTTATTCCCTATAGTGTCCAAATATTTAGTACTATGGTGATAGGTTTTATATATGTATATATATATATATATATATATATATATATATATATATATATATATATATATATATATATATATATATATATATATATATATATATATATATATATATATATATATATATATAGTTGTCTTTCAGATCCACCTTAAATGTGATCCATAATCATTTAAGTGTTCAGCCTAAATAGCCATACAAAGAAACACCAAGCAGATGAAGAATACCTTTGGCTTATATTATAATATGCAGTTAGATGTATAGACCATAGAAAGAGTTGGTCAGTACTTTGTGTTTACCATGGGCAGACACTATCTATGGATAATAACCTTGACTGGTAGTTAGAGCAGGATGAATTCTTTTGGGAAATGCTATTAATGATTCAAAATTTCTACCTGAATCAAAGGCATATTTGTATGTATATATATACATGTACCTATACACATATATACATACATATTTATATATGTGTATATAGAGTAGCTAGGAGTGAATAGAGTGATGGGCCTAGAATCTGGAAGATTCATCTTCCTGAGTTCAAATGTAACTGCAGATACTTACTAGGTGTGAGACCTTGGGCAAGTCACTTAGCCCTGTTTGCCTTAGTTCCCTCATCTATAAAATGATCTGGAGAAGGAAATAGAAAGCCACTGCAATATCTCTGTCAAGAAAACCCCAAATAGGATTATGAAGAGTTGGACATGACTTAAAACAACCACAAATGCACACACATACACACAATCATGATCATGATCATATTCTTTCATTGAAATCTTATGACTACAAGTCATGTAATACAATTTCTACCAAGTTTTAATGTTGAGGGACATCTCCCTTTTTAGGGGACATTGCCCTTTTTAGGGCAATGGAGAGTTGCAAGGTGAATATAAGTAAGCTGTAGCATATTATCAAGTAAGCATTTTGCAATGAAAAGGATGTATGCCATTAGAGAGCTGTATGGTTGGATGAGGAAGTGAACTGGTTATGTGGCTTGAGTGAGAGATGGTGTATGAGCACTACTACTATCCACATAATATCAGGATATATACAGAATGGTCCCTAGCATGTTGAGTAAATGGATGAGAGTTGTACAGAAGAGGAGGTGTGGATAGATTGGGATCTGCATCATTGGAAAGAATACCTACATTGATGAGACTATGAATATATCAAAGTAACAAAGACATGTATAAGGTAAATTCCTAGAGACAATGTCCTCCTAGTGTGGGGGGTAAATCACTTCAATGTTAAATAAACTGTCACCACCAAATCTATTAGACCACCAAATTTGTCACCATATTCTTCATTAAATAAAAACACTCCCTATTAATTTAATTAAACAGAGGCAGTTGTTTCCTGCCTCTAGAAACTTAAAGGCAGAATGATATAACTGTGATGTAGATCTACGTTGTGGTCATCTACCCCTCTGGAACTGAGAATGTAATATACTTTCAAATGTACAATTTTGTTTTAAATATGGTTTACATTCCATCCTGTTTGAAACATTTCTCATAATGAGGTTTCCTTCACTTTCCATGGAACCTAATAAACCTTGTTAGGAGTTTGGGACTTGTTCTCTTTACATCCAGGCTAAATTTTTCCACAGATGGACACAGAAATTAATGTTCCTTTCTGCATCTGCCCCCTCATACCTCTATCCACTGATGCTGCATGCGTCTACATGATGACAAATATCTGGATGAAAACAGAAAGTGGCAATTAAAAACCCAGCTATTTCTAAGGATCTGAATATTTGGCATGGTGTAACCCCAGTGTCATCTGGGCAAATGCTAAAGTAATAAAGTGATCATTTTACAAAAATAGAAACCCTCAAAAGAAAACTAAGTGGAACAGTGAAATGTCAAAAGGGGCCAAATTCTCCTCAAACATGTATGAGACACCCCAAATTCTAAGCACCATTTCATTTTCATTTATTGATTTTCCCCCTCTTTTTACCAAAATATACCTTTATCTTCCCTCAGGATAAAATGAGAGATAGGATAGATGCTGCAGCAGGTCAGTTGTGATTGACTTTTTCTGGTGATGACAAGGTATAAATAATTGATGATTCTATTTATTAAAAATGAACTTAATGCACCAGGATATAGCATCTTTTCCCCAGGAGTCTTTTAGGCAACCAGGTGAATGTGTCTTCAGCATAGCACATCACAGCAATGTGAGGGAACATAGTGAATTTTTCTTTCCTGGGTGTGGGGAGAAAGGGGGAAGTTAAGACTAAAAATAACTGCAGAAATTTAGGATTTAGCTGGCAAGACACTTTAAAAAAAGATTTTTAGGAATAGAAGAGTGAAAAAGATTTCTCTCACATTCTTCATTATTAATTAATTATTTTCACAGCTTTTCTGTCATATATGTAAATTAATAACCATTTTATAGTTGCAAAAACTAAGGTAAGAAGTAACGTGTTTTACTTTCAGGACTATAGAAGGAAGTTCAGATGAAATTAAAATAACTGTTTATGATGGGGGAGACTCTAGAAGGTTTCTAGTCTCATCCTGTCATTTTACAGAGGATCAGTAAGAAAGGTTATGTAACAAAGTCATATATGTTGTAATGAACAGGGGAGTGATTTTAATCTAGCTTCGCTCACTCCAAATTAGGACCACTTTTCATTTTACTGCGATGCATGCAGGATGGAGACATACAAATAACAAAGTGAAGGAGGTTTTAAAACAGCTTTTCCACCCCCTTTCTCACTAATATAGTGCCCCTCTGGTCTTGTCTGCACTCCCCTCACCACCAGGTGATTGAGGGGGAGTATTAGAGCAGTGATGTAAGTTGACTTCAGTATTAAGTTCTATAGAACAAATGGCTGTATTTCAAAGAACTAGCGACAGTGTGACATAGATCTTTTCTACTGGAGCAGGAACTGAAGCTCTCAAGATCAGAAACAGAAGATGGAATACAAGGCCAGGTTATGAATGGAAAGGAGACACTTGGGTCATGTTTCTGCACTCCAGAAACAATGAACTAGCTGACACAAGAAGCTACAGTCAGCTCATCCAAGACCAGGAAAACCATTGGCCTTCAAAAGTTCCAGCTTACACTGGATCTTGAATTCTATGCTGGGTGCTCCTAGAAGTCCTGGGTCTATAATTCCTGAATTTTCATCTGATAATAGACTCTACTGGATCTGTGAGAATTAAATGTCAGTTGCAGACTAATGTTGTATGTATTGTCTATACTCCTATGCTCACTTTCAGGAGAAGCAGCCAGGGAGGAGAAGCAAATGGGAATTTGCATTTCCAAGAACTTCTGGGTTTAGAGCAACTTATGCATCAGAGACTGCTGGGGTCTTGGAACCCATGGGCAAATGTTTCATTATATATCGTGTTATTACTGTTATGTATTGTTTTAATGTTTTTTATTGACTTTATATCCAGAATAAAACACTTCTTGCTGATATGTCAAGATGGGGAGTAGATTCCATTATAATACAGTCATGTGATTAGGGTAGAGTAAGGTTTGGTCAGCTGTGGGGTTTGCCAGAAGTCAGTATCTGAGAGCTGATTGTGATTGAGGAAAATCCATAATACACACGTCTTAGATGGTGAGTCAGTGCTGCCCCACAGAAAGCAGAGTAGTTGAGGGATAGAAAATTGTTCAATCTTTGAGAACTATAGAGAGTATGATAATAATAGCTACCATTTAAATAGTGCTTATTAAGTGCCTGGCATTATGCTAAATACTTTATGATCATTATCTCACTTGATCTTCACCATAACCTTCAGAGATAGGTGCTATTATTATCTTAAATTTATAGATGAGGAAACTGAGTCAAACAGAGTTTAAGTGATTTGGTCACTTATAAGGGTCACTCATCAAGTAAGTGTCTGAGGCTGGATTTGAACTCAGTCAGGAGGACATCAATAGGATCCTGCACCTGGATTTGAACTCAGATCTTCCTGACTCCATGCCCAGCATTCTATCCACTGCATCACCTAACTGACTGGACCTTTCTCAGCATTTCTTCTTAGCAGAGTGGATATATAGGTGACCATAACATGATGGGATGAACCCTATTTATATTTAAAAAATACATCTTTAGTGACATATTTTGTTTTCATACTATCTAGATTTCACACCTATTCTTCCCCTTTCTCTTTGAGAGGGCCATTTCTTCTTTAAAAGATAGTATTATAAGAAAAACAGAAAAAAGGAAAAAAAGAAAAAAATACCTAAATTGATTAACATATTATATATTACATATATATGTATGTATATTTAAAAGATCACATTATTATGCAATGTTCCATAGTTGTGGACCTCAGCTCCTCTAGAGATGGAATAAAGGGACATGTCTTTCCCTATCTTTTTTCTGGGGCCAAACTTCTTTATAATTTTACATTCAATTTCAGTTGTTTTGTAGTTGTTCTTTCATTTTTATCTTTGAAGTCATTGTGTATATTATTTTTGTGGCTCTGTTTACTTTATTTGATATCAGTTCATTGCTTCATGATGAAGCAGTGTTTGTATTGACTGTTGATCAAGAACAGTAAATAACTAATTAAAAGGAAGCAAACTATTCTGTTGCTATCTTCTCTTAATAGCTATAGATCATGGCTGGTCCATTCAAGCAGAAGAGTGGTTACTTTTCCCCTTTCTTCACTCTATGGTAGCTCCAAGAATGTGGTCAAACATGGCTATCTGAGCATGACCGTCTACCACTTATTTCTTGCTTTCACTATATAACAAGCTTATCACCTTTTCCTCTTTCCCTCCCTGCCTCCCTCCCTCCCTCTCTTCCTCTCTCCCTCCTTCCCTCCCTTTCTCCCTCCCTCCCTTCCTCCCTCCCTCCCTCCCTCCCTTCCTTCCTTCCTTCCTTCCTTCCTTCCTTCCTTCCTTCCTTCCTTCCTTCCTTCCTTCCTTCCTTCCTTCCTTCCTTCCTTCCTTCCTTCCTTCCTTCCTTTCTGCTTTTTAGAGGAGGAGAAGGCAGGGCAATTGAGGTTCAGTGACTTGCCCAAGGTCACACGGCTAGTGTCTGAGGCCAAATTTGAGCTCAGGTCCTCCTGACTCCAGGGCCAGTGTTCTATTCACTGCGCCACCTAGCTGCCCCTCATCACCTTTTCCAATCACATTTGTCTTATGCAAGCCATTATTCTAGTTATTTTTTTATAGTTTTAAAAAAATTATTGCAATCTACTCATGCCATGTTCCTTTCCAATATCCTTTGAATAATACTGATTTTTAATTCTTCCTAGATAGTAATATTCAATTACTTAGTCATTTAACAACACTGGTAGACATGGTATTAAAAAGAGAGACTTCTTGGAAAAGTTTGAAGTCACTAAAGGAATTTTGCAATTTCCTGAAAGCTATTCAGCCCACTCTCCTCCTGTTTAATTCTGAAGCTGGTTCATCCATTTGTAATGTGTAGGAGTGTGTGTGTGTGTGTGTGTGTGTATACATACACAGACACACATACAAACACACACTCATAGAGCCATATGGATGCTCTAGGTTGTTCATCTAACACCATGTCCTAATTTCTGCAATATGCATTTCTATTCACCTGTTTTTCCCCCTTAGGGGCAGCTAGGTGGCTTAGTGGATAGAGTACTGAACCTGGATTCAGGAAGACCTGAGTTCAAATCTGATCTCAGATGCTTACTAGACGTGTAACCCTGGGCAAGTCACTTAACCTCTGTTTACCTTAATCCAAATGTCCAGTATCTTTGCCAAGAAAATCCCTTGGACAGTATGGTCCATGGGGTCACCAAGAGTCAGAGATGACTGAAAAACAACAAGTAGGTGATTAGATTAAATTCTTTTGACTTTTCTAGATCCTTTTGATGTCCAGTATCTTTGCCAAGAAAATCCCTTGGACATTATGGTCCATGGGGTCACCAAGAGTCAGAGATGACTGAAAAACAACAAGTAGGTGATTAGATTAAATTCTTTTGACTTTTCTAGATCCTTTTGAGGTTATCATAGTTCTTGATTTTGAGGCAACTAGCACAATGCCATTTATAAATTGGAACATCTAGAGAACCTCGTCATCTATTGGTTTCCTTTTCAACTTGGATTTGTACTGACATTGGACAGAGATATAGAAAGGAGATATGTTCTGGAAGTTAAACAATTGCGAAAACATTATGGGATCAATTCCTAAGGAAGAATTCTTTATTATAAGGGATGGCTCTTTGAGAGGTAGAGATACAGGAAAAAATTTAGATATTGTGAAAAGGATATCAATAAAATTTATTTAAAAAGTTTTAAAAATCACAAGGAAATTATAAGGAGGGGAAGACACGCAAAGTGGGGGAAATATTTCAGATCTTATTAGTACTGAAAAATGTTCATTGAGAGAGCATCAACAACTAATGGCCTATAAGCTCATTTTCCTATCTATATGAAATTTTTATGAGAATAATATATCTACACATCAAGGGTTTAATAGATGAGATTATTAGAAGGGAACAGATAGGCTTTTACAAGTGATGTCCCTAGCAGAATACATCTTTGCTTTTGCTCAAAGATGTAAAGAATACAAGATCTGAATTGAGCTTACTTTATCATGATTTAAAAAACAAAACAACAAAACTTTTGATTTAGTAGAACAAAATGCCACTTTAAGGGCACTCTTCTAACAAGGTATATTTCATTCTATTATAATATTCTAATCACAATCATTTCCCAATATGTTTCTCAACATGACCCTTCCCCTATAATAAAACTGATCAACTGGCAAGTATATCTACCTTCATCTTCTACATTTGACATTTGTCACTCTCTTCTCTGTCAAGTAGAGGGTGAAGTGTTTTATCATCTCCATTGGACTTTATCTGAGTTCAGCTTTCTGAGTTGTTTTAAAATTTATATTGTTTTGGTACTTGGGTGTATCATGCTGTTGGTTTTGTTTGCTTTGGCAGGAATATTTTTTTGAAGAAGAAAGTTGGAAAGTGTTGGACATGTAAAAGACTGAATGACATCATGAAAAATGAGGCTGATGGTATATTAACAAAGAGTGAGTGATTGGACATCACTAATATGGGTATTAGCAATCTATTATAGTGAGACAATTGTCTCAGGCAAAGGTCAGAATTGCCAATAAATTAGAAGGATAAAAATGAGATGAAGGCACTATGAGAATTACAGCAGTTTCAAATGGACTTGACAATGTAAATGAGTTGTTGACTTGAAAGATGAGAAAATAAAGAAAAATTATTTATTCTGATTATGACCATTTTTCAATAGAAATTTAACCAGTATGAAGCAATCATCACAACAAAGAGGCCAAAAGAGTCCAGATATCTCTTTAACATACCAGCAAACACATGATTTTGCCAAATGAAGACATGGAAGGCAA
This sequence comes from Petaurus breviceps papuanus, assembly GCF_028583685.1. Lineage (NCBI taxonomy): Eukaryota > Metazoa > Chordata > Mammalia > Diprotodontia > Petauridae > Petaurus > Petaurus breviceps. Next base: position 9,389,214 of record NW_027187323.1, read on the forward strand.
GGGCAATATCTATTTAGAATATATACTTATTTGTAAAATGTAATTGAGGAAGATGGTAGAAGATTCTAATCAGTATTGCCTTGCAAATTAACTAGATATATAAAGGAGGAAATGAAAAAACTTTATATGTGACACTAACTTCCTGATATTCCATTTAGAAAACATGCCATCCATGTCTTAATCTGGCAACGTTAAAAAAATGTTCAGTAGCACAGGACCAAGTAGAGATCCATGGGACATACCCCTTCTTTTACTTTATTGTCCAGTCAAACCAGCCTGATTACTTTTCTTCACATGTGACACTGCATCTTCCAATCTGTCTTTGTATTGACCGTCCCCTAATTCTCAAATGCTTCTTTCCTCACCTTTGCCTTTTATAATACTCTATTCCATTCATAACTCAGATAAAAGGCCTTCACTTTCTGTGAAACTTTTATTGATTTCTTTGTGTGCTAATGCCCTCATCATCAGGTTACATTGTATTTCTATTGAACATAGATTGAATATAATTATGAATATACATGCTGTCTTCTTTCCCCACCTGTCTCCCATGGAACAGTCCTTTATGGAAAGATTGTGTCGTTTTTATCTTTTGCATTCCCAATGTTAAGCACAAAGACTGCATATAATTAACTCGTGACTACACACATATAACCTATATTAAATTGCTTGCCTTCTCAGTGAGGGGGGCTTGGGAGGAAGGGAGAAAGTTTTAAAAATGAATGTTAAAAATTGTTTTAAAGTATAACTGGGGAAAAATAAAATACCAAATAAAAGTAAAAAAAAATTACTTGACAATTAAGATCTCCTCATTTGAATTGAATCATTAGTGACTGACATTCATTCATTAAAAAAATAATCTAACTGTTCTATTGTATGGCCTATATCCCTCATCTTGCTCAGAAAATAGCATGAGAGATTTTTTCAAAATTTTTGCTTAAGTCTAGGCAAGTTACATCCTGATATACCACTCTAATAACCTTGTAAATACAGGAAACAAGGCGAGTCTGGCATGGCCTAATCTTGATGAAGCTTTGTAGGCTCTTCATGATCATCAATTCTTTTTCTAATGATTCCTTAGACAATATCTTCTAAAATTTTGCCAATGTCAAACACACTGATCTATAATTTGTAAGTTCTACTCCTTTTTTTTTTTAATAATAGTTGTTTTACTCTTCTTTCGTAGGACCTTTCCCAGTCTCTGTGTGCATTCAGGCTCAGTGTGCACACTGTCAGTTCCTTGAGTACCCTGGAATGAAGTTTATCTGGGCCTGATGATTTGACCTCAGCAAGGGCAGTTAGGTGCTCTCTCACTATAACCCTCTTACATTGGGTATCGATTTCCTGTTATTAGGTTTTCTTCTTTCCTTTCTCATTCAAAGGTCATTTTCCTTATCAGAGAAAGCAAAAACAAAATTGGAGTAAATCCACTTTCTACTTTATCATTGTCTCATTCTACATAAGGAGTATCCTATTCTTTCTTTAAGTTTCCTTTAAGTTGTCCTTAGTTTTCAACTTATTTTGAAAAAAAGGTTTTTCATTCAAGAATAAAAATAAATACTTTTTTTGTATCTGTTGGTTATCTTCCCTTGGTTTGTTTTATAACTCTCTTTTCAAAATCTTAGATTGTCATTGAGTTCCTTGTGCTTCTACATATGTTTTTTCAGACAAGAAGTTCTCCTCTTCAATGGGATAATTTTTATTTGTGTCTTTCTTTGAGCCATTTTTCCTTGTGACTAAAAACTGCACACATAAACCCCTCTATACCTTTTCATTAGTAGCAATAGTCTTATGCTTATGGTCAATGGCTATACCAAAGTAACACCAAAATCTCTAAAGATCAAAACTATGGGTGATTCAAAGGGTAATGAAAAAATGAATGGGGGTATAGGTAGACTACGCTCTATTACAAACAATCACATATGCCAGAACTAGTATAAACATAATTCCAAGGAAACATATCATCAGAAAAAGAGATGTGTTGGTTATGTAGTGACAAGAGATAATATATGAACAGAATAAAGACTCTAGTATGGGTAATATTGAAACATGCAGGAGAAAGACTACAATATATTGGGTAGAAACTTTATGGAGCACTTTTGGAAGAACATTGGCAGGAATTTCATTGAATCACCATTGTGATCTGCATCATTAGAGTGCCCAGCTTGATGAGATCATGGATCTCCTGAAGTAAAGGAAGTTTATAGTGGGGTGAGAGTGGAGATAGTTGGAAGGTTATTGAAGTAATGGCTGATAATGAGAGCATTTATGTACTGGACTGGTAGCTTTGGAAAAAAGAAAGAGGTGAACTACAGAAATATAAAGAGATAGAATCAACAGCACCTAAAAAGTTATTAGATGTGGGAGGTTAGTGAGAGAGAAGGAGAAAAATCAAGTCAAGGTTCTGAGAATGGAAGATTGGATGAATGGTGGGTCTATGGAAAGAACAAGGAGAGCTAAAGGGAGGAGTAGGTTCTTTTTCCTTTGGTATTAACTTCTGTTTGGGCCATGGTGAGTTTGCGGTACCTGTGAAATACTCTCCCAATTTTGGTGATAAAGGTGAATATCTCTTACATAAGCGTGGAGATAAATTAACTGTAATCAAAGACTGGTGACTGTATATATCAGGGATTTGTGAACAGGAAACAGAGGTATTCTTGGCTCAGCTAATTGGAGGTCATTGTAATGCCAAATAATCAGTGAAACTACTGCTTATAATGCTACAACATGTAGTTGATAAGTCAAAGTGACCAAATTAGGAATAATGAGTTTGTTATCTTATGGGGTAAAATGGAAGAGAAAGCCTGTAAGAAATAAAAACAGTATTTTGTTACCTTGGCTATTTCTATCCAATTAATTGAGCTGGGGAGTATAAAATAAGGCTAGGAAATATAAACCCTGAATGGTACCACGCTCTGTAGCTAGGAATGTGGACTTGGTTCCATTGAATCTGTTAAGCATGCCTGATTTGGTCTTTAAGAACAAGGTAGACTCAGGATGAATACCCTAACTTCAGGTTCTTGCTCATTTACAAGAGTAGACGATTCTAACAAGAAGTAATATCAAGGTGGAATTTATAATTTTAGGAAAAATTTGTGAATTCAATTGAACAAAGATCTCTTAAATATACAAGGGACTTTGCTTGGTGCTGGTGTTAGAAAGACAAAAAAACAAAATGGTGATAGGGTTTGACTCAAGTAGAATGTAAGCTCGTGTGTGTGTGTGTGTGTGTGTGTGTGCACATGCACACAAAAATCAAACAAAATAACTTCATGATGGAGTGAATGCTAATTCCTGAGAGGATCTAGAAAGGCCTTGTAGTAGACAACGGTACTTGATTTGTCCTTTGAAGGAAGCTATGGATTCCCCGAGGAGAGTGTGCATTACAGACAAGGAGATATGCTTGTGTCATGATGGGGGGATGGAATGTCACATGGAATGAATACCTTGCAGTCCAGTTTGCCTAGAATAGAACAGGTGTGAAGGGGAGTAATATGAAAAACAGACTGGAAATGTAGATGGGCATCAAACATGAAGGACTTTTATACTAAGCTAAGGACTTTGAATGCTATCCTGGAGGTAGTAGGGAATGACCAGAATGACAACCTTCTATTTAATTTTTTACCAGCCTTTGAAAATAAAAACCTGTCATTGAAGAAATTATTTCTTCTTTTTATTTTTTTGTAATACGTAAGCAGTTTTGTACATTATTCTTTCTGTAAAATGGGTATAACATGGAGGCATAGTCACCAGGCTAACTGATAGTTAGACCTCTTTCATTATATACTTAGAAAGTATTGGCATTTGTACAGAAATGGGTCATTTGCATATCCCTGCCTTAAAGGGCAGAAATTTATAGGATACCTTCCTTATTCAATGATTGCAAAAAAAACCAGACCACATCTGCAAGATAGCAAACATTGCTTCTCCTCTCCAGATGTCTGTTTTTCCTCCCAGAAGTTGGAGAGCATTGGACAAGCAATAACAGATGATGAACACATGCATAACTACAAATGGGCAAGCTGATTGTTTTCAAAATTGGTATAAACATTTGCTCTTGGGTTGAGATTTAGCCCATAGCAAATCTTTACATTTGTGTTATAAACTTCTGACAAAAAAATGTTTATAATGGAAGTGCTGACAGTGTGAAAATGCAGTTATGGTCAGGAAAGCAGTTGTTTAAAAATGCCTCTCTGAGCTTCCATATTTACTTCCCAACAATGACTTAGTTGTCAATTTCTGCAAAGTTTTGCCAGTCAAAAGAAGTATCTGACAACTGTTTCAAGAGGAGAGCAAAAAACTACCCTTATATTTGTACTGTGAATACTAATTGCAATACAGATCCTAACTAGTACCTTAGATGGTGATGAATGAGGTAGGACAGTCAAGCTCATTGTTGGATACCCTTTGCTTTCTTTATTGAAGAGGACAAAAAAAGTGAAGGAAGGAAGGAAGGAAGGAAAGAAGATAGGAAGGAAGAAAGGAAGCTGATGGCAGTTATTAAGAAATACTTTGCCCTCTCAGACCTTGCCTGTATCTGTCGTTCTACAGGGAGTACATTAGACTGGAAAGTAAAATAAGGTCAGTAAAATATCTGGTTTGTTTAATAAGCACAAACTCTGAAACCAGAGGCAGTGACCTTTCACAAACTGGCCATTGAAGGCTTTTGACCCCTCATCTGGCTAACTACAGTCATATAGCCATAATCCATTTCTCACAGTTGAGTTCCAAGGTTGTCTTGTTTTTGCTCTAAGGGAATAATGTACAAAATAATTTAAAATAGTGCTTTAAAGAGGACATGTTGGGATTTTCTTCCAATTTCTATCATGGTCAAGAGAATGTTTCTTTTGAAAGACTGTATTTGGTGGCGAAACCAGGGAATTTTCTAATTGTTTCAACCCATTTATAATAATTATAACAATTAGGACATATGCATTTATTGCATTGGCTTAGATTCTTTAGCAAGAAATGCAGCAAACACCTTAAAAATCAGATGTAATATAAAACTTACATTATTCTATTACAAGGTTTTTGTTATACTGTGATTACATAAGATAAACAATTATATCAAACATATATTTGTAAGTAGTGCTAAAAGACTTCTGATGGACAGAAGTAGAGCATAATTAATGTCTCATCGTCTTCCTCAAATGAAATCCTTTTGGCTTCTACTCTTGCAGTTATTGCTTAGAGGACTGGAATGGGTTCTTTGTTTCTAACTCAATGATTCATATAAAGGCAGCACTGTAATACCACATAAAATAACCATAATAATTTGTTGTAATTTAAGAGAAACCTTTTTTTTAATTTTAAAGAAAGCACCCAATAATCTAGGCTTTGGTGTATTATTCCAATAATCTAACCATCAGGACCGTAATGGGAAATGATTTAAAACATACCTTCTAATAAGTGTGTTGCCTTTTTTTTTAAACTACTTGGTGTTATCCTAATTAACCATGCTCAATTGATTGCTTTCAAAATAAGAACTAAGAGCTCTCATCTAGTCAAGTGGAGGCTAATTCAACTCTTACACTACGGCAATGATACATTTCACACACACTCACACACACAGGGATGTATATCGAGTATTAAATTAGCCATAGTGTCCTGGTATAAGCTAATGTAGTTTGATAGTCACATTTATAGAGATAGAGAAGCATTAATTTTTTATTTTGCTTTTATATGGGTAATTGTAAATGTTCTTTTTCATACTAGGCTGCATGCTTTGTGGAAGTTATTGCCCTGGAGGAGTCATTATTAATACACCTAACAAATATTTGTTGAATGAATGAATGGCTATCCTCAAATTCCTCATCCAGTAAAAATGTCTGTTTTACATGAACAATAGCCAAGGAGCAAATAGGACAGAACAGAATCAAAGCAAGAAAGGAAAAGCTAAAAACGGAACCAATCCTTGTCTAAATACAGGATCTCTCATTCCTTACTTTTTTTTTTTTTTACTTTTAGTATCATTAAATGTATTTAGCTAACTTTGCATTATTTGGAGACTGCTTTACATGGCTTATACAGATGTGTTATGTGTCATATATGTATGTATGTGTATACATATATATGAATATGGGAATAAAGTAATAAACATTTATGAAGAGTTTACCATATGCCAGGCACTGTGCTAAGTTCTTTATAAATGTTTCATATTTAGACATACAGATAGACATAGACAGACACATACATGATTGTTTTCATTCCAAATTCAAATATGTTGGTCTGCCTTTTTTGATTTGTATCATATCACAGAATTTCTGGGTTGGATTAGTGATCAAGTACCCATAGGTACTTGACTAGGAATCTCCTCTAAAATAATTAGACAAATGGTCACCTAAGCTCTACTTGAAGACTTTCAGTGATAAGGGGAACACATTATTTCCCAAAAAAGTAATTTTACTTTTGGACAACAATAATTGTTAGGAAGGTTTAGTTTACACCAAGGAGAAATCTATCTCTGTGTAGCTTCTATCCATTATTTCTGGTTGATCCTTTGGGGAGGAACAGTACCAAGTTTAATCATTCTTTCACGTGACAATCATTCAAATACAGCTATCATATCATGCCTAAGACTTTTTCTTTTTTCCTTCCAGATTAAACTTCCCCAGCAAATCCTCATTAGATATGGTCCTAGTCCTTTTACTATTGACTATCTTTGTTGCCACCATCTAGACATGTTTCAGTTTGTCGATGTCATTTTAAAAAGGAAATGAGCTACTTCAACAAAGGGAGAAGAGAGTTCAATATAATGGATATCATCTAATCAGGATAGAGTATAAGCTACCATGACTCAGGACTTCCAACTCCTATGCTTCTATAAGTGTAGCATAAATTAATATTAGCTTTTTTGCCTGCTATGTCAGACTGTTCACTCATATGACTTTCAGTTACACACTTGCCATATATATAGATACATCTCTATCTATATATACATATACCCCCACCCCCACCTGCTGCATTCTCCATATGTATTTGTTCTCATGCAAAATGCTATACTTCTACCATCCTGTTCTTATGTAGTTGATTCTTTGGCTCTAAGTATAGAAATTTGCATTTTACCCCATTAAATTTTATCTTGTTTGATTTGGCAAACTAAGTTAACCTATTGAGATCTTTTTGGATCCTAGTTTTGACATTGTAATGGCAAGCAAACAAATACTTAGCACCTTGTTTCAATTGAACCTTGCCTGTGATTATATCAAGTCTTTGTTAGGAAACAGGACTTGTAAAAGGGGGGTAGAACAGGGAGGAGTTAATGACCTTATAAAAAGCAATTTGTGTTGAGTTCTCAGACTTTGTTTGTGGGTCTGTGTTGATTTCACAGGCAGAAAGTGAATTGATGATGGTGCCAACAATGTGTATGAGTGTTGTTTTGTCTCTGTAAGCTTTGTCTTCCCAGAAACAGAAACTGTGAAGGACTTGAGGTAGACTGGACACTATGGGCTTCAATATGGAATGGGAACTGGATGAGGAACTGGACAATGAGTTAGATGACAAGCTGAGAGCTGCCTGTCTGTGAATCCAGGTGATGACTGGATCCATGGAAAAGGAACCATGGAATCTGAGAGCCAGCCTCAAATCAAGATGAAAAGAGCTCTCCTTGGGTACTTAATGTTGACTGAGAAGATCATGATTTACTGTGGCCTACAGATGGGAGAACTTTGCACTCTGTACCTTGTACCTCTTCATGATGATTGAGTTAAGGATGATAGGAAACTAATCTCCAATCAAGAAAAAAGAAGACTTTTTTGACTGAGAGATTAAGACAATGTGACCTGGGATGGAGAACTTTGACCTTTGTACTTTGTGTCCCTTAAGGAGGCTTGCTCCTTAAGGATGACTGAGTTAAGGACTTGCTGAATGATATCTTTTGTTTAAAACTATGTGGCCACTTTGGTGAAAACTATGTGACCACTGTAATGATAAATTGTTATATTATGACATTGTAAATGCTGTACTTTGGTTTCTGTGAATTTTTTCCTTTAGTTTACTGCTGAATAAATAGAGAGTCCACTATACTAGGTGATCAGAACCTTAAAACTGTTCACAAAAGCAGTCCTCTGGAAAGCTGCTCATGCTTAGCTTTACAGACATATATCTTTGTTCCATTAATGAAAAATATTAATGAACATACCTTTCTTCCATTAATACCCATAAATGGGCTACTTGTAATATCTATAAAAGTCTTATCATTAGAAATAGTAATAGTTACAATGGAATAGCAATATATAGTTAAGGTTAGATTTACTAGAACTCTTAAACTTATATTCTTTTGTATTAAAAATAATGAAAAAGAAAACCCACTATAAAACAATAAACCAATGTTTAAGGGCACATGGGACCCAACTTCACATGAGGAACCTTAATGTCAATGACAAAAGGCAGTTTTAGGTACACATCTTGGTTTTTAGCAATCAGCAATAAGATAGCTCCCCTTTACAAGTTCTAGGTAGCTTTTAAGACAAAACAACAGAACTTCAAATAGTTCAGGATAATAATAAATAATTAATATTAATAAAGACCTTGTTTAGTATTGAAAAAAATATTTTTATTTTTGTTATACCTTCATGCAAAGGCCATAATATCATGTTCAGAGATCAAAGAACACTGGATTTAGTATCACAATCTGAGGATTCTAATTCTAGATCTGCCAATAAATACTTTATCATTTGACTTTGGGCAATTTGTTTGACTTTACTGGGTATCAGTTTTCTTCTCTCTTTAGTGGAGTATATTTTACTTCCTCTGTCAACTTTATGGAAATGTTTGGAGGATAGAATATGACCTAAGAGGTTACCCAGTCCAACCTCCATTTTACAGCTGAGGAAGTAGAAACCTGGGCTGGCAGGGTGGGGGCAGGGGGAGTACATTGACTAAGGTTATATAGGTAGTAAGTATCAGAAGCAAGATTTGAACACACGTCTGACTCTGGAGTCAATGCTGCATTATACTGTACTGCGTCCATTTTGAAAGCTATTTGAAATTTAGGAATATATACATGTAAAGTATTATTATTATTACTATGCATATTACAAATTTCAGAATTTCCTGTCATACAGCCACGTGCATTCATTCAAACTTGAATTATTTAGTCACAACACTAGAAGTAATACTGTTGATTAAATTGACTCTGCTTTTGATAGGCAAGGGTTCTTTGCTGAATATCATTTGATGTATCTGATTCATTTGTATAACAGGTAAAATAATAAAAACACTCCACACACAATACATGCTCAAGGCAATTATTGAGGGAATGTTTGAGATATTTTAGCCTATTTAAAATTCTGATTGTATATCGGTAAAAGTACATTAGCAAATTTTCTCAACTGCTGTGATAAGTGGAGAGAATAAACTATATTTTGCCAATAAGGGCAACTTGTACTAACTAGATATACAAATAGAAAATAATAATGTTAATAAAAAATACTTAATTCTGACACAAGATAGATCACTGGGTCCTGATGACCATACATATTAAATGATAAGTTGCTACAATCATAATAGTTGTATACTCGAAATCTAAATGCATTAATGATAATGTAGACATATATTTAAGAAAGTTCTTTTTGATCTGAGTATCTTTTTACTTTCTTGGATCATAGGTATTTTCTTCAAATCCTTTAAACAGATCATTATGCTTATAGTAATGATTAACTCAAGGGAAGAAGAAGAAGAGGAGGGAGAAGGAAGAGGAAAGGAGAGAGAGATGGAGGTAGAAAGAGATCCTTTTCAGGGATCAGTCTAAAATTTTAAAATAAAATTCAACTGAGAAAAATGTGATTTCTTCACAATAGCAAATGGATATATGATATCTTCAAAAATATTCCAAAATGTGAGAAAACAGGTATATTAGTACCTGTTGATAGAGCCGTGAATTAGTAGTTAGGGGTGGGGAACCTGTGGCCTTCTAAGTCCTTGGGTATGGCCTTTTGACTGAGTCCAAGTTTTACAAAACAAATTCTTTCATTAAGGGAATTTATTCTGTGTTCCCCACCCCTGTCTCTAGCCATTCCACAAAGAAATCTGGAACTATGCTTAAAAAGTCACCAAATTGTGTTTATTACCCTTTGACTCAATTATACCACTATTAGGATCGATGCCTGAAAGAAATCACAGAAAGAGGAAAAGGATCTTTACATTAAAAATTTTTCTAACAAAAATATTAGTTATATTTACATGTATAAACACAGAACACACATATATACACATATGTAGGTATGTATATGTATACACACACTCTGTATATACACGGATACACATGCACACAATGGGAAGCTAAGGAAGTGTCCTCCTGTTGGATAGTGGCTAAACAAACTGTGGTATGTGAATGTAATGAAGTATTATTGTACCATCAGAAATGATGAAATAGACCATTTTAGGGGAAATTGTGAAAACTTTTATGAACAGATGTTGAGGGAAGTGAGCAGAAGTACAACAGTTTTATGATGATAACATTACAAAGGGAAAAAAATCTCTCAAAAACTTTATAACTCTGATCAACCACATGGTCAACCACATGATCAACCACACTGATACACCACAGTCCAAAAGAAGTAAAATGAAACATGCCACTAATTTCCTGACAGGTAAATGATGAACTTAAAAAGTAGAAAGTGATATTTTTTTTGTAGATGCCTAATGTGGAAATCTGTTTTTCATGCCTATGTAGATAGGTATTAAATTTTTTAAAATTTCAACAATTGGGAGAGATGATAGGATAGAATAGGGGGTAGATCAGAGGATTAAAAACCCTCAATTTTCCAAACTTGGATTGTCCTGATTCCAAGGCCAGTGCTGTATCCATTGTGCCATCTAGCTGTCCCTGGACTTGATTTTCAAATCCTAGACCAACAATATTACAGGTGGAAGGAAACCTGAACTTGCATGGACAATCCACCTAGATAAAAGATTTGACTGTAAGTGAATGTTTTAAAATGAATTCATAGGAATATTTTAGTCTTCCTTGGGTTGTATAAAGTAAAGAAGAATGGTAGATTTTCCCCAAATGAGAAGGCTAGGTTAAGGTATTTACATTTTTTCCCTAGGAGAAATTAATCTTATCGGCAAAATATAAGTTAAATTGTTTTTAAAAATCCATTAAAAACTGAAGTTTATGTTAGTTTCTAGCCCCATTGCTAGTAACATGTACTCTTTATTCCCATTTTAACTCTTCACTCAGTTTTAATTGTACTAGGTGAACTAAAGATTCAGTTACATATTCAGAACAAAGTGATCCTTGAAGTCAGGCTTGACCTGTTTTTCTAAGGCTGATATTGATCACTCTCTTGGCTTATGCCTTTCTTTATATAGGCATTACAATTCAGATCAAATTCAAGATCCTTATTCTCTTTGCTTCAATGCCTTTTCTTGAAGTATACAAAATCACACTGCCTCACTTAAGTTCAATTCACTTTCCAGTCAGGAAATCATTCTCCCGATGTCATTGGTCGCCTTCCAGAAGGAAGGATGAACAACAACAAAATCAGATTTTATCCTTCTTTTGTTTCTTAACAACATTCTCTTCAGAAAAAATCTATTAAGTGACTTCATTGTGTGATTAACCTATCTCTATCTCTTAAATTCCTCCCAAGTTGTGTCTCCTACTTAAGGCACTCAACTCCTCTGCTTCATTCCTTCCACAGATTGATCAGAAATGAGTGGACAAATTCTATCAACTTTAACTTGCCTAAAAATGAAACTTTGTCATCTGATGGGTGTGGCCAGTACGTCTTAAGGCAAATGCCAATGTTTATAATCTAATCTTCTAGTCTTACCCAAACCAACTCACTCTCTTAATTATATTCATTTATTCTATATAAAATACATACTATGTGCAAGGCACTGTTCTATATGCATACATATATATGTGGATATCCATCTATCTGTATCACAGGCAGCTAGGTGGTATAGCAGATAGAACACTGGGCTTGGAATCAGGAAGACTCATCTTCCTGGTTCAAATCTGGCTTCAGACACTTACTAGCTGTGTGGCAAATCATTTAACCCTGTTTGCCTCAGTTCCTCAACTGTAAAATGACCTGGAGAAGGAAATGACAAACCACTCTAGTATCTTTGCCAAGAAAACCCCAAATGGAATCATAAAGAATTGGACATGACAAATAACTGAATATATATATGTACATATATATATACATATATGAATAATTTCTGTGTAGTGAAACTCTATTCTCCTATCATTCTATCAGGATTCAAACCTGAGAATTATCTTCATTTTTTCTTATATCCATATTCTTTACTACATTTCTCCTATTCAATTTTTCCTTTCAAATATCTGTTGGCATCCTAGTTTATTGTATTAAGTCAGAGGACTTTGGAACTGGAAAGTATCTTAGGAAGGGATCTTTAGTCCAACATGTCATAGGAAATTTTATAATTTTTCCTAAGGACAAACAGCTCACTAGCAGCCAAGGTCTTTATCACTAGATAAAGTTCATTAACGTCTTAATTTGCCTCCATTTTTTCTTCCATTCATCAATCCTGTGCTTCATCATCACCAGGTAAAGCTTCCTAACTAGTGATTTATCATGCCATTTCCTTCTTCAGAAATCTTCAATAGTTTGCTTATATGGTGAGGTCCAAATATCTCTGTGATACTTAGGATATATTGTAATCTATTTCTATGCTGTCTCTACAACCTTATCTCTCCCTACTCTTCTTTTTTTTAAATTTTTTTTCTTTTTGGAGGGCAATTGGGGTTAAGTGACTTTCCCAAGGTCACATGGCTATATTTTGTGTTAATTGTCTGGGGCCGGATCTGAACCCAGGTCCTCCTGACTCCAGGGCTGGTGCTCTATTCACTGAACCACCCAGCAGCCCCTCTCCCTACTTTTCTGCATAAACATTATGCCCTAGCCAGATGAGTCAATTCACTGTTCCCCATCATTCTATTTTCACTCCCACTTCCAAAGTAGAACATCTTATGTACCTTTCTGTCACTGAGGTTCTACTGTTCCTTCATTGAGCCTTTCCTGACTATTTTAGCCCAGAAGAATTTGCCTTTTTTTGAATTCCTATAGCATTTATGCCATCACTCAGTTGTGAAAGACTTAGATTTTTATCTGTTCCACGCAAGCCTGTTTAGTTTATCCAACTGAATTATGGCATAAGGATGAGGAACTTTTCAGCAGCCAGAATGTGTCAGTATACATGCTGGAAAAGAGCTAATAAGCACCAGGAAATTTGTCAAATGCCATATTGACATATTCATAGATCTATAGTTGGTAGGGGCCTGAGAATTCATCTAGTAAAATCCCTTCATTTTAGGGGTGGCTAGGTGGTACAGTGAGTAAAGCACTGGCCCCAGAGTCAGGCGAACCAGTCGGTTCCAGCCTCAGACACTTAACACCCACCCACACACACACACAAAACTGGCTGTGTAACCTTGGGCAAGTTACTTAACCCCAACTGCCCTCCAAAAGGCAAAAAAAAAAATCCCTTCATTTTATTGATGAGGCAACCAAGTCTCAGAGACATCAACTGACTTGCCCAAGATCACATAGGTAGTAAATTACAGAGATGAGATTTGAACTGCAATCCTTTGGCTCAAAGTCCAGAATTCTTTCCACTGCATCCCAACTTTAAGTAATTATTTAAGCAATGGATTCTTCTTCCCTCATGCTGTATTTGCTTACATTTTATTCATGGCCATTAATGACACATTATATACCATGAATTCTAGGTGCCTACAATCCTACTTCCCTTATATTATAATTCACAAAAGTGGAAATGTCATCTTTTTCTGTTTGCTTGATTGTTTTTATATTTTATAAAACTGCTATCTTTCTTGCAGGCTTATGAGTTTGTTGTGATCAATGGCACCTAAAAGGATAATGAAGTAACTTGTTTCTTGCAATTACCTTAGGCTCAATATTCAATTCACTAAGCATTTATTAATCTCCTACTGTGTCCCAAGTCCTGTGATATATGCTTTACAATTATTTGCCTGCCCTCAAGGAGCTTTAAGACTATCAACATAACAAAGATGCTTCCCAAATTATCCCCACCAGAGTAGAAAGTAAAGTTTGGATATGAAACACTACATCTTTCTTATCTATCTAATCTCAAACACAAATAGTAGATTCTAACTAAAGGGAACTTCAATATCTGTTACTCTTGTTAGCAACAGCAGCGTTTGTTGACTTATATTGTAATCTTGCAGCCATTCATTGTATAATGTTCTATACATGCAGAGCAGAAGACTTCCATGAGAAGCCAATATGTCTCTTACTCTACTTAACCCCTACAGCACCAGTGATCTGGATTTTCCATTACTATGCTCTGATGCAAAATGTATTAATGCTTAACATTGGCAAATTCTGATGTCAGTGCTAAAAGGATCAAAAATGGGCTTATGGAACCTCTCGATTGATAGTGAGTACTATTTAGCACAGAATCACAGGCAGCTTGGAGTAGTATTTGCGGCTGGATTTGTTCCACTGCGACACAACCAAACCTCCACGGTGATAGTTTTGAAAGCTCAAAGGCAATCTAAGCAATTCAGCCAGTCAGGGGTAGGGGAACAAAGTGGGAGAGTAAGCACAAATGGTATCAAGTCCTTCTACATGAGAAAGATGATGCCGGGAGCACTGAAGTAGGAATTCGGTAGCAGATGTCAAGGTCTGCAGGAATTGTCCACCAAGCTTTATTTGGCACATATTCTGAAACAACTAGAATGAACACTTAGTGTTGTAATTTACAAGCATATCAGTATCAATAAATCAGAATCATATAAGCAGTCATGTTTATTATATTCCTGTTGCTTAATATTCATGATAGTAATTTATTTTTATAGTACAGTTTCACTGTTATCTCCTCTATTGAGGCAACTTCGAGTCAAGTCAGTTGTATAAGTTAGAGTTCAGGTAACCCTTTGAAGCCTATAAAAATTGACTGGCATGAAGCCCCTTTCTTCCTGGGGCTCTTTCCCCCAGCAGTATCTTACCATTCCAATAGGGATGGTAAACTTTTCAGACCAGATCAAACCTTCCTGATACTTCATCCTGTCCCACCCCACAGAGGCAGAGGTAACAGTGAAAATAGTGGGCATCTCATTCAGATGAGAGCAGCTGAAGGGATAAGCAGAATTGTTAACTCTGCTATTTATTTGTGGCAAGGAGGATTTAATTTCCCCTGTTTTCTGTTCATGTTTAACCCTGAAATGGGAATAGTGCTAAGCAGAGTCATAATATTATTCAAAGAGACAGAGTACTGTGGTGGCTAGAGGGCTGGCCTTAGTATCATCTTGTCAGGAAGTCTTGGGTTCCATTTCTATCTCTGACATCTACTGGTTGAGAGACTGTGGATTAATCAAATGACTTAAGTTTTTTAGTGCCCCAGTCAACTCTATAAGGCTATATATTATAGAAGAATTACTTAAAGCCATGTAGAGGGAGTTTCCATGCAGGAGTGATGAAATCACAATTCAGGCCTACATATTAATATCTATGTATGTATATATATATATGTCTGTACATTTATATATATATATACACACATGTATATACATGCATGTATCTATTAGACATTATTGAACTTTACAGCCTCGATCATGATTCCCTCTAATCCATCTCCACTTCAAAAAGGGTGATATTGTCAGTAGTAGGAGCAGTGGCCAGCTCATTGCGATAAAAGCCCCTAAAGAAGAATGAATAACAATGAGCTCTTCTATTTACTTTCAGTAATCTCAATTTTATGTTTATTCTTTAACTGGTTTTACTAAGACTTCAAAAGTTAGGGAATTTTGTTCCTGACAACTTTTGCCTAATGGTGGATATCACACAGGGAAAAAAAACAAACCAAAAAAACAAACAAACTCCTTTCACTTTCTCTTCAAGATTGAGAGGAAGAGTATAATATGTGATCAGTGATAGTACACATATTATTGTATTGTTTTGCTGAAGGGGAGCACAGGCACTCCCACAAGCTTTAAGATTTTTTTTAAGTAACCAAGATTAATTTACAAATCACCATTAGAAGGAAGGGCTGCAAACGTGAGGATAATTATCTGACAGAATGATTCTTAAATTACTAAAAATAATTGGCTAATTTCACACAGAAAAGAAATGGATGTATTCTCCAGACTGTAAGAGCAATAGGTATGTGCTTATTTAAGGGCACAAAAGGTTGAGAGTGACTGAAGGATTGTAATCTCCTTAAAATACATTTCCACTCAGAAGGAAGCTCCAGAGGATAGTTAAACATGTGATGGTTTATTGTATAATGTCTGGCTGAAGATGAGTTTTAGAGTGTTTATCTCAGGAGTTGAGGCTTTCTGAAATCTCTTATAGAGTCAATCTGTGGTCTGTGAACTTCTAAGACCGTTTCATAACAGAGTGTATTAAAATACTTATGGGAAGACTTGTATTGACTGATACAGAGTGAAGTAAGCAAAACCAGGAGAGCAATACACACAAGGACTACTAAAACCAAATAGAATATTAAATACTAATCTTGGCTCCAGAGAAGAGATT
Source organism: Petaurus breviceps papuanus (assembly GCF_028583685.1). Classification (NCBI taxonomy): domain Eukaryota; kingdom Metazoa; phylum Chordata; class Mammalia; order Diprotodontia; family Petauridae; genus Petaurus; species Petaurus breviceps. The sequence goes on from NW_027187323.1 coordinate 9,405,710, forward strand.
AAGGAAACTTTTCTTTTCAGAGGAGTTACATATATTACATTCTAAGTGGTGAGGTAGTAATTTTTGTGGGGTGGTCCAGATTTGTTATTTTATTGGTACAAGGAACTTACAGAAAGGACCCTTCATTTGTCAGTGCAGATCAGCTCAGATTAGTCAGTCAGTCAAAAAGGATTTACGGTTAAAAAAGTTATTAAGCACTAGCCACCACTAAGTTCTGGGGACATGAAGAAAGACAAAAACCGTCTATTCTTATGAAGTGCATACTCTAAGGATAGACATGTGAAAAAATTCTACATACAAGATAGAGACAGTATAAGTGGAAGATAAGCTCAGAGATAAGGGGGAGGGGAGACCAGGAAAGTCTTTTCCCCACAATTTGCAAATTTGAGCCGCGTCTTGAAGAAAATCAGAAAATGGAGAGGGAGGGAGTTCCAGGCCTGGGAAGCAAGCAGTGAAAAAGCACAGAAGTGGGAGATGGAGAATCCTGTTTGAGGACCTGAAAGAAGACTGGAATTGTTTGACCACAGAGTTAAGTTAGAAGAGTTAAAGCATAAGAAGACTGGAAAGGTAAGAAGGGAGCAAGTGAAGGGCTTTAAAAGTCAAACTGGTTTTTCTATTAATATAATAGGGACCTACTGAAGTGTATTAAGCGTGGAAGTGACACGGTCAAACACTGCTTTCGAGAAGATCACTTTGGATGCTGACTGGAGGATGGATTAGACTGGGGATAGACTTGAGGAAGGGAGACCAAAGAGACAACAATTCTAATGGTCCAGCTTTGTGATAGTGAGGGGGCATATCAGGGAAGAGGCTACCTGAATGGGGAGGTGATGACTTATGAGATGTGAAGATTAAATGACAAGACCTGGTAACAGATTGGCTATGTGGGGTTAATGTGAGGAATTGAGAATGACACCAGGTTGGTGGGCCTAGATGACTCAGATAGCCTTGCTCTTGATAATGATAAGGAAATGGAAGAGAAGAGTTTGGGGGGGGGAAATGCCATTAAGTTGTTTTGAACATTTTGAGTTTGAAATGTCTATGGGACATCTAATTTGAGATGTGTAAGAGGGAGATGGTGATGTAAGAATGGAGTTCAGTAGAGAAGTTAAGGTTGGATTTATAGGTCTGGAAATCATTTGCATAAAGATGGCAATTAAACTCATAGGAATTTATGGGATCACCAGGTGAGAAAGTATAGAAGGAGAATGGGGTCCAGAACAGTAGAACCTTGGGGAAGACTCATAGTGGATATGACCGGTATGTAGATCCAGCAAAAGAAACCAAGAAAAAACCATCATATAGTTAAGAGGAGAAACAGGATCAAGCAAATGTTACAAAAACTGGTAGAAGAGAGTATAGAGGAGAAGAGAGAGATCAGAAAGTCAAAGGCTGCAGGGAGGTCAAGAAGGCTGGAGACTGAGAAAAGGTCATTATATATTAGTCAATTAAGTAATCACTTATAACTTTGAAAGAGTAGTTTCAGCTGAATGATGAAGTTGGCTTCACACTGCTGAAGATTTATAAGTGAATGTGAAGACAGGAAGTACAGGCACCAAATATAGACATCTTTCTCAAGGAGTTTAGCTGTGAAGAGGAGGCACTGTATAAAGTAAGAGTAGGGACAGTCAAACCAAGTCAGGATTTTGAAAGGGTAGGGAAGATATGTATATGTTTATAGACCTCAGGGAAGCAGTCAGTAGACAGAGAAAGGTTGAAGATTAGTGAAAGAGCAGGGATGATAGAGGGGACAATCTGCTGCTGAAGATGGGATGGAATATATTTGAGGAGGGGAGAAGGGGGAGCACTCAGTGTGAAATGTGAGGCAAAGTCATCAGCTGAAAAGGTTCGGAGAAGGGTACCATGGCAGGCTGGGGGATATATGAAAAGGCTTGAAGTAGAGTGTGGTAAGAGGGAAAATGAATCAGTTTGGGAGGTAAAAAAGGATTGCCTTGCCATGGTAGGAGGCCAATTGAGATTATGTCACATAAATTTGAATCGTGTCCAGTCATCACGGTTTCTTGATTTTCCCAGTTTTGGTTAGCAGCACCTGATTAGAAACAAAAGTGGCAGATGGTGGGCATGATGGTGGAGTTTGGCAAGATATGATCAGTAAAAGGACAAAGGAGCAAGGAACTAGGGGAGAGGGTAGCATAGTGCTGATCTGATTCAACAAGGGGTTGAGTTAGGTAAGGGTAAAGAGTTTAGCTGAAACTAAGGTAATGGCACAAGAACTGAGGGGTGGAGGGATTGAAGGTCATAATGAAAATGAGAACAGATTTAGTGGTCATAAGTTGGAGAGGAAGATGGAATGAAAAAGTATTATGTTTAGATAAAGGAAATTTAGAGTTCATTTCCATCTAAGTGGGACACGTGGGTGGTGGCAATTTCAAATGCATGACTAACTGAAGTGGAGTAGAGAATTAGGTTATGGGAAATGAGTAGATTTAGGAACTGGGAAGTATGAGTATTTGAGGAAATATCATTATCTTGTTGATGTACCCTAGCATGAGAGCAGGAGTTGATGGAGGGAGGAAGACTGTGAGCCAGGTACTAAGCTCATTGAAGAAAGAAAGAGCATGTTGCAAGGGTCAGTCAGTCAACAATACCTGTCAGAATCTTGACTGGGTGACAAATTTGTTTCGAATGAACCTCAAAAGAGGAGAGATTACTGAATGATGGTGGGAGAGGGAGTATATGAGACAGACAATGTGGAACAAAGAGTATTTTGACTCCTCTACCATGGCCAGTGACTTAAGGGTATGAATGAAAGTTCAAACAGTACTGGAAAGGAAGGAGCAAAGTTTTAGTGAGAGCCATGAAAAAAGGAAAGGTTTGAAACGAAAGCAAATTTATTATTATCGAGCAGGCATTTCAGAGAGGACTATGGAAGAAGTGGTTATATCTGGAGGGGGACACATGGTTAGGGTGGACTTGAAAGAGATGGGAGTAAATGTGGCATGGAGAATGGGACTTACGAAAAAATTCAGATACAATCAGAATCACTGGCATGAGGAGAGTATGAGGAAGTGAGAGTATGCTGCTTATTGAAGAATAGGTTCAAACAGAGTGGTATCAGTGGCTGGATATAGCCCAGTTGAGGGAACCATGTGATTAGAATATTCAAGGCCCACCCTTGTAAGATCCAGCATTGTGGTGAATGATGATTCCTACCAGGTATCAAATGCCTTCCTCACAGCAAGAGTGGCAGGTGAAGGTATAGCGTGGGGGGGGAGTCAGGATCACTAACTATTCTGAAACTATACAGAATTGCTTAGGACACTAAGAGAGTAGGTTACTTTCCCAGAATCACACAGCTATGATGTTTCAGCAGTGAGACTTGAATCTAAATTTTCTTGACCCAAGACTAGTTCTCTATGCACTTTACTTTGCTGCCTCTTAATTTGTGATATTAATAAATATATCACATTTAAACCAAAAAGTAGTTATAACTAGGAAGACAAATCTCCTTTTAACTATATTGTGTACTGATTTAAAAAATTATTTTCATTTTTTAAAAAATGTTTTGAATCCATCCCAAATGGGCCATTATTTTCCTTGTTAACAAGCATGAGGTAGCTTGAGCTCATGGAAAATTAATATTTTCAGCTTAGCCACATTAATATTAAAATGTCCAACTATTATTGTTCACTTTACAGTTTCCAAAACAAAGCACTTTTGCTTTTGAAACCAGAATCATCAAGTCTTACTACAGAAGTGTAGCCATCTCCCATGAATTTATTTTTCCCCAAAGTGTAGGTAAAAATACATCAGTAAATCTTTAGGGAAAATGTCCATTCTCCAAACTACTTGGCATTTCTCAGCATGGGTGTTCTGCAACTCCAACATGAGCAGAATTTCCATTGGGAATTTATATTGCCCCAGCATTCATGATGTCTAGAACTTAACTCTAAAGTTACTTCAATGAGGGGAAAAATCACAAGAGGAAAAATATGTCTTAAACAATTGAGAGTCTTAGGTGTCAGAATATAGTTCTTGTAATAAGACAGAACTGAATATAGAGAAAAATTATTTCTCTTCCTATTTAAAGTTTAGGAAACAGTTTATGAAAAGATTATATGAATTCCTCTCTTTTAAATGGTGGAAAACCCCATTTCTTGACTTCTCTGCTAAGAGAAGAATACCTGGTGTCCATTGAAAAGAGGAGGTAATACTGACTGTGTTTGGGGCAAAGGCATATATGCTGCTACTCTTTGACCTCTTTTGCCATCTAACCTTCCTAAGGTCCAGAGGTAAAAGGGACTCGAGAGATAATCCTCATTTTACAACCGAGGTCCAGAAATGTGGCATGCATGTAGAAACTTTCTCTGTTTGAGTTGACAGAGCAGTGAACAGCAGGATTTTAATTCAAACTCAGTTCTTCTGAATACAAAACCAACTTCCAACACAACAATGTGGTCTCTCTCCATGTTAAAACTCGATCTTCAGTCACCTTTTTCTTTTCTATTGTACCTGAAAAGAAAGTCCCTCTCCTTCTAATCTTTCTACCTGTGTTCGGGAGCCCATCTTCTCTCATTCTTAGTTTCATAGGGACTTTGATTATCAATTGCCTTTTCTCTTCCCTTCCCCACTCCCATTTCTCTCCTCTTTCTAACCCTTCCACCTCTTCTCTTCCACATTTCCTTATGTCTGCTGGATATCTCCATCTGGAACATTAAACTCATCATGTCCAAATGTAACTCACCATTTTCTCTGCCAACTTCTCTTCCTGATTTCCTTATTTCTGCTTACCTATCCATTATTTTCCCAGTCATCAGTTTAGTACTGGATGCAAAGCCAGAGGATTGAATACATAGCTATTTCCTGCACGACCTCTTAAACCTTCAGTTGCTTTATCTTTAAAATGAGATCAAACAAGATGGATTTTGTAGGCTCCTGCAAAACTCTTCAGGTTGCAGCATGAAAAGAAAACTCAAAATTTTGGCAATGTTTATGTATGGGATCCTGGATCTCCTACTTCATTGCAGCCCCATGAGTATATTTTTTTCTGACTGATATGGTGGGTTTAATAGCTGGTTGCTTGAATTGCCAGAGCAATCTATGATTAGTAAAAGAGCTCAAGGTATATTAACCTGCTATCCACTGAGAAGGAACTCTGTTTCCTTTTTTTAAATAAAGGAACAGAATGTACATGCTGTGGAAGTAAGCATGTTCATGTATCTGAGTCATGAAGGCTGACTCATTATTCATCTTGAAGAGCTTATGACTTTGCAAAGTGACCCCTTTAAATACATGATGGAGTGTATGGGAAATAAAAATTCTCAGAAAAATATAAAAGGTAAGGATCAATTTTCCTACTGGGGTTAGCATCTCATTACTCTGTGAATCTCTATTTCAAATTCCAACAATAGTTTTGATCCACACAGTTCAACTTGCAAAAAAATTCAGCAGCCTCAAGTAGTCTGGGGTACAGTTTATTATCTAGCACTAAAACTATTCTCATGAAGACACCTGTGCAAGCCAGTTGGCTCTAGTCAGCACTCCGTCTCTCTTTAAAAATGTATTTAATTATGTATATAATTAGCATGAGTTAAGAGACAGGCCAGTCACCTACCATAAACTTCCTAGTTTGCAAAAAAAAAATTGCAGCAATAAAAATTACCAAGTTAGTAAGAATTTTAGCCTTCTATAGAAACTTGTATAGAAGGAATTCTTTTATATAAATACCTACTTTTAATTTCAACTTTCCTTGATTTAGCACAGAAAGGGATATTTTTATACCTCTTTTTTCCCCCCAAGGAATGGTCCTTTAGATTCCATTTTTCACTTTCTCTGGTATTAAGGCAATTTGTCACTATCATACTTTTATGTTCAGCAACCGTTTTTAGTCAAGTGTCTTGCAAGCTCTGTTTCCTTTCTCCCAAGGAGTGTCATAACAGAGTTGACGATGCATCAGAAATAGTTTGACCAAAGGGCAGCATAAAGTCAAGAGCAAAGAAAATATTTACAAAGATATTTGACTGGGAATTTTTTTCAATTACCTATTCAAACAATACTTTAACAGCACAATGGTATGATTACCATGGAGAAAACCATTAGAGCATGCAACTGAGAAATTGTTTCTCCAAACTACAATGTCTTTAGCTGTTGTCCTTTGTGTATGAAGATGATGTTACTGACTAGCTGACAGCTGGGCATGTTGTATGAGTTCCCTTTCACTAGTGGGGATGGATTGTGCCAAGTGTCTTGACTGGTTCGTCCTATGATCAATGGCAAGTATTTGTGAGATGCCTGTCCAACATGAAGGTTACTTCCTGTGCTTATGAAAGCTTTTCTTTGTGAAAACTTGCCTTCTGCATGTTCAATATGAGTCTACAATATAACAGTAATAATAATGATGACAACACTATTATTTTAACAATAATTATTATTAGTATCAGGGCTTAAATTTGATGGAATTCATACAGAAATAGTCCTGGAACAGGTTGTTCCTTTATACTACTATTTCTTTATGCTTAATATTTGGTAGACATGCATAATGGATAAAAGGGTGCGTTTGGTGGATAAAAGTATGAGTTTTTTAATTGAATAGAAATATTGATCCCCTAGAGGCTCATTGAAAGCATTTCTTGGACAACTGCAATAGTAAAAAGGATAAAGAGAATGACACTTTACTCATTTCCTCATCAAAAAAAAAAACAAAACCAACCCAACAAACAACTCTTCAGTGTTGTCTCTATATTTTGAGATCTTTTCATTCCATGTAGATTGGGATGAATATTTGGCATGGTGACATCAATTAAAATAATTGTTCTTCAATTTACATGGATTGATGTATGTTGAAGTGATTTTAGGCAAGAGTTTTGCATGTGGTGATACTCTGGTTCTAGTAGAGTTTATGTATTGAATTTTCAAGGAAATTTTAGACTTCATTTGAGCGAACTTTGGAGAAATAGGTAGAAGCTAAATATCAATTTAGGTTTGATATCAGAATAAATCTTCAATTATCAGAGTCATTCAAAAGTGATTGGGCTATCTCATTTCAAGAAGCAGTAGGTTCTCCCCACAGAGGTCTTTGAACAAAGCCTTGATGATCACTTGTGTTAGTCAAAGAAGATGTTCTTGTTCAGGTATGGGTTGAATTAGAGACTCTCTGAGATTCCTTCTTCTGAGATACTGTGACTGCATTCATGACTCTGAACTCATAGATTATCCTCAAAACCTCTTAATTTTACTAGAAGGACCAGATTTTTTTTTCATCTGCCTTGGAATTCAGTCAGTTTAGGGAGGTTCCAGTGTGGGAACTTTTTCTAAGAGTGCTGTATTTTCACAGTTCTGTAACTTATAATGTTAGTTGCCTACAGGACCCTGAGTAGTTAAATGATTCTGCCTGGATCACACAACCACTGTGTGTAAGATATAGAATTTAAACTCTGGTCATCTTGACTCCAAGGCCAACGCTGCATTAATTGTGGTACACTATCTCCCCATGGAGTGTACAGACCCAGAATTAAATGGGGTTGTACTAAGCTAGCTTTCCCAGATAGCAACTTGGCAAAAGCATTAAAATTTGCCCTAAAAAAATTGTTATGCGATGCTAAAGACAATGTAAAAGGTCAGTGTGAACTTTGTTCAAACAGGAGAACACTCTGGTTACTACCCTTGGAGTAAGAAGCAGAGGCGGTGGCTGTAACCGCTGCCACATGGCTGCTTATGGAGCTCTTGGCCCACAGACTGTAGGGAGACCAAGCAACCATTCAGAGGGTAATCACTCTTGCTTTGACCTGCTTGGATCTGGATCGTATTCTTGGGTGGTGGTCCTGAGGTGTGTGACCAGTGAGCCAGAGTGTATAGGGGCTGTAGAGAGGGCACCCATTTAATAGCTCTGGCAGCTGCAAAAACCCCAGTGCTTTGGAACATAGCTCTACATTTTGGAAGCAGAGTTCTACCATGGCAAAGAGCTCAAAAGTCAAGTAATTGGCTGCCAATATGAACAAGCAATGGAAACACAAATAGATGATAGAATCCTTTTTTGGGAACAAAAAGGATCAAGGCGTGGAGTGTGAGGGAGATATCAGAGTCAGAACTTCTACATCAAAAGCCTCCAAGAAAAATATGAATTGGTTACAGACCATGGAGGAGCTCAAGAAGTATTTTGAAAATCAAGTAAGAGAAGGAAAAGTTGGGAAGAGAAATAAGAATGATGCAAGAAAATCAGGAAAAGTGAGTCAACAGCCTGCTAAAGGAGACTCCCCCAAAACACTGAAGAAAATAACACCTTAAAAATAGACTAACTCAAATGGCAAAAGAGTTCCAAAAAGCCAATGAGGAGAAGAATGTTTTAAAAAGCAGAATTTGCCAGATGGAAAAGGAATTTCAAAAACTCACTGAAGAGGAAAAAACTCCTTCAAAATTAGATTGGAGAAATTGGAAGCTAATGACTTTAAGAGAAATCAAGATACTATAAAACAGATCAAACAAATGAAAAAATAGAAAGCAATGTGAAATATCTCAATGGAAAAACCACTGACCTGGAAAATAGATTCAGGAGAGATAATTTAAAAATTATTGGTCTACCTGAAAGCCATGACCAAAAAAAGAGTCTAGATACCATGTTTCAAGAAAGTATCAAGGGGCGGCCAGGTGGCTCAGTGAGTAAGAGCACCGGCTCCAGTGTCGGGATGACCTGGAGATCGAATCCCAGGCTCAGACACTTAGCACCCACCCAGAAACACCTGGCTGTGTAACCTTGAGCAAGTTACTTAACCCTGATTGCTTAAAAAAAAAGAGAAAGTATCAAGCAAAATTGCCCTGATATTCTAGAACCAGAGGGCAAAATAGAAATTGAAAGAATTTACCGATCACCTCTTAAAAAAGATCTCCAAAAGAAATCTCCTAGGAATGTTATAGCCAAATTCCAGAGTTCCCAGGTCAAGGAGAAAAAACTGCAAGCAGTCAGGAAGAAACAATTTGACTATTGTGGAAACACAATCAGGATAACAGAAGACCTAGCACCTTCTACATTCAGGAATCGAAGGGCTTGGAATACGATATTCTGAAGGTCAAAGGAGCTAGGACTAAAACCAAGAATCACCTACCCAGCAAAACTGAGCATAATGGGAAAAATATGGTCATTTAATGAAATAGAGGATTTTCAAGCATTCTTGATGAAAACACCTGAGCTGAACAGAAAATTTGACTTTCAAATAAAAGAAGCAAGAGAAGCATGAGATGTAAACAGGAAAAAGAAATCACAAGGAACTTATTAAAGCTGAACTATTTACATTCCTACATGGAAAAATGATAATTGTAACTCATAAGACTTTCCTCAGTATGAGGATAGTTAAAGGGAATATATATGTATACATACATGTATGTGTGTATAGTAGGATATATGTGTATGTAAATATATATGTGAGTGTGGGCATTTGAATGTTCATATATACATAGACAGAGGGCACTGGATAAGTTGAATATGAAGGGATGATATCTAAAAAATAAAATTAAGAGGTGAGAGAGGAATTTATTGGGAGAAGAAGAAAGGGAGAGATAGATTAGAGTAAATTATCTCATATAAAAGAGGCAAGAGAAAACTGTTACAACGGAGGGGAAGAGCAGGAAAGTGAAAGGGAATGGGACAAACTAGTTCTCATTGAATTTGGCCTAATGAGGGAATAACAATTGGGTATCTTAACAACTGGGTATCAATTACATTTACCCTACAGAAAAATAGAGAGGTAGGGCATAATAGGGGTGGATGATAGAAGGGAGGGCAGATTGGGGAAGAGGGTAGTTAGAAGCAAGCATTTTTGAGAAGGGATAGGGTCAAAGGAGAAAGTGAAATAAATGCGGGGTGGGATGGGATGGAGGGAAATATATTTAGTCTTCTACAATATAACTACTATGGAAATTATTTGGGTAACTACACATGTACAATCTATATTGAATTGCTTGTCTTCCCAGTGGGGTTTGGTGAGGAGGGAAGAGGGGAAGATAATCTGGAACTCAAAGTTTTAAAAACAAATGTTTAAAAATTGTTTTTTTACATGCAACTGGGAAATAGGATATACAGGTATTGGGGTTCAGAAACCCATCTTGCCCCAACTATAATGTTAGGAGGGTGAAGGGGGAGGATATATGAGAGAACAGATTGGGGAAGGGGTATTCAGTAGGCTTGCTATTTTGTGGTGGGGGGTAGGGGAAAGATGGGGAGAGAAAAAATCGTAAGTCAAAATCTTGTGGAAATGAGTATTGAAAACTAAAAGTAAATAAATTAATAAATAAATTTAAAAAATTGTTAGGTGGTATGTTGAATAGAGCAGTGGGCTTGCATTCAGAAAGATCTAAATTCAAATGAAATGCTTTTTAGTGGGGCAATCTCAGGCAAATCATAACCTCCACCCACCTCAATTTTCTCAACTAAAATGGTAATAATAAGTACACCTACCTCCAAGGATTTTTGTGAGAATCAAATGAAATAATATTTATAAAGCCATTAGATTAGGATAGTGGTTGACACATAGGTGCCTAATAAATGCTTCCTTCCTTCTTTCCTTAAATATTCATTAAAAAATAATGCTTCAATAGATGTGTGATCTCATCAAAGTAAGTATTCCTTCTGATGCAGGAGATCAGAATTTTTCTTTTTTTTTTTTAAGGTTTTTTTTTTTTTTGCTTTGGGAGGGCAATTGGGGTTAAGTGACTTGCCCAAGGTCACATAGCTAGTTTTTGTGTGAAGTGTCTGAGGCCAGATCCGAACCCAGGTCCTCCTGACTCCAGGGCCGGTGCTCTGTTCACTGTACCACCTAGCCGCCCCTGATCAGAATCTATCTATTCATGCTTTCTTATATGTGATTCTTGTTTATGTTGTTCCACGGATCACTCACAATCTCCTCAATGTGCTAGAGACTGAGGGCCTACTATTTTGTGGGTATTATGGCACCATTTGAGCTGCCTATTTGTTCATTCCTCACTATTGCTACATGATCAGTCCACCTTTTTTTCTAATCATATGTTTCGTTCATTGCCATCTCTTATTCCACTTCTTGCAGGCAAGTCTTTGTCAGAAATATGGCACAGACTACTTATAACCCCTCAGTCTGCCTAGAGCTCCATGAGTCACATGGACTTTTGATTCTTCTGAGACTACTGCATTTCAACTTCTATAATGCTATGGTATCATTAGAAGCATTCCTGTGATAAAAAGAAGACATTTTGCATTGAGGAACACTTTGAGATGATTAAAAATTCTTCACAGTTTTCCACATATAATCCAATTCACTGTCTTCCTCCTGTTCAGTTTTTGACCAGATTCATCATCCACTTTAGTCCTGTCCCAGATATATGCAGTGATATACTAATTCAATGTATGAAGCATCCAGTTGCATCTAATAATAATGATAATAGTTAGTAATTCTATAGAGTTGCAAGGTTTACAAGGTGATTTATAAATATCTAATTTTATTCTCAAAACAACCATGAGAGGTATGTGCTATTTTCTCCATTTTTCATATGAAGAAACTTAGTTGAGGAATGTTAAGTAGGAACACACAGGTAAGAAGCATCTGAAGCTGGATTTGCCCTCAAGTCTTCTTTTTTTTTTAAATGCTTTATTAACTTCTGATTTACATCGTTCATTTCCGCCAGATTTTGAGTTACAAATTTTCTCCCCGTTTTCCCCCCACCCATCCCCCCAAAACAGCAGTCCCACAGGATATCCCCACCTCTGATCTGCTCTCTCCCATATTTTCTCCCATACCCATTTCAAATTTTCCAGTAGGGCATGGTGGATCTCTATATTTCCCAATTACATGTAAAAAAATATTGATAATAGTACATATATATATATATATATATATATGTATTTAAACATTTGATTTTAAAACTTTGAATTCCAGATTCATTCACTTCCTCCCTTATCACCCACCCTTACTGGGAAGATAAGCAGTTCAGTATAGGTTGTACATGTGTGGCTAATGCAAAACAATAACATAGCAGATATATTGTAAAAGACTGACTATATTTCCCTCCCTCCTATCCCACCATCCACTTGTTCTATTCTCTACTTTGATCCTGTCCCTTTTCAAAAGTGGGTGCTTCCAACTTCCCTCCCCTGGAGCCTGCCCTCCCTTCCATCATCCCCCCTCACATCCTCTTCCCCCCCTATTCTCCTGGACGGTGAGATCCCCTATTTAGTGTGTATTTCCCTCCCTCCTCAAGCCAGATTCAATAGGAATAAGGTTGACCCATTCCCTTTTGCCTTCCTATTCTTCCCCTCCATTTTAACCATTTTCCCTTGCCTCTTCTGTATGAGATAGTTGCCCCACTCTGTCTCTCCCCATCTCCTCTCATTATATCCCTCTCACCTCTTAATTTCACCTTTTAAGTATCATCCCTTCCTGTTAAATTGGTCCCGTGCCCTCTATCTATGTATACCTGTAAACATATATACACACATTCACATATGTATTCATATGCCTGCATACCCTCATATAAAGACATATATATATATATATATATATATATAATATATTTCTAATCCCTTCAACTACTGAGAAAAGTTTCATAAGTTATAATTATTGTTTTTCCATGTAGGAATGTTAATAGTTCAACTTTGGCCAAGTGGCTCAGCAAGCAAGAGCACCGGCCTCAGTGCCGGGACGACCCGGAACAAATCCGGGCCCAGACACCCAGCACCACACCCAGAAACAACAACTGGCCGTGCAACCCCGAGCAAGCCACTCAACCCCAATTGCTTAAAAAAAAAATAGTTCAACTTTGATAAGTTCCTTATGATTTCTTTTCCCTGTTTACCTTCTCATGCTTCTCTTGCTTCTTGTATCTGAATGTCAAATTTTCTATTCAGCTCTGGTTTTTTCAGCAAGAATGCTTGAAAGTCCTGTATTCCACTGAATGACCATATTTTCCCCTGAAACAGGATACTCAGTTTTGCTGGGTACGTGACTCTTGGTTTTAATCCCAGCTCCCTTGACCTCTGGAATATCACATTCCAGGCCCTTCGATCCCTCAGTGTAGAAGCTGCCAGATTCTGGGTTATCCTGATTGTGTTTCCACAATATTCAAATTGTTTCTTCCTGGCTGCTTGTAATATTCTCTCCTTAATCTGGGAATTCTGGAACCTGGCTATAATATTCCTAGGAGTTTTCTTTTTGGGATCTTTTTCAGGAGGTGATCGGTGGATTCTTTCAACCTCTATTTTGCCCTCTGGTACTAAAACATCAGGGCAGCTTTCTTTGAGAACTTCCTGGAGGATGCTTTCCAGGCTCTTACTTTGGTCATGGCTCTCAGGCAGTCCAATAATTTTTAAATTATCTCTCCTGGATCTATTTTCCAGGTCAGTGGTTTTTCCCATGAGATATTTCACATTGCCTTCTATTCTTTCATTTGTTTGGATCTGTTTAACAGCATCTTGATTTCTCATAAAGTCATTAGCTTCCATTTGCTCCAATCTAATTCTGAAGCAATGATTCTCCTCAGTGAGCTTTTGAGATTCTTTTTCCATCTGGCAAATTTGACTTTTTAAGGCATTCTTCTCATTGCCTTTCTGAGCCTCCTTTGCCATTTGAGTCAGTCTGTTTTTTAAGGTATTATTTTCTTCACTCAGGCTGTTGACTCTCATTTCATAATTTTCTTGCATTGTTCTCATTTCTCTTCCCAATTTTTCCTCCACTTCTCTTATCTGCTTCTTAAGGTCCTCTATGGCCTGTAACCAGCTTGTATTTTCCTTTGAAGCTTTTGGTGCAGGAGTTCTGACTTCACTGATATCCTCCTGTTCCATGCCTTGCTCCTTCTTATCCCCAAAATAGGAGTGTAATGTTGGAATCTTCTGTCTGCTTTGTTTCCTTTGCCTGCTCATTTTGCCACTCAATGATTTGACTTTTGGGCTTTTTGCCACAGTAGGACTCTGCCACCAGACAGGGGAGTTTTCGTCCCAAACGCTGGGGTTTTCTCAGCTGCCGGAGGTATTAGATGGGTGCCCTCTCTGAGGTCTCCACACGCTCTGGCAAGCTGGACACACACCCCAGGACCTCCACCCTAGACTGCAATCCAGATCCAAGCAGGTTAAAGCAAGAGTGATGACCCCTCAGACTGGTGCTTGGTCCCCCTACACTCTGCAGGCCAGGAGCTGAAGCTGCCACGTGGCACTGGCAGGCTGTGCCGGTGTCTCAGTGGTTTCTCGCCCCAGGGGTAAAAGCCAGGCACTCCCACTTACTGGGTCCCAAAGTCCAGAATGCACTGGCTTCTCACCTTGTCCTTTGCATCTATGTGTTGATAAATCTGGAAACGACCACAGCTGCTCCTGATCTGAAGTCCTTCTGGCTGGCAGCTGGTCAGGCCCACCCTGGGGCTAAAGCCTCGGCGTGGGGCTGGGCTCGGCTCCCAGAGTGCTGCGCTGGCCGATTCCTGCCAGCCTGCTGGGCTGTTCTCAGCGGGAGGTTAGCTTCTCTGTGTCATTTTGTGGGTTCTGCAGCTCCAAAGTTTGTTTAGAGTCCCCTTTTTACATGGATTGGGGAGGGTGGGAGCCGGAGCTGTGAGAGGGTCGTGCTTCTACTCCGCCATCTTGGCTCCGCCTGCCCTCAAGTCTTCTTGACTCTAGGTCTAAAACTCTTACCTTTTGTGCCAGCTAGCTGGATATCCATTGGGTTTTTCCAGTATAAATTATTAGACAAATCTCGTTAGTATGTGGTCGTTAGTATTATTTTGTTGAAGATACTGTGTCATGGTCTGGGACTCAAAGTAATCAACTCAGTATTATCCACTAACAAAGTTCTGGCAATACTTCACCATTCATAGAGAATGCTTCTTTTTGTACCCTTTCTAGGAAACCCTAGATCGGTGACAAATGTTGGTGCATGTTATTTTCCTGTTCTTTTTTTGTAACTGAAATTAATAATAAGAGGTTTTGATTCTTTTAAACAAATTATCTACGTAATTGCTTTTATCAAGTAATCTCACATGGTCTTAACATATGCATGAGAAACTCTTTGTGGGAAGAGTGCCTTTAGGGCTGCATTGTTTTCTGCCAAGTCAAATGCTATTATTAGTTTTGTTGTTTAGTGATTAGTCTTGTCCAACTCTTTGTGACACCTTTTGGTTTTTTTTTTTTTTTTGGCAAAGATATTGGAGTGGTTGGCCATTTCCTTCTCCAGATCATTTTACAGATGAGGAAGCAGAGGCAAACAGGGTTAAGTGACTTGCTCAGGGTCGCACAGGACACACACATTATTATTGGTAGTAACAGGTAGGTGATGCAGTGAATAGAGCACCAGCCTTGAAGTCAGGGGGACCTGAGTTCAATCAAATTTAACCTCAGATACTTGACACTCAACTAGCTGTGAGACCCTGGGCAAGTCACTTAACCCCAAATGCCTTGCCTTCCCCCCTCCAAAAATAAAAGTAGTAACAATTAGTATTATTACTAATAATAGTACTATTACTATCAAAACTATTACTATAAGTTAAACTATTAAATAATAGTACTTTTACTAATAATAGGGGCAGCTAGGTGGTGCAATGAATAGAGTACCAGACCTGAAATTAAGAAGACTTATCTTCGTGAGTTCATATCTATCTTCAGACACTTAGCAGCTGAGTGATATTGGACAAATCACTTAACCCTATCTATCTCACTTTCCTCATCTGTAAAATGAACTGGATTAGGAAATAGCAAATCAATTCTAGTATCTTTGTCAAGAAAATCCCAAAAGGGGCTGTAAAGAGTTAGATGTGACTGAAACAATTAAATACAATATTGGTAATAGTGCTATTATCAGTAGCAGTAATAGTACTAATAAATAACCATTAGACATACTGGTATCTTTTCTTCTGTAGCAAGTAATTTAAACCTACCTATTCCTTTCATATATTTATCAGGTACACCATAAATATGTATGTAGATCATTCTGTCCATAGTAGAAGAAATAAGTGTAAGGTGGAATGGAACAGAGGAAAAAGACCCTGAAACTTTCTGGCTGTGAATCCAGAGTACTTGGGTTACCATCCACAAGGGAAGTGGGATTCAAACCTGTTACCTTTTTGACCTTAGATAAGTCTTTTAACTTCCTTGGGCATCTGTTTCTTCATCTGTAAAATTAGAGTGTGGGACTAGATACCTTTTGAGGTCCCTTCCTGCTGATACCTTGCAAAAGGATTTAAGATTATTCTGATCTTAATCTTAGACTGATCTTCATTTTAAGTGTTATCTCAGTTTTTTAAAATAGCATATGAAGGACTAAGTTGTTCCTGGAGATCACTCAAAGCCATTATAAAATTTGTATCAATTTGTATTCAATTACATTTTTAAAAATGTTTTCCAGTGGTTTTGATATCCTCTTGCTGGACATAGTTTTTCTTCTAAAGTAGTTGTTAACTTAAGGGTTTCAAAATTAATGATTTTGTCCAACAAAAGAAATTCATGGAGTTAGCATACAGTTATTATTCTAAGTTATCAGTGATTTTCCTGACATACATGAATGGATTTAGTTTCAATACAGAGTACTCCCTCCACCAACAAAGATGAAAAGCCCATCATACTGGAGTTGTTTCCACTATTAAGAAAACATCTTGGTGTCATCCATATGGTTACACATTTGGCATCTTTCATTTTTGCTGCATTGCAAGCTCATCTCCTTTTTTGTTCATACATGTCCTTGAAAATATCTTTCAAATATCACGTTTGGTAATATTATACTTGACTTATGCCCAAAGTGTTTTTACTCATGTGTTTTGAGCTACTTGTCATTTTGATTCTTTTGAGATGGTGCTATTTCATGATTCACAGCCATACATTATTACCAGGATAATATTAGCATTAAAGACATGGGACTGTGTGACACTTAGCAGTTTGGGTCATCAGGCTGTCTCCCAAGCAAGTTGGAAAACTACCTCCTCCTCCTTAATTCTGTGTCCAACTTGTTGGCTATCTGTACCACTTATCCACAATATTTTCACTGGTGACTAAATTGATGGAGTTATCAGAACTTTATTTTGTAGTTTGGATAATATGTGGCAAATTTTTTGAGGCCAGGGACTGTCTCACTTTTATATTTGTATCCTCAGAGCTTAGCATAAAGGTCTTACTTAATTTGTGCTATTTGCTTGACTGATTTCACTTTGTTTAGCCAGTATGGATGATTGGAATGATCCCTATTGCATTCCTATGGATTTCACTGAAATTTCACAGAGGTGTCAGACTCAGTGAAATTAGTAAGATTCTACCAGGTCTTCAGTTATCCTCTGTCACAATGTTTTGTAAATGAGCTTGTACTAGAAAGTGGTGTTGCTTTAAGCTGCCATATCTATCTTTTGACATGAAGACGCATGAAAAACTTATTACAGTAGAGAGAAAGGAGGGGTGTGAGGATTGTTTGAACCTTACTCTCATCAGATTTCACTCAAAAAGGGAATAACACAAACATGAAGTTGGATAAAGAAATCTATCTTACCCTAAGGGAAGTAGCAGGGGAAAGGGGAAAGAAAAGGAATGGGACTGATAGAAGGGAGGGCAGCTTGAGAGAGGTAGTGGTCAGAAGTCAAACACTGGTAAGGAGAGATAGGGTGAAAGGAGAGAGAAAAAACTATAAACAGAAGGAAAAT
This sequence comes from Petaurus breviceps papuanus, assembly GCF_028583685.1. Lineage (NCBI taxonomy): Eukaryota > Metazoa > Chordata > Mammalia > Diprotodontia > Petauridae > Petaurus > Petaurus breviceps. The sequence continues at coordinate 9,423,287 of NW_027187323.1, forward strand.
AAGATGCGGGGAAATATAGCATTAGTAATCATAACTATCAATGTAAATGGGATGAACTTTTCCATAAAACAGAAGTAGATAGCAAAACAAATTAAAAACCAGAATCCTATAATATGTTGTTTGCAATAAACATATTTGAAGCAGAAACACACATAGAGTAAAGGTAAAAGGCTGGGGTAGACTCTATTATGCTTCAGCTGAAGTAAAAAATAAAAAGCAGAGGAAGCAATCCTGATCTTAGAAAAAGTTAAAGCAAAAATCAATCTACTTAAAAGAGATGAGGAAACTACATCTTACTAAAAGGTACCATAGACAATAAAGTAATACCAATACAGAACGTAAATACATTAAGTATTATAGCATCCAAATTCTTAGTGGACAGGTTAAGTGAGTTACGGGAAAAAAAAACAGACAGCAAAACTATATAAGTGGGGGACCTCAAACTCCCCTTGTCAGAAATAGATAAATCTAACCACAAAGTAAACAAGAAGTTAAGGAGGTAAATAGAATTTTAGAAAAGTTAGAAATGATAGACCTTTGAAAAAATGGAAAGGGGATAGGAAGGAATATACCTTTCTCTCAGTGGTACATGGCACCTGCATAAAAATTGATCATGTATCAGGGCATAAAAACCTCACAATCCAGTGAAAAAAGCAGAAATATTAAATGTTTACTTTTCAGATCATGATCCAATAAAAATTACATGTAATAAAGAGCCATGGAGAGAGAGATCAAAAATTAATTGGAAACTAAAAAATCCAATCCTAAAGAATGAGTGGGTTGAACAACAAATCATAGAAACAATCAATAATTTCATCAAAGAGAATGACAAAAATGAGACAACATGCTAAAATTTATGGGATAAAGCCAAAAAAGTACTTGGGGAAACTTCACATCTCTCAATGCTCACATGACTAAAATAGGTAAAGAGCAGATCAATGAACTGGGTATGCAATTTTAAAAGTTAGAAAAGTAGCAAATTAAAAATCCCCAATTAAGCACCAAATTAGAAATTTTGAAACTCAAAGGAGAGATTGATAAAATTGAAAGTAAGAAAACTGTTGAATTAATAAATGAGACTAAGAGCTGGTTTTGTTAAAAAAAATTGTAAAATAGATAATACTTTGGTTAATTTGATTTAAAAAAGAAGAAAACCAAATTACCAGTATCAAAAATCAAAAGGGTGAATTCACCACCAATGAAAAGGAAATGAAAGCAATAATTAGGAGCTGTTTTTCCCAATTGTATGCCAATAAATCTCACAATTTAAGTGAAGTGGATGAATATTTACAAAAATGTAAATTGCCCAGATTAACAGAAAAGGAAATAAAACATTTAAATAAGCCCATTTCTGAAAAAAATAAATCAAAGAATCATCAATGAACTTCCTAAGAAAAAATCTCTAGGGCCAGATGGATTTACAAGATAATTCTATTGGAAATTTAAAGAACGATTATATAAACTATTTTATTTAAGATGTATAAACTATTTGGAAAAATAGGTGGAGTTCTACCAAATTCCTTTTGTGATACAAATATCCTGCTGATAACTAAACCAGGAAGAGCTAAAACAGAGAAAGAAAATTATGGACCAATTTCCCTAATGAATATTAATACAAAAATTTTAAATAAAATATTATCAAAGAGATTATAGCAATTTATCATGAGGATAATACATTATGCTAAGGTCAAATTTATACCAGGAACACAGGGTTGATTCAATATTAGGAAAACTAATAACAAAATTGACCATATCAATAACAAAGCCAACAGAAATCATATGATTATCTCAATAGATGTAGAAAAAGCTTATGTCAAAATGTAGCACCCATTCCTATGAAAAACATTAGAGAACATATGAATAAATGGAGTTTTCTTTAAAAATGATAAGTAGTATCTATCTAAAACCATCAATAAGCATTATCTATAATGGGAATAAGTTAGAAGCCTTCCCAGTAAGATCAGGGGTGAAATAAGGATGCTCATTATCACTACTATTATTCTATATTATACTAGAAATGTTACCTTTAGCAATAAGAAAAGAAAAAAGAAATTGAAGGAATTAGAATAGGCAACGATGACAAAACTATCACTCTTTGCAGATAATGATGTATACTTAGAGAATCAATTAAAAAACTACTTGAAATAATGAAGTTAAGCAAAGTTGCAGGATATAAAATAAACTCACATAAATCAGTATTTCTATGTATTACCAACAAAACTCAGCAAAAGGAGTTAGAAAGAGAAATTCCATTTAAAAGAACTGTAAATAATATAAAATACTTGGGAGTCCATTTGCCAGGACAAACCCAGGAAATCTATGAACACAATTATAAAGCACTTTTCATACAAAGTCAGATATAAATAATTGGGAAAATATCAGTTTTCTCATAGATAGCGTGAGCTAATATAATAAAAATTGCAATTCTACATAAATTAATTTACTTATTCAGTTCTTTGTCAAAGTACCAAAAATATTTTACAAAGCTAGAAGAAATAATAATAAAATTCATCTGGAAGAACAAAAGGTCAAGAATATCAAGGAAGTTAATGAAAAAAAATGCAAAGGAAGGTGACCTAGCCCTACCAGATCTAAAACTATATTATAAAGCAACAATCATCAAAGCTATTTGGTACTTGGTAAGAGGTAGAATGGTGGATCAGTGGTGGTTTAGGTACACAAGACAAATAGTCAATGTGTATAGTAATCTATTATATGATAAACCAAAAGACTCCAGCTTCTAGGATAAGAACTCACTAGTTCACAAAAATTGCTGGGAAAACTAGAAAATAATATGACAGAAACTATGCATAGACCAACATCCACGGCATATACCAAGATAAGGTCAAAATGGATACATTACTTAGATATAAAGACTGATACCATAAGCAAATTAGGAGAGCAAGGAATAAACCTCTGATCTATGGAGAAGGGAAGAATTTGTGACCAAACAAGAGCTAGAGAACATTATGAAATGCAAAATGAATAATTTTGATTACATTAAATTACAAAGTTTTTGGGGCAGCTAGGTGGCACAGTGAGTAGAGTGCGGCCCTGGAGTCAGGAGGACCTGAGTTTGGATCTGACATCAAACACTTAACAGAAAATCAAACAAACAGAAACCTAGCCATGTGACCTTGGGGCAAGTTACTTAACCCCAAGTGCCTTCCAAAATAGCAAAAAAAAACCAAAAAAAAAAAAACCAAAAGTTTTTGCACAAACAAAAGATTAGAAAGAAAACAGAAAAATGGGAAGCAATTTTTTACAGCAAGTGTTTCTGATAAAGGCCTTATTGCTCAAATATATAGAGAACTGAGTCAAATTTATAAGAATATAAGTCTTTCCCCAATTGCCTAATGGACAAAGGATATAAACAGGTAGTTTTCAGATTAAGAAATTAAAGCTATCTGTAGTCATATGCAAAAAACTTTAAATCACTATTGATTAAAGAAATGCAAATTAAATCAACTCCAAGATACCACGTGTCACCTATCATATTGATTAATGTGATAGAAAAGGAAAATGATGAATATCGGAGATGTGGGAAAATTGGAACTCTAATGCATTGTTGATGGAGTTGTGAACTGATTCAACCATTCTGGAGAGAAATTTGGAACTATGCCCAAAGGGCAATCAAAGTGTTCATACTCTTTGATCCAGCAATATCACTACTAGCTCTATATCCCAAAGAGACCACAAAAATGGAAAAAAGACTTACTTATACAAAAATATTTATAGAAGTTCCTTTTGTGGTAGCAAAGAATTTGAAATTGAGGGGATACCCATCAATTGCAGAATGGTTGAACAAGTTGTGGTACATGAATGTAATGGAATACTATTGTTCTATAAGAAATGATGAATAGGCAGATTTCAGAAAAACCTGGAAAGACTTATGTGAACTGATACTGAGTAAAGTAAGCAGAACCAGGAGAACATTGTACACAGTAACAAAAACATCATGCGATGATCAACTATGATAGACTTAGCTCTTTTCAGCCATGCAATAATCATTTCCAAGGAGTTCCCAAAGATTCATGATGGAAAATACTATCCACATCCAGAGAAAGAACTATGGAGTCTGAATGCAGATCGAAGCAAGCTATTTTCACTGTTTGTTTTTTGTGTTTTTTCTCTTTTGTTCTCTCACTTCTTTCACAATGTGACTAATGTGGAAATATCTTCATGTGATGGCATATACATAACTTATATCAGATTGCTTGTCATCCTGGGGAGGGGAGGGGAGGAAGGAAGGAAGGAGAAATAATTCAGGACCTAAAATATTATTAAAAAAATGAATGTTGAAAATCATCTTTACATGTAGTTGGAAAAAATAAAATGCTATTTATAAAAGAAAAAAAATTCGATTTTCTGGATTGGTTGGGCACTTTTCTCTTTCAAACTCCTTCCTGGGAAAGTGGGGGGCAGCAACTGTTTTCCAACACTTAATCTCCTCTAATCTATGTCATTAGTCCAAGTCAAATTATTTAACTTTAATGCATTTCCTCTTTTTGGAAGGAGGGGGGTAGTTCTATAGTTTATTTAAATGAATTAGGCTGGAATAACTGTTTGAAATATTTTTTCATTTTTAGAGTTTCTAATATGATAGCTACTTTGACCTCTACTTAAGTCAGTGATCTAATTCTAAAAAAAGTATTCTGTAACTTGTGCACTAAAATGTTGTCAATTATACATTTTGTATTATTAGGTAGTATGATGTAATGGATAGAAAGCTCACTTTGGTGTCAGAAAAACCTGGGTTCAAATTTTGCCTCTTATGTATATTGCTTAGATGACACTGGAAAATTGACTCTACCCCTCAGTGCTCTAGATAACTTTGCAGTGCTAGAAGTTGTAGAAGAGATGCTAACTTTCACTGGAGGAGAAAGTTTCCTCCTCTAAAAACTCTGTATATTAATGAAATCAAAGGTATATACCCTAATTCTATGACATTTAAAACTGACATCTACATCTAGAGAGAGTCTTCTGATTCTCTCCTTGAAGAAAGAAATAATGTTTCACCAGCATATATGCAAGATTTTGCTCTCTTTCATAAATTAAAACAGTTTTTAGAAACAAAGAGGCAGCATGACATTGTGGAAGGAAGGATGGACTTGGATTCAATAAGACCTAGGTTTGAGCCCTCCTCAGACATTCACTAGCTGTGTAACCTTGGCAAAAAATCATCTAAATTTTCCAATTTCAGTTTCCTCATCTGTGAAATGGGGATAAAAATAGTCCCCATCTCACAGAATTTTTATGTAGAATAAATGTCATAATGTATGTAAAGCAATTTCTAAACCTTAAAGAACTACATAAAGGTGAACTTATTTCTCCATTTCTTCTGTAGGTTTTTTTTCCTTTTTTTTTTTCATAGATCACTGATTGTTCAACAAAGCCCACACCTTAAGAGCACTGAATTGAAACAATGTTTGTAAGTGGTCTAAAACTGTATAATTTAATTTCTTTTGCCCCATTTTGCCATCACAAATGTTTATCATTACAAAGAATCCATTGCATAGGAGATCCATTTAAAATGTTTCCTCATTCTATAGATTACTATGGCCTCCAATGATGATAGTTCATCACTAGTTACACAATCTTCTGATGACAAGTCTGTGTGTCCTTGGCCAAGACCAGCCCTCAGTGGAGGGACACAGGTCCCTCCTTGGCCTGTGTTCCAAAGCTTTTTAAATTTTGTACAACCCATCTGAGTTTAATGGTATCGTCTCTGAAAACCCTAGGTCACCTCCTTGCCACTATGAACTACTGGAGTTGGACTTTTATGGAGAGTTTGAACTATAAGGTGGTTCAAACTGAAGGTAACTTCAGGGGCTTCAGCTAGTAGAAATGACAAAAGAAAACGTTGTATGTTGTCTCCTCTATTAGAATGTAAACTCCCTGAGGACAAGAATCATCTTTTTCGCTTTTCTTCAAATCCCTAGTGTTTAGCAATACCTAATAAATGCTTGCTGCTGTTGCTGAAGATGATGATAGGGGTAGTTTAGGCCTAAAAGTAGTGAAACATATCATGGGGGTGTGTGAAGGAAAAACAAAGAAAGATAAAACAGCTTGTTCACTTACTGCACCTATATAACAGGTAAGAAGAATTGCAGTTGGGCACAAAAATATCTTAGGAAATCTCAAAACACAATATATCAGCAACTGCAAATTGGTACATTGCAAAACTGATAAGCAAAATCTTCTTCTGGGCAGAGGCTTAATCAGAACTTGGCAGGTTGATCACTTCCTGCTTTGGGTGAGTTTAGAGCTTATGGGTTTTTTTTTTTTTTTTTTTTTTTTTTT
>NW_027187323.1:9434589-9559271 GCF_028583685.1 Petaurus breviceps papuanus
CTCTCTCTCTCTCTCTCTCTCTCTCTCTCTCTCTCTCTCTCTCTCTCTCTCTCTCTCTCTCTCTCTCTCTCTCTCTCTCTCTCTCTCTCTCTCTCTCTCTCTCTCTCTCTCTCTCTCTCTCTCTCCCTTTCTCTTTCTCTCTATCTGTCTTATTGCCCCAGTGGGTATTATCAAAATAAGATCACTATGACCTTTGCAGGTTATCTTAATAATGCTCCTTTTCAGTCCCAAAGAAACTATTTTAAAAAGTAAATGCTTTCTGTTCTTCAAAATGTTTAGCAAGCTTTCTAAAATCACAAGAGGTGATTAATTTCTTATGCATGAAAGAGCATTCCCTCACCTAGAGCAAAGTTTTCTAGTACTATCTTCTGGTGGCATTTCACTTTTCAGTTTTAGCACTATGACTAACAGAACTTTCACCTTGAAGTCAAAAGGATATCTCCATTTTATATATTGTGTAGAGGAAAACTGCGAAAAAAGTAGAAGGGGAAGGTAAAAAAAGAATCTTGTGTTCTATTGAGACATAGTGGTTGTTGTTATGGTATCCTTCCAATAGAAATGACCTTTTTCTTGCTATTGGAAACTGGGAGTTAGGAATTAGGACTGAGACAAAGATCTGTGAAACCTCACTCTGAATACATGTGCCTGGGGCTCTGGGCACTATAATGCTGTAATCATATACATCTGAGTCAGGATGTTGAATTTACTGAAACTGAAAGATGAGTCCAAGAGGGGCAAGTGATCTTCCTTCTATCATAAATAGTCAGTGTCTGAAAAATAGTGTTGTTGTGCCAAATAATTAAGGACTTGACAAGGCAAATTATCAAATGAAAGTATCACCCCCCCCCTTCTAGTTAAGCAGGCTTATAACCTTAGAACTATCCTTAGCTCCTTGCCCTCTTTTATGCTTTATATCTCCTCAGTCTTAAAATCTCCTCATATCTGTATCATAAATTAAACCTGTCCTCTTCTCTCCACTCAAATGGCCACCACTCTAACTCAGGCCCTCATCCTGTCCCATTGGCACTATTGCCACATAGCTTCCTATCTGTGATCCTGGCCTAAATTCTTCTCACTCCAATCTATGTTCCACATTGCTGCCATGCAGAAATTCCTAAAGCACAGGTTGTAACATGTAACTCCCCTCTCAAGACATTCCAGTAACTCCCTGTTGTATGCTCTTAGGATTAAAATACATACAACTGGGCAGCTAGGTGGCACAGTGAATGAAGCACCAGCCCCAGAGTCAGGAGGACCTGAGTTTGGTTCCAGCCTCAGACACTTAACACCCACACACAAAAAAACTAGCCGTGTAACCTTGGGCAAGTTACTTAACCCCAATTGCCCTCCAAAAGGCAAAAAAAACCCCAAACCAAAACATACAACTCAGCCTCTCTTTTAAAGCCCTTCTCAACCTGGTTCTGGCCTGTCTTTATAGGCTGACTGTAAATTACTCCTTCTTGCAGTCTATATCCTAGCCCAGTTGTTTGCTCTTCTGCATACACAGGCATTTATTTTCTCTATCTGTGCCTTTACCTAAGCTGTCAACCATATCTGGATCATACTTACATATTATTCTGGTATACATGTTGTTTCTCCCCATTAAAATGTAAGCTCCTTGAGGACAGGAGTTAATTTATTTTTATCTTTATGCTGCTGAATTATAAGTACAGCGTTGGGCAAACAGGTATTTCATAAGCACTTATTGAACAAATGGATGAAACAATAAGGATGGGCATTTTTTTCTTAGTTTCACAATACCCAAGCAAAAAGCTATGGGAATTGGACTTCAAAGTTAGACCAAAAATATGCATGTTAGGAAACATCTGCCTGCTTGCTAATAGACTTGGATTATCATTGTTAGTGTATATTTCTCCACTACTTCAACCTGACTAGTAGGCCCTTCTTGAACATTCGCAGGTGAGGACTACTTCTATTTGTTTCTATTTCTCTCTGTGTTTCTTTCCTCACAGATGGGCCCTTTCAACTGAAATCCCTTGCAGGTGGCAGCCTCCATAACCAATGGTAATCAGTTTCAGCAGAATACTGTCCACATCATGCCTGACCTATACAAACTCTAGCCATACACCATGTTGGCCAAAACAATCAGGCACACATATGAGTGGAGGGCTGCTACAGAATGGTGCTTTTCCTATGTCAAACCAAAGGTTGTATGTGCTCACGTCTGGTTATGATCATCTCCTTCCTCCAACTGGAGAGGTGGGGCATGAATGGATTAAATAATCCAATTTGAATATGTGCTAAGAGAACTTTAAATAGTATTTTTCACAGTAAATCAGAACACAGATACAACCAGGGTTGGTATTTTTTACCTAAAGCTAAAGGAAGTTGAATGGCTCCCTTAAGTTTATACTGGCAGACAATAATCAAGGCCCCGTCACATATTTGTCCCTTTTCTGCTCACCTTCCACCACTTCCCTCTGTTGGTACAATCTTTTTTGGAACATTTGACCCAGAAACATGCTTAAGTGATCAGGTATATTCCAGTTTTTGTATAAAACCAGAGATTTGTAGGTCTTTTGTGTGCATTTTATTAAAGAAACTACGAGAACATGGGAACCGTAAAACCTGACTCTTCATTATTCTTCCCATTACATGGGAGTGGTTGAAATAAAAAGCCAGGAAATGGGAAAAGAATGTTGCCCTCACCCTGAAAAACCATTGATGATCATTGTTCCTGCCCTTAAAAGGGCAAGAAAGAAAGAAAACTCTGTAATTGTAAGCAGCAAGAGGAGAAAGATCTTGAGAGAATCACCTCTGCTTTATTCCCCTTGACATCAGTTTTCTGGGACCTTACATGAATATGAAGATTTTTGCGAAATGAAAACTGAATGAAAGGGCATGTTGACAAGTCTGCTGTCCAATGTGGGCTCACCAAATTCCCATTCCCATTAATAGGAGCTCTGCACAGACAGTCATCAAAGACCAGACCTCCTAAGTCGAGCTTTTTTTTTTTTTTCTTGGAGATTTTTCTCGATTGGACTTTAATTAAGCTCCTGCTAGGCTTGCAAGCTTTTTTCCCCCTTAAAAAAATGAGCCTGCTTGCCAGGCAACTTTTTCCAAGCTGTCACAATTCTCATAAGTGTACCCTAAGATATTAAATTTAGAGATGTGTTGGTTGCTTGCTTCTCAGAGCATCCATGGGAGAAGTTTCCTTACATTCAGAAAAAATATACAATATTACTTTAAAAAGTGGTTCTTTCTAAAAAAGAAAAAATAATAATCCATAATGATTGAAAAAAAAGCAGCTTAGAATGTTAGTCCATATGACACCCATTGGGCAGAAAGAGATGCAACTTCTCTGTGACATGTCACCAATTTAACACATGAGAAGAAGCTTTTGTCATTAAAAATATAATTTATTGTCTGCAGGTCAATCACAGTTGGCTAGCTGCCAGTGTTGGTGGGGAAGGGTAAGAAAAAGAGTGGAAAATGTGCTGCCTCAGTTGGTAATTTAGCAAATCTTTAATGAAATGTCATAAGTAACTGACCTGGACAAAATGCACACATTTCTAAAGAGCCTTTTGTACTCATTGGAATCTTGAAAACAGACTAGATAGAGGCTAGGAATATAAAGGGTGACTCATTTAAATCAGTCGCCATGGAAAGCTGTTTGTTTTCATTTCATAAGGCCCGTTTTAAATAAGTGGGCCAATCTAGACTGGATACATTTTTTTTTTTAAACTTAGACAGTAACGCAAAGCCTGAAATAAAAAGCAATCAAATACCACAACAACTGAAATGGAAAGTAGAGAGCACTGGGAATGTGTCTGCTCTTTGATTATTATTATTACTACTGTTATTATTATTTTTTAAACAGACAGGCTATTTCACTAACTGCTCCTGAATGTGAGGTACTTACTTATTGCCTCCACAAACTGTTCAAAGAAGCAGTATGGAAACAGCGGCTCAGGCAGCTCCCGGAAAAACATCTTCAGTGCTCCGGTGACAACGTGGATGTCCTCCCACTGGCTGTCGTCCAAATTCAGCTTCTCTTCTGGGAAAACACGAGGAGAAATGGAACAACTGGTTTTAATGAAACAATTACAAGACACTAATTATTATGTTAATGTTTGCCTACTATCATCAGCAACCGTTAACAGCCTTCTGCACCTAGAGGTTTGGTGCTGTGCGTGTTTTTTTTTTTCCTTTCCGTAGGAAGGGAACATTTTCAATGGAATACCATCTGTAGGAATGCAGCTAACAAAAAAACAAGAGACACAAAGAGACAGTGCCATTGACACAGTATGTCAGATACATTTATTCCCATAATGCATCAGTATGAAAATTAGCATCACAGCTCAACATGATTCAAAGCTATTTGGTTTTGAGGCCGAGGGGCTAAGAGTTGCCAATGATGGCCGGCTCAAGGGACCGGCCTAAAGGCCTTGCTGAGCCAACAGGAGACATATGCTAAACATGGCAATAGAAAATGAGTTATTGCTTTACATGTGTTAGCCTTGCTATGTACAAGGGAATAATGGGTAACACTTTTCTCCTTTTTTTTGCCTGAATGTAATGTCAGCAAGGAATAGAGTACTGTGAGAGAAAGGACATTAATTCCTTCTTACTGCTTCAAAAATATTTTGTTTAGTTTTCATCTCAGGGAAGAAGATTTGCCCAGCAACAATATTAGACAGACCCCTGTTGGCCTACGCAGGCTATGCAAAGCTGTCAAAAATGATAACAGTAAAGACAAACCACAAGCGCTTACCAACTCCTTTTAGAAACGACAAAATGTTTGCCTGTGAAGCTTGAGTGAGTTGAGAAATTTAAATATTAAAGAACCAAAATGCCAAAATGAAGATTTTTAATAGAAATAAAGCTATGCCGGGGAGTTATTTTTTCTTTCTTTTCCTCCTTATTATGAAGGTGAAGAAGGGTTCTCACCCAAGGAGATCTGTGGGAATTCACAGGGCCTGACGCTACTGATTTATGTTGACAAGGAGCATGACACCCAGGTGATACTGCTGTTCAAAAACCATCACATTTCTCCTCGTGCAATTGTGAAGCAGGTCTTTTATTTTGTGTATAGCGAAGCTAAAAGTAACCATTTCATGAAGTCTGAGGTTCACTTACAACAGAGTAACATACATATGTATTTACCACATCTTAGAGGAACTGGGATTATTATTATTATTATTATTATTATTAAAGAACAGGTTATTTTAACTCACACTCATCTGGTTCTAATATTACCTTCTGACATCAGCTTCACGATTGCATTTTGTGGTGGTGCTTTGAACGAAATAAAAGGACACCATCAGTGTGAGCATCCTTAATAGTTTCTCTTTGTGTGTGAATGTTTTTTGGGAGGAGGAAGGTAGGGGACAGGCTGAGACTCAAATAAAGATTGTGTTCATTTTCAAACATGAGCATAAGCTATCTGAAAGTGGTTTTCAAATAAAAAAAAATATATATATACACACATATAGTATGTATAGCTGTATATGTATATATACATACATATATATGTATATATAATATAAATCATCCATGTCATCAGTACAAAGTTGCAATCTCCATCTGACAGGGTGTAGCACAGAGAAGAAACAAAGGTGAATTTGTTTATTTTATTGAGGTCACCCCCCTTCACTTTTTATTCTTACCTTTCTGGCAAAACAATGATTTTGTCCATAACTAAATAAGCAGAGGAGACCTTCTTTCCACCCTGTGATCATTTTTGATTGATCGCATTTCAACAATTAGTCTTTTATTTGGCTACACACTATTGAAATAGATCGACAGCATCTTAGCAGGCCAGCTTTAAACAGTCAACTGTTAACAATAGCATCAAAAAGAGAGACCTGATGGGGTTTACTGTCACTTTAAAGAACGGGGTTTTCACATTGTTGAAATCTGTCAGATATTTTGAAATGTCCCTCTCACTATGGTGCCACACCCCCTGCGTGCCCTTATAATAAAATTGGTTTTACTCCTGATTAAATCATTTTCTCCCTACCCACTACCATACTTCTCATAATGGACCTGTGTGCTCTACAGCTGGTGTTCTTCCCATGGTACCAATTCTTACTTTATCTTTTAAGCACTTTGCTGCTAAGATCTCATGCAGAGTGCTTATGTTTTGTTAAGAGCTTCATTCTTAGAGAAATAGCTTAACACATGTTCTAAAAATGTTGTACAACTTATTGCTTAAAACACATTTAGAAAATGTATAAGTACTGTAGCTTTGGCACCGAACTTTAAGTGGAAACCTTAAACACACACAGACACACGCACATGCACGCGCGCGCGCGTGCACACACACACACACACACAACTGTCTCTACCACACATTTGTCTGAAATATCTTAAGCAAAATGCTCCTTCTCTAGATTTCTCTTGAGTCTCATTTGCCCAGATTTTTGTAGTCTAGAGGATGCCAAAGAAATGTTAGGAAGGTATCTTTTTAGAAGAAAGAGGCGTCATTCTACCCTAAGCAACACACCAATTTTAAAATGGTCATTAGGATGGGCAAATTTCAAGCAAAAAAAAAAATCAAGAAAAGACATACGCACACAAAGTCAATTCAAGAATATCATAATGGGGAAACACATCTTTTCTATAGCCAAGATAAATAACACCAACCATGAGAAACATTTTACCCTCACCACTATCAATGCTACATGGTACCATTATAAGAACCTATCTGTGAACTTTGTTGACTCTAACTTTCTGTTACTGACTGAAAAATTATGGCATCTTCCTGAAAAGGGTCCAAGAAGCCCAGTGGAAAGAACGCCAGATTTGTAATCAGAGGACGTAGATTTGAATACTGCTTTTAATCTCACTCATCTGTATAATCTTTGTTTTTTAAGCAATTGGGGTTAAGTAACTTGCTCAAGGTTACATGGCCAGTTATTTTGTGTGGGTGCCAAGTATCTGAGGCCAGAACTGATCCCCGGGGTCTCCTGATGCCAGGGCTGGTGCTCTTACTCAAAGCACCACCTGGCCGCCCCCATCGATATAATCTTGGACAAATTATCTAATCTCTCTAAGCCTTGGTTTCCTTATTTGTAAAACATTCCTTTCACTTCTAAATCTTTGATTCAATAAGAAGAATTTTACACTAAAAATTCCATGTGAATTACATAGATTCTGAGAGAATATATCCATGTAGATTTATGTATACATGGGTATATATATATACACATGTATAAACATGTACACATGCATGTATATACACCTGTATAATTCATACCACATACATTCATCATTCCACTGACATTCCATTACTTCAGTGGTTAAGATTGTACAATGTTGGTTTTTTAATGGCTTATTAACATACACGAGTACATTCACTTCTCTACTTAGGATCTGATCCTGAAAAAGTGAGATTTCTTTCATAAATCTGCTACAATAGGCTTTATTTTAGGGGCCAAATTTGCCTGTGATTCCATGCTGGCTATTAGCCCTGAAAGATGAGGTCCCTTATGTACCATTATGATTACACCATAACTGGCTAGCTAACTGGCCATGTTTATCAGACTCACCATGGACCATAATGTGTTTATCTTTATGCTTGTGACATACAAAGGATCATAGTTTTAGAACTGGAAGGAAGCTTGGTAATCACCTAGTCCAATTCACTCATGAAGAATCTGAGGCTCCAACTGCGGCCCTAAACTGAGTAATGATAAAAATAATGATAATAAGCATTTATATAGCACTTACTATGTTTCAGGGACTAAGTTATAAGTTCTTTACAAATGTTATCACAACAACCCTGTGGGGTAGGTACTATTTTTATCCCCATTTTACAGTTGAGGAAACTGAGGCAGGTAGAGATTCGCTGACTTTCACGGGATCATACAGCTAGTAAGTGTGCCTATAGGACATCCAATCTGAGGAGTCCACAAAGCAGTGGATGATGTGAGACTGAAGCTCAGGAGAGAGACTATAAAGGCTGAATAAAAAGATAAGGGAATGGGGTGGCTAGGTGGCACAGTGAGTAAAGCGCCGGCCCTGGAGTCAGGAGGACTAGAGTTCGGTTCCGGCCTCAGACACTTAACACCCACATAAAAAAACTAGCCTTGTAACCTTGGGCAAATTACTTAACCACAATTGCCCTCCAAAAAGGCAAAAAAAAAAAAAAAAGATAACGCAAATCATCTGTGTAGAAATGTTAATTGAGCTTATGGGAGCTGATGATCTCACCAAGTGAGATAATATGGAGATGGGGAAAAGAAGGCCCAGGAGAGAGCCTCGAGGATCACTAATGGTTGGTGGGCTTAACCAGGTTGAAAATCCAGCAGAGGAGACTGAGAATGAGGAGAACCAAGAGAGAGCAGGGACAAAAATCTAGAGAGGGGAGAGTTTGTAGGAAAAGTTGATCAGTGGTCTGAAGTACTGCAGAGAGATCCAAAATGAGGACCGAGAGTATTCCATTAGATATGGCATGAAAAAATTACTGGCAATTTTGGGAAGAGCAATTTCACTTGAATGATATAATCAGAATCCAGATAGAGGAGCATTTAGAAGGGAGAGGCAATTTCTCAACTAGAATAATTTAACTCATATAATCTCCTGGAGAATAAAAGCCAGGCCTAATATAGGGCCATGCCATATGGGTTAGATGTAACCCTGACCTGGGGGCCAGGAGAAGGAGCTGCTATTCTGGCTCACTGGTCGTGCGCCGTGCACCTTTTCTTTTGCTGGGCCTTCATTTTCTCATGTGCAGGTTGAGCCTGATAATTTTCAAGGCTTCCAAATGCCTCTGGCATTTAAGGACTTTTATTATATTTTAAAGTTCCCAACCAGTGTGATGGCCTCAATAAATACTTGTCGATTGACTTTGGCATGGGTACAAGCAAGGCAATTCCATCTGGAAACTGCCTTAATGTCACTGTCAGAGAGAATGATTTTTTCTTATCCTGAAGCATTTAGCAAAAGCACCTCTACGTGACTCATGATGGGTACAACACAGAGGTAGTTCTATTGCTGTGGTCTCTGGCCGGCAGAAAATCATCAGGAAAGTAGGGGAAAAAAGGTAAATCGATACAGAAGGTCTTACCTTTGTTGTTGTTCTTCAGTCATTTGAACTGTGTCTAACTCTTGGTTACCTCATTTGGGCTTTTCTCAGCAATGATACTGAAGTGGTTTACCATTTCCTTTTCCACTCATTTTACAGATGAGGAAACTGAGACAAACAGGGTTAAGGTACTTGCCTAGGGTCACAGAGCTAGTAAGTATCCCAACCAGATTTAAATTTAGGTTTTCCTGACTCCAGGGCCAGCATTCTATTGACTGAGCCACATAGCTGCCTCAAGATCTTGCTATAGGTAATCTAGGAGTGGGGAACCTGTGGCCCTCTAGGTCCTCAAGTGACTGAATCCAGGCAAAGGGCCATACTTGAGGACCTAGAGGGCCACATGTGGCCTCAAGGCCACAGGTTCCCTACCCCTAGACTAGACTGACTTTGGCTTCTTTTGGAATTGCTTACATTTTTATAGCTCTTCAATGCTTTTTTACACAATAACCCTGTGAAGTTGCTCCCACAAGGATTATTATTCTGATTTTTCACCTGAAGAGACAGAAGTTCACAGAACTGAAGCTACTCATCTAAGATCTCCCTGCTAGTAAAGTGGGGGATCCAGGAATTTAACTCCTCTCTTCAGAATTTATATCTAATATTCTTTTTACTATAGTACATTTCTATACATAGTCTCCAATCTGTTTGACCCCTAAATAGCTGATGTTGTTAACTCCAAACCCCTTTGGAAATTGGCAGCAAGGAATGAGGGAGAGGATTGGAGACAGACAACATTGGAAGATAAAGGGGAGGAAAGTATAGCATAGGGGAAATAGTATCAGTCTAGGAACTGGGAAAGATGGGTTCCAGTACCAGTGCTGGTATCCTTGAGAAAATAACCAGCCTCTGTGCTTTGCAGTTTCTTCATCTAAGAAATAGGCATGATAATGCTTCCCTTGACAATTTCACTGGACTATTATGAAAGTAAAATAGATAATATATATGGAAAACACAAGGACAACCTAAAAGACAAATGAAATACAGGATGTCCCCAAAGTCTTAGTGAAGTTTTCATCTTTAATGGTTTAAATTGTTTAAATGGCTAAAGGACTTATCTATGATAAGATAGCTGGTAAGTGTCCAATCTGAATACAGATCTCTTTTCTCCGAGTTCAGCATCTTATTACTACACCATGTCTCAAGTCAACAGCCTCTGATAGCTATTCTATGGAGTGGAAAGAGTGCTAGATTTTGAGTAGGTTTTTTATAATCTATGAGCAGGAACCAGGCTTCAAACCTAGGCTCTGATTCTCTCTTGTTGACCTTGGTGATCACTTCACTTGTCTGGGCCTTACTTCTCATCTGTAAAATGAGACCATTGAACTAGATGGTGTCTGAGATTCCTGCAGACATTGTCTCTGACAGTTAGATAGTGTAATGGATAGAATGCGAGGTTTCAGAAATCAAGAAGTCTCCAGTTCAAATCCATCCTCAGACACTTAGTAGGTATGTAACCCATGGCAAATCACTTAATGTTTGTCTTGCTTAGTTTTCTCAACTGGGCCTACTTCCTAGAGTTGTGAAGATCAGATTGTTGTTAGCCCTTTGTTCTCAAAGAGTACCAATGACATCTTGACTTGCAAGTGAACTGGATTTAAGTAAGGTAGAGCTGTGCAAAGTCATCAGCCTCACACTCCCCTCTAGGTTCACTAGAGTCCAGTGGCAAGATACAGGTCAGGATGACTGGAGATGGTCCCAGATGCAGTGGGAGATCATGGCCTTTTAAAGTTAAGGTCTTTCCCAGGTCTCAGTTTGTCTGAGGCAACACCCATTAAATGATTTAAGGCTAGGTAACAATTGAGGCAAAAGATGGCCTAGTTTGCCTACTCAAAAGAATTAGTCTGAGAGTGGAAGACCGTCAGGATTTCTAGCCAGAAGAGAAATAATTTCTATTTACACTCACTCAGAGCCATCAAAACCCAAACAAGGAGCAAGTGATGCTTGGGTTGGGACTAACCAATTATTAGTATTAACCAATCAGTGAGAGCCAGAGTGATTTGCATATAAAGGCATAGTCAAGTAGCACCATTTGTATCCCAATGGGCTTTATTAAAGCCTGGTTTTCCAGATTTCAGTTTCAAGAAATGAACTACATGAGCATTATGGCAATGGTAATCTGAAGATATTCCCAGCCCCTTAGCCCTCTGATAGTCTTAAGTGACTCTGAGAACCTTCCCAGATTTGAAAATATACTCTGCCCCCTAATAGGCTGAATGTGGTCACATGGAGCCTGTGGTAGGAGGCTTGTTTTTCAGGATTGCCCATACCTTGTTGCTTTGTGATTGGGCAGTGGGTCAAGAGGGTTATTACATTCTGTGATATACCCTGATGTGAGGTTTTGCTTTGGGGCTCACTTTGAGAAGAGTTGTATGATTTGACCAGATGAGACTCTGGGCAGCTGTTGAGCCCCCTGGCTTTGAAAACCTAGATGTTCATGCTTCCCCCTCTGGTAACTGACTAGGTATGGATGTAATGGTCAGACAGCTGGAAGCCTGTCTGCTGATCTGTTTGTCTGCTTGTAACTTCTACTTGTAACTTGTTTGTATTCTCTGAAGTTCAGGATGCTGACTTTTTCTCCTCAACTAGGTAAATGATATATGTTTGACTGATTAAGATTGTTAACCCATTTTGAGTTGCTTTCCTTTAGAAGAGCAGATCTAGGAACCTGTGCTGGCAGTCACCCTGGGTATGCTAGGGTGCTTGCTGCTACAATGAGACAAAAGAGTTAATTGTCCCAGTTTTTCAAAGAAAAATACGATAGGATAAATTAAATAGGAAAGAGAAAAAAAAAACTAAGAACTTCACACAGTGATAGGTACTTAATAAGTATTTGTTTCCTTCCTACCTTCTTTTTTTCCTTCCAATTCTGATACTATATGGTAGGTTAATAGTAATTCTGAGCAGAAATGAGTAGAGGCACTAACATTTAGACTACCCCTCTATTGTACTATATACTTCTAGAGTGAAGAAACCAGAAGATGAATACTAGGGTTAATTTTATTTAGATAGACACCCCTGCCCTCCACAAAATATTATTTTGATATGACAGACAATGTGTACGTTGTTCAAAATATAGACACAAGTGACTTCAGCACATGATTGAATTGTGGAAAGCACTGATTCCCCTATTAGTGTCAACACTGAGAAGTTGCCACAGTTTTTCCCCCAGGAAATATCTATCATGGAACATTTTTAGCTTCTTTTCAACTTTGTTGTTGCTATTAAAAGAAGCAATAAAATGAAAAAAGTAAAACATACACACACAGGAAAAAAGTAAAACATACCCACATACATATACACAAACACACACATATACACCAACTCTCTAAATATAGCTAGATAATAGTTCTAACCCTATTAACGTAACAACAAGGGCCTATTAAAGAGTGAAACTTATAAAAGGCCCAGTATCTACTTCCAGGACAGATGACCATTTGGAAACTTTATCTGAAAGACCTGCTGGGTACATGAAAGACTTACCAGATATAAAAGAGATGCCAGAGGCACCATTGATCCAAAAAAAAATAATGTTGTTAGCCATAAAAATCAAAATGGAAGATTAGATATCAGAATGGATAAAACAGCACTGTTTATCTACAAGGAAGGAGATGATTTTCAGTTTAGCATTTAGGGGAGCTAATCAAAAGGAAGTTGGGTGAGTCATCCAATACAGTTCAACCCTTCCAGTTGTGCTTGCTCCTAAGCAGGACAGTTCAGGCAGATACTGTGTGGGATTAGAGACGTCTATATTGTGAAACAAGATCTGTCGCTTAGCTTGTGCCCTATGCTGGAGATAATGGTGTTTCGATTGTTGAAGCATGGGCTTCCAAAACCTTGGCTCTGGGACGTACAGCTGCTGACAGATTGGCATGGTTCACCCCCTCAGGAAAGCAGAAACATTCCTAACACCAGGCAGTCTCTATCAGTTCAGAGATGCCCCAGCAATGGACAATTGTGCCAATTTACAAGAATTTAGGACAACAGTTTTTAAAATGACACTTTCACAATATTGATCAGTGAAACAAATCCATTGCCTGTAGGGGGAGCTACTGCAAGGTAGAACTCTTCATTAAATTGATTGGACCCCACCTTAACAACAACAACAACAACAACAAAGCATTTCCCAGATTCCAATAGGAATCCTCACTTTGGAGTGAGGAGGGAAAGAGACTTCAGGGTCTGTAATAAACAACTAGAAGTATTAAGCAAATCGTAGCTGTGCCTATAAGCTGATAAATGTCACTTAACTGTGGCAATTGTCCAGGTAGGCAGTTCTAATTGAAATATATTTTGAAAAAGAACTTATGTTATACCACTTGAATTTCCTAACATATCTCTTATCCTTACCTCCTGATTTAATGTAGAAATTAAAAACTCTCAAATACTTTAATATTAAATACCTGACCATTTTAAAGGAAAGTGTTTCAGGAATTGAATTATACAAATAATTTTTTGACTATGCAAACCCAAGCCAATGATATTTCAGAGTTATTGGGCAGGGAATGAGGTATAGTGGCTAGAATGCTGAATTTGGCATCATAGGACCTGAGTTCAAATCTAAACTCTGTCATTTTCTATTAGTGTGACCTCAGGCAAGTCTCTTGATTTTTCAGGGCTTCAGTTCTCTCAAAGTGTAGGATAAATGACCTCCAAGTTTTTCTTTCAACTCTAGATATGATTAATCAGTCTATTGACACACTTTACCTACTATGTGCCAGGTACAGGGGAATACAAAGATATGTCAGCTTACATTCTAACGGGGAGAATACCACTGTATATGTGGAGTGTATGTATATACATATGCATGTGTGTAGATCTATGTACTGAATACTATGATAGCATTCCTTTTAAATGAGCAGAATATTGTACAGTAGCACCCAATTTTATGTTAGAATAAAATCGGGCATCAGTTTGACTAATAATCCCTATTCATTCTCTTCTCCAGCTACTGCTAAGATTGTGGAAAGATTTCTCTGTTACTGTACCTCACAATAGGAAATGGAATCATTAAAACTTCCTCAGGAAAAACTCAGTCTAAGCTGAATCAACTGTCTCTGGTCAGGGCATCTATCATTGAAAGGATGAGAGTGGTTTTAAATATGAAACCTTTGTGCTCCAAAATCAAAGAGATTTATTCCTTACCACCTATCACAGTAACCCCCAGGAAGCCATTAGGATGCCTGTGTTTGGAAATGATTACTGTGCTGTAAGAGGAAGCATTTTGACCTATGTGCAGACTGCTCCAGTTGGCTACCTGTTTCACTGAAACTATTGCCCTGTACTGTTTCTCAGAAGCAGGAGAGTTGGAAGGAAGTAAGCAGTTCTTTTTCCTGATGGTGGAACTAAAATGCTTTCTTTCTATATGACTGTAACATTGCATGAGTCTCAGCTCACATACTTAGATTTTATGTTAAATTCTTGGGTGATTATTTGAAGTGTCAATACACACATATTTTTTACCAGATAACATGAAGTATCTTGGATATGTTTCTTGATGGAAGCAGAGTGATCTACTGGGCACTGATAGTCAGGAACCAGGCTAATGAACTGAACACCTGAATTTCACATCCATTCTCAAATTTTCTTTCAGTTGTAACTAACAACTTATACCACACAGGTGCTGTTAACAATTGTGAAAATGAACTCTATGCAGTCAGTCATCAAGCCTTTATTAAATACTTACTGTGTACCATGTACTGTATTTAGTGTTGGGTATACAAAGAAAGGCAAAAACAGTCTTTGTCCTCAAGGAAATACAATTCCAATAAGGGAAAAATGCCATTTCTGTGTCTATGTATGTATAGTTTATGGTGACATAATAGAAAATATAATACTATAATTGCCTCCAAATAACACTATAAACATTATATTGAAATGATACTTTCATTTCAGGTTTTTGGATTGACAATTTAAGAGATAGTAGACATATCTGAATTTAAGTTCTTTGCAAATTAAAATCACAAATACCAGACATTGATGCTTCCGGCCACCAACATATATTTCTATAATTCCTTCCTTTCTCAGTGCCTCTGACACTGCTTCTATTTCTACTCAATCAAAGGCTTTTTTGTGCTCTATAGACACCAGGCACAATGACCCATTATATTTGACCATCCTCTCCAAAATGGATTCACTATTTGCTTGAGCTCCATGGATGAGAAATGATTTCATACATAACATACCCCAAAGGGGAGAAAATACTTGAGATTAAATTTCAACAAAGTGATTTTTAAAAGGTCTCTTCACATTAGTTAGATTTAAATTCCAAAAGCATTCCTGTTTTTTCCCCTCTCCAAGTAATATTGCATCTGTATTTATCATGTAGAAGAATGCTACTAATACATCAAGAATGAAAGCAGATCTTTGTGTGATAATAAGGGAAATTAACATACACGAATCCTTAGAATATACCTGCATGTATGTGTATGCATATGTATTTTTATTATTTTTTGAAAGTTCAACTTTTGTCCAAACTAGAGCACACTACTTGTTACCTTATCTGTATTAGTGGTAAATGTGTAGTTAGTGGGACCCTGACTCACTGATATTCCAGCAAGAGCCTTTTATCAGGAAAACCCCCTTGAATAGAGTACAAATGGGGAAATAAAACCATGAGGAATCAAGACATGACTATTTCTACCAATTGACACCATTTTATTTCCTTTCAAAATGTTTTGGTTGCCAAATGAGCACAAGCAAAGTTGAGTGGATTATGTAGGAAATTATCCAGGAAAGTCAATTTTAATTGGCTTTATTTGAATAATTAAATCAATTATCTTTTTAAACAATTTCATAGATTGAAAAAGCCTGATAAAGTAGTGTGACAGGAGGTGAAGAATTTTATAGACACGAGTGAACATAAGCAATGTCTATAACTCAGTTTTTCTTTGGCAATAGGAGATAAGAGATTTATTTCAAGGGATTGAGCTGTGATTTGCCATGATATAAATTGAATAGGTAAATTTCCCCTCATTTTCCCCAAGTTTGAAATTTTAGGAAATGTTACTCCTATCTTAAAAGAATAGCAATAGCTAATAGCTAACATTTATAGAGTGCTAACTATGTGCTCGACACTGTGCCAAATACTTTATACTTATCTCATTTGATCTTCACAAAACTCTGGGATGTAGGTGCTATTATTATCATCACTATTTTACAGCTAAGGAAAGTGAGGCAAACAGAGGTTAAGTGACTTGCCCAGGGTCACATAGCTAGTAACTGTTTCTGAAGCCAAATTTGAATCCAGGTTGTCCTGATTCCAGGCCTGTTGCTCTACTCACTGGACCACCTCGTTGCTACCCAAAAGAATGTAATTAGTCTTTGTCACCATGACCAGGGATCTTTCCAAATGACTGGATATTCATAGAATTATACAAGAATCTCCTTGTTAGGAGATTGTAAGCTCTTGAGGGTAGGACTAATTTTTTTTTTTTTAATAATTTTATTCCTAGCACCCAGGACATCGTAATAATGCCTTGTACTGTAGTAGATGCTTAATAAATGCTGAAATAATTGAACTGAACCCTAGATTTGGAAGTCATTAGAAACTGTCTAGTTTAATAAATGTTTTCCATAGGAATTTCCTGTCCAATGTACCTGACAAGTCATCAGCAACCTTCTATTTAAATAGTGAAGGTGCTCCCACTACCTCCTAAGGGAGCCCTTTTCACAATTGGATAGGACTAATGCTAGAAATTCCCCTGGTCTCCTTATGTTGAGCCTAAATTTGACTTCTGCCCTCTCGGCCCTTCAAACATTTCAAGATACCTATTGAGTCTCCTTTAAAAACTTTCCACTTCTTTTCAGAAACAGAAGAGCTAGTTTTACCCTATTTCACCTCTGTCTTGTATCTCTGGGGAATCTCAGCCCAGAGGTGCCATGCAAATGCAAATAACTCACAAAGTGAATTACTTTCTTGTATAAATAATGACTTAAGAAAGAAACCATGAAAACTGATAAATTAAGAACAAGAAAACTCCCGATATCTTCATATTGAGATACTTTGAAACTCCTAAATGTGAACGATATTATCCTTTTTTGAACATTAACTCATTACTACTTAACAGCTCACCTATGAGACATATAGATAAATAATACCCCTTATTACACAGCTAAAACACTGAGTAGAAAGTTGCCCATAACATGTAGAAAAATTTCTTGGAGAGATGCATATGGATTACAGTTTTACTTCTTTTTTTGCTTTTTTGGAAGGCAATTGGGGCTAAGTGACTTGCCCAAAGTCACACAGCTAGTAAGTATGTTAAGTGTCTGAGGCCAAATTTGAACTCAGGTCCTCCTGACTTCAGAGCCGGTTCTCTATTCACCGTGCCACCTAGCTGCCTCGTACAGTTTTACTTTTTTAAAAAACATCAGCAACAATGACTCAATAATAAATCAATCAACAACCATTCCTTGAGTTCCTAGTATGTACCATGCGCTTTGCTAGCCACACATACTTTATAGAATAGGACACAGGAGTTAAGGGTGTTAGCTCTGAGGGGTTACATGATTTGCAGTTATTGTGTATCATTGCAGCAAGGACATGAACACAGGTCTTATCCAAGAGTCAGGCAGCGACTGATGCTCTATAAAGGTTTATGAGGTAGAGTGGCAGAGTGAATAGATACCTGGCATGGGGTTATAAAGAACCCAGTTCAAGTCCTGACTCTACTACATGCTGGATATGTGACCCTGGGCCAATCACTTAACATTCCACTGTCCCAGGACACTTTTTGCCCACCTGACTTGGGAAATAAACTGATAAACTTACAGGTCTAGTCCAAAAAATGTTTAAAAACAATAAGCTAGGAGCGGCCAGGCAGCACAGCGAGTAAGAGCACCGGCTCCAGTGTCGGGATGACCTGGGGATCAAATCTGGGCTCAGATACTTAGCACCACACCCAGAAATAACTGGCCATGTAACTTTGAGCAAGTTATTTAACCCCAATTGCTTAAAAAAACAAACAAACCAATAAGCTAAATCCCAATATCAAAAGTGGGTTATAGTTTGATAAAATCATGATCCAAAACAATATAATGAAAAATAAAATGAAGAACCAATTGAGAACTTTTGAAATGTAATTTCTCCATTGTTTGAGCACCATTGTATAGAAGGCCCCAACAGCATTCATATATAGTCAGATTTAAAAGACGAAAAGAGATGAAATGAAGTCATGTTAATTATCAGAATCATTTGAAACTTCCCTATTCAACTGGGATCTTCAGTAGAGTCAGGGAAATGTCAGCAATTGCAATAAAGTGTTTGGTAAATACCTTTGGATGATAAAGATGAAAAAAAAACCAGGTAACTACACCACACAGTTAAAGCCAGATTACTGCCTCCCTTCCTTCTTCCTTTCCCACTGCTACTGTTATATATCTCTTGTGTTGTTGAGTGAATTGGGGTGGGGGGTGGGGAGAGGGCAGGAGATGGTATTAGAAAGAGCCAATAAAGCTGAGTGATTGGGTATGACATCTCAGGTGTATAAAATCAGAAATTAGCATATGAGTACAGAAGGGATTAATAATCATAGCACAAGTTTATATAACCCTTTGTCATTTGAGCCTTGCAGTAATTCTGTGTAACAGGTAGTGAAAATATTAGCACATCATTTTGAAATGAAATGTAGAAACTTAGGCTTAGAATATCTAAGTGATGGACCTAGGAGCACTGCAGCATAAGCATGAAAAAAAGCCAGGACCTGAAAACTGTAAATTATGTTCTTTGCACTATGTCAAGAGAGCTGAAGCTACAAAGGCCCAGACAAAGAGGTTTGTTTTAGTTATATATATAAATAAAAATTTTTACATATTATACATATATTATATATAAAAATTTTTATATATTATATATATAAATGCACACACATACACACACACACACATATATATTCTTCTCTTTTTCTTATATTTATATATTATATAAGTGCCCTTATGCTACCTGCTTAGCTATCTTAAGTCCCCTGGGTAGGATAACCCACTCAGCCTTTGAGATGTTTTCCTCTTCCAAGCTTTCCAAGGAAGCTACTTTTCCTTCTATGTAATCTGGGTGATTTCAGCTAAGAATATGGAAATCTGATGATTCTTTTAAAATAATCCATACCAAAGTATAAATGACCAATAGGCTTAATCTTTCTTGGTCTATTTGTCTTACAAAGAAAGAGCTTTTTAATCCACATGAATTTCTAATTGTTGACTTCCATCCATAGATTTTGTTTTTGGTGGGAAGCCTCTGGTGCTTTCTAATTCACTTTACTCTGGTGTCTCAGGTGGTGTTCTGACCTCATCAGCAGGTAAGATTAATTGACACCCACTTCTGAAAGGTTGCAAACATATGCTATACAAAATACAACAATGTGTTGGGTTCTGAAATGACTGTATTTTACTTTGATTTTATTTATTTCCTAATAGTAAAACCATATCTTAATGGCGAAAAGAGCAATTTTAAATTGCTGGAATGATGAAGCAGGCAATCTGCTGAATTTCTTTAAAACCACCACAGAAGAACAGGAAGTTTAGAAAACTAATGGTTAAGGTCCTATAGAAGGGTAGCATTCAATAACAAGTCATTTTGTATCATAATCATCATTGGTTCAGGGAACTAAAAATATTCCTTACTCTTTAACTTTATAAAGCCATGCTAGGAGTTTGAAAATGAGAATCCATTTGGATTATCTGAGTACAGATAAGACTTCAATGATCTTTCAGATTCATGTACTACTTTAGCAGAACTACAAAAGGAAATTACAATTAATTGGATTATGTTGGTCTCCACCCGCTGATTATAGAAAAGAATGTATGAATGTATAACTATTGCTAACAGGTCATATCTTTCAGCAACCATGGGCTTTGCTCTTTTACTAACCAATAAATCTTAATTCTTTCCAAATTTCTACCAATTTGGATTAGATCTTTCAAAATTGAAGCATTTGGATAATTTAGAGAAAATATGCTAACCTAATTTAAATGTACTAATTGTTAGCTTACATATTTATTTGAGAGTAGAATTGATGATGAGTTTATTTCATTTAATGACATCTGCCTACACAAATAAAACTTCTCAAGATTTCTCCTTCACTTGCATTCAAAACTGTGGTCTAGAAGTGAGAACATTGGAATTATTAGGTCAGCAAATGTACAATAATCACTATATGACTAGACATACTTTTGCTTGGGTTTCTATGACCAATACGGATAGCCTCTCCCCGCACCTCTCACCATCCCCACCAAAAATAAAAAAGACAGAAATAGAACCTGGTCTAATTTTCATTGATTTGAACAAATTGCCTTTTAAAAATCTTTTAAAACCTTCTTTGATTCAGAAGATTTCTTTTTGGAATCTTAGACCAAAGCCACTGCATTGGACCTTGGCATAGCTAACCATTTTTGTCACATGTAGTTGTGATTGATATTGATTACTATGGCTAAATGGAAAGGGTGGTCAAGAAAACTGAAATGGATTGTCTTGTTTTTCCTCTGGTTCAGTGATTATCTTTATGAAATACCAGTTTGACTCTTTTGGCCAAATTGACTGGTCAGCTATAGGGAAATAATGTATCACACATTTATTCTTGTTCCTCAGTATTTTAGAAGACAATTCTTACTTTGTGAATCTTGATAAGACTTTGAAACAAATAAACAAACCTTTGTTCTTTATTTGAAGAAAAAAAAGTCATTTTTATATTTTTACAGAATAAGATAGAGGAGAGTTATGTATGAATTTGGATGTCTGATGAGAAATTTGAAAAAATGTAGTGAAAATTATGTAAACAGTTAAACAGTACTGAAGTTCACATGTGTAGGATTAACCTTTTTTTGGGGGGGGTCAGAGATAGAGAAAATTGGTGATTTTCTTGAAACTGATCAGAATTCTCTACTACTTGTGACTCCAGATCCCCTTGCCAGGTTTCAATAAACTTTAATTCACCATATACTATGGGAAAATGGAGGAAGTAGAGAGGGAATGAATTAAAAGAAGCCTGATCTTTAACAATATGGGCATAGCTCATCAGAGTGGAGCAGAGACAACATGGGGGCTAGTTACATCAAAGTAAACCAAGTTGCCCACTCTCCCTTCCAAATTGATTCAACAAAGGTGTCAGACATAGATGAACCAATGATTTCTTTGAAGGAATTGCTAAAGAAGTTACTAGGGATGCCTAGAAATTATTCTTACTTATCTGTACTAACTTTGATTCTGGCTCTGCTTCACATACCATGGGATTTTCTTTCCTCTTGTCTTTACAAATAAGGAAACTGAGGCTCTTTGAACCAAAATTCTTTTGCCAAAGTAACAAGGTAGAAATGGGAACTCAGGTGCCAAGACTCCTCAATATTAGTCTTACAGAGTTACATTTTTCCATGAAGCCTTCTCCCATTCATCCTAGCTCTAATGACCTACTGCTCACTATCACTTATTTGTCACAAAGCATTTATTGTTCACTGTTTATGTATATGTCCTATCTCTGCAACTAGACTGACTATAAGTTCCTTAGTGGTAATGACTGTGCTTAAATTATTTTTGTATCACCAGGGTCTTTCATAATGTCCTGTATACAGTTGG
Organism: Petaurus breviceps papuanus; assembly: GCF_028583685.1. NCBI lineage: Eukaryota > Metazoa > Chordata > Mammalia > Diprotodontia > Petauridae > Petaurus > Petaurus breviceps. The sequence goes on from NW_027187323.1 coordinate 9,456,204, forward strand.
TATTTAGTAATGATGATGATGAATGTCTGGGATGAAGCTCTGAGAGAGCTTTATTATAAATAAAATTTAAAATAAATTTATTTGAGAGAGTTTTATTTATAGTATGGACATATGGAAACTGCTGTGGATTAGCCAAATGGGTTAAAATTATTTTTTTAAAGTATGTACATTGGGGTTCTCATAACAAAGGTAATTATCTTATCAGTGCCTACCCCCTCATAATTTACCATTGTCCCATAAGAAAAGACAAAGGAGATGATTTCAGAGAAATCTAGGAAGACTTATGTGAACTGATGCAGACTGGAATAAGGAAAACCAGGAGAATAATTTATATTATAGCAATAAGATTATAAAAATTAATAACAAAAGAATGACCTATCATGACTTTAGAGGGTTTCTGATGAAAATAACTACCAACTTCATGACTGAGAAGTGATGAATTAAACATGTTGAATGAGACACCTATTTTTGGACATAGCCAACATGGGAGTTTGTTTTGCTTGACAAGGCACATTTATTACAAGAGTTGTATTTTTTAAAATTGTTTTTCAGTGGATAAGTGGTGGTGGGAGGGAAGGATAATAAATGCATGTTAATTGGAAAAATAAAATTTTGTTAAGTATACTAGTCTTCTCTATAAAATTTCTTGAGCCACTTGTTTGAGAAGAGAAGCTAGGTTAGTCTCTGCAAAGTCTTCAGTGTCAATTTGCTAAAATTGCTCTTTTTCTGTGTTTTATAAATTGTACCTTTGAGTAGCTGAATTTCTTAGGTTCCTTCTGGATGTGAAGTTTTAAGACAGAGCATGCCACACCCATTTCCCTCACTTTTGTGTCTTGTTCTCTATTTTCAAGGCTGTGAAAGCATTCAATGGCTCACGTGCAGCCACTAAAGGGAATAAATGGTTTTGGCCAGGCTCCTCTCTCAAGGTCAGAGTTAAGTAAAACTGTTTCTTAGTTCAATTAGTGGTTCCAGTGAGACCAAAACCATCTGCATGGAAGTGACAATCCTCCTTGCCTTGTCCTTGGAGTAGAGCTTTGTCCCAGGCTCCTGACATCTTGAGTAAGGATGCTTCCTTTCTGAGAGGATCTCTCATGTTACACTACGGCTAATCTCTTCATTTTGCCTAGAGGTTGCTCAATGATTCTCTGTCTCATTTCTCATTTCACTTGAGGCTTTACCAGCTCCCTCTCTTGTGCCCCTTACGGAGTAACTGGCTGTGCCCTCTCTCAGCAAAGTTACCCCTGTGGTCCCACTATCTTCTATGCTACTTTCCATCCTCCTCCATTAATGTTTTTGTGCCAGATTAGAATTTTCCTAATTATGTCCTATAATCACTTGCTGTGGTCAGCTGTCTCCTAGATGTACCAATCATAAGGTGGGGGAAGGGGGCAGAGTAAAAGGGCAATCTCTTATTCCAGCAACCACAAGGTGCACAATAACAAGAACAACTTATTTAGACCTTGAAGTAAGACAAGGATCCTTAGAGGTAGAGATGAGGAGCAATGTCTTCCACCTACCCAAATCATATGCATCAGTTACAGTCCTCTCCATTGTTATTCAACTGGGCTATGTGAACCTCCAAAAAAAATTTTTTTTGATAATAGTATTTAAAGATAATTAACTACCTTTATGTTATTTCTTTTCTCTCTCTTTTTTTTTTTTGCTTTTTGGAGGGCAATTGGGATTAAGTGACTTGCCCAAGGTCACATGGCTAGTTTTTGTATGAAGTGTCTAAGGTCGGATTTGAACTCAGGTCCTCCTGACTCCAGGGCCACTGCTCTATTCACTGCACCACCTAGCCACCCCTTATGTATGCTATTTCATGCATTTTAAAAACATCGTTCTGAAAGGAGTTCTAGGGGCTTACTCAGGTTACCAAAAGGGTAAACGACACAAGGAAAGGTGAAAAATCTTTTAGCTGAATTCTTCCTACATTTCATTGTTTTTTTCATCTGCCTCTGGACCCATAGAGTACTTATTGTTTAGAACACTCATTTAATAATAATGCCCTAGCTTGTAATATCCTTTGTATTATTTTATAATGTTATTTAATCCTTGTAATCTAATTTTATGCATCTTTGTCTTGCTTTTCACAGTTCACTACAAACTACTTAAAAGCTGGAATGGACCAAGTTGCGTACTTTTTTTTTTTTTGAGCTAATGTTCAACAGGCAGCTAGTTAGGGGCAGTGAATAGAGAACTTGGCACAGAGTCAGAAAGTCTCATCTTCCTGAGTTCATACCTGGCCTCAGACACTTACTAGCTGTGTGACCCTGGGCAAGTCACTTAAGCCTGTTTGCCTCAATTTCCTTGTCTGTAAAATGAGCTGGAGAAAGAAATAGCAAATTACGTCAGTATTTTTGCCAAGAAATCCCAAATGGGGTCCTGAAGAGTTGAATGGACTAAAAAATGACTAACTCATATAAGCAAACAATGTCTAATGGTAACTTGGGAAAAGTTGTACAATTCTTGGTTCATTCTGTACTTTGATCTGGAGACAGGAACTGAAGATAAAGGGATGATTAAAATGGTAGCCCCATGATGTGAGCTCAGGCTACAAATCAAGGGTTCTTATCACTGCACCAGACTTCCTCTTTTAGCAGTAAAGTAGGCAGGTGCAAATGAGTAGTGAATTTGAGTTTTGTGTGGAGATGTTACACTGTACCTTTGAAGTTTAGCTTGGTTTTACATTTTACCTGGCATTTACCAATTAATTCAATTCCATAAGCATGTTTTACGCCTCCACTCTGTCACATTTTCAATTCAAAAATAAAATGTCTGAAGATTTAGGATCATTGATTTAGAGTTGGAAAGGACTTGGAGACTACCGATCCAACCCTCCAGTTCTAGGCCCCATTCTGGGCCTTGGGGACAGAAAGTCAAAGACAGCTCCTGCCATAAAGCAGTTAGTAATCCTTTGTCAGGGATGGGGGAATGAAACGACAAGGACACAAATAATTAAATATAAAATTTCAACAAAGTAATTTCCAGGGTAAATAGCAGAAGCTAGAGGGATCAGGACATAAGTTTCTGGGAGAAGGTGACCATTGAGACAAGTTTGGACAGAATCTACGGTGTCTCTGAGGCAGGGGTGAAGACAGAGATGGTTCAGGGATGAAAGAGAGCCTTTGAAAAGATATGGAGGTAGGTAAAATAAGTCATCTTCAGGGTGTGGCATGGAAAGACAGAAGCTCTGAAAAAAGATGTGAAGATGGCAAGTTCAATATGGGTTGACATGGCAGCCAGAAAAGCTAACTAAAACTTTTCTTTCTAGGAACAGCCAGGTGATGATTCCACAGTCCTCTGCCTTTATCAGACCCTCATCTGGAGAACTATGCTCAATTTGGGTTGTTTTAGTTTGCAAAGGACATTGATAAGGTGGAGAGTGTTCAGAGAAGGGTAACTATATGGTAAAGAGTCTAGAATCCATATCATATGAGAATTGCTTTAAGCAAGTGGGCATGTTGAGCTTAGAGAAGGATAAGTATCTGCAAGCATCCAAAAGGAAGTCATGTGAGGAAGGAACAGATTTATTCTGTTTGGCCCCAGTGGGTAGAAATAGAAGACCTAGATGGAAATTACAAAGAGTTCAATTTCAATTTGATATCAGGAATGATTTCCTAACAGAACTGTCTAAAATTGGAATGGGTTACCCCAAGAACTGGTGGCTTCCCCTCCCTCCATCTTTTTATTTTGGATCTTTATGCAGAGCTCAGGTGACCACTTGTGAGGTATATTAGAGTGGATATTCCTTTCATGTATAGAGTGAACCAGGTGGTCAGTGAGGTCCATTTTTACTCTCAGATTTCTGTGATTCTCAGTGATCATGTATCAAGAACAGCAATTTTGCCACTCTGGCTGGAGGGTAATGTGTGAAAGATAGTAAAGTGCAATAAGCCTATGATGGTGGACTACAGCAAGCTCGTGAAGGACTTGAAATACCAAACAGAGGAGTTGGCATTCTAGTTTGCAGGCAACAGGACATCACTGGAACTTCTTGAGCACAGGAGTGACATGATCTCAATATAGTTTCACAACAATCCTATGAAGTAGGGTTGGTTTTTTGTTTTTGTTTGTTTGTGCCTAGTTTACAGTTAAGCAACCTGAAGTTCAGAGAGGTTGAATGAGTTGCCAAGTGGCACTCAGCTAGTGAGTTTTGGAGGCAGGATTCAAACCCTGCTCCAAGTCCAGTAATACATCCGCTATGCAACTTTGCCTTTAGAGTACTAAGTATTTTTCAGCCCCATGAGAATGATGGGAGAGAGCGTTAAGGGCACTTGCCATAATAAGTCATCAAGACTAAAGCTAGATGGTGGAACCCTGGATGAACCTTCCTCTCACTGCTAAGGTCAACGTTCAGCCATTTGGAACCAAGTAGAAATTCTCTGTGGAAACATTTCTGAACCTACAAACAGCATGGCTTGGGGTTGAATTCTGAAGAAGCTTTCTGGGTGGGGATGGGGGTGATGGAGATTTTTGTGTGTGAGGCCAACCAGCCCTAACATCCTTAATCCCATAAAGAAACACATGTACATGCATTTATTTCAATGTGTAATTATTGACATAAACACAGCTGCTCTCTATGTTAAAGGAACATTAAGCTCACAAAAGCATGGAAATTCCTACTTAGAGCTCCTACTCCATCCTTAACAGGCCTTGTTGTGCCCAGATGTTGCATGTATTTTTACACCATTTGAGGGGTAGGATGTAAAAAAAGTAAAAAGGTGGCAGAAAAATTAACTGAAAAGAGGACCGGGCTATGAAGCTCTGTCCTAATCTTAAATTTTATTATACTCTAATCTTCACAATACCTAGGCACAACATGACAAATTAAGGGGGAAAAAAGGAAAAAAAATCTTGGCTGTAGATTTCTTAATTTTTGTGGAGATGAAATATATATGAAGATAGACAAGCACACACAGCCACAATGGCATCATATTAAAATTGTGTAGATTATGTAACACTTAAAAATAAATAGAGATTTATACTTTCCTTTGGATGCAGAAATTTATGAAAAGTTTCAAGGCAGCCCACAACAAAGCAATTGACAAGAAAGATAGCATCTGCTTTTTCTGTCTATCCAAGCTGAAGTTTTTCATTCTTAATGCAGGCAGTGCTTCCCAAGTTAACATAATTAACTCATGACAATCCTGAAACATCACAATATAAGATACAGATGAAAATTGAAAGCTTGAAAAATGTCATCTGACTTCATTGGGATTATCACTTTAAAAAAACCTGAATAAATCGTAACACTAATTAAACCAGGTGTTTTTATTTCAGATCCTTTTGCACATTATGAAATTAGAACCAGGGTTATTTATTTATTAGTCTGCTGTGAAACATACATCTTAGAAAAAAGGGTATCTGTGAGAACAACAAAGTAGAAAGATAAAAGGAATGACACAGTCCTGCTTTCTGACACAATAGAAGACCAGTCGTTCAATTAGCTAGTAATTTCTGTGTGACTACTTGACAGATTCTACTAATTGTTAATCTTCCACTAACTATTGCTTTACATAATTAATTATATTCAAACAAAAACAACAAAGACATGTGGACCAGTTGCCCTTTTGAGAATGTTTTTCACAAACTGGTTTTTGCTTACTGAAAATATTTTCGGTTGAAAAAGATATTAATCTCTCAGGGGAAAAGACATTAAAATATTTCCATAACTTTGTATTTTACCTCACTTATAGACTAAAAAAAAAAGAAAAAGAATAAAGAGGGAGCAGGAAGAGGAGGATAAAGATCAGGAGGAAGCAATTGCTTAAGAGAAACCCATTCCTGAAGCATGCATAAGTCAAAGTCTTTTGAGCTGGGATCTTTCATATTAATTTAGCACTGGGCAAAATTCAGAGTAACAGGCCCAGAGGTCAAGCATCATTCATCATTAGTTGAAGTGACATTTTCAACCCTTCCTATAGCAGCTGTTAGAAAGAGGGGAAAATAAAGGTATTCTTTAGGAGAGAGAACAGAGCATTGAAGACAATCCTTGTTCTATCTGGAGAAGAGAAAACAAGGTGCCTCTATGTCAGCATGGTAATGTGCTTAATTTTGGTGATGTCATTCATCCCTAACCCTGGAGTCACTAGGCACAAGACAGCTACATTCCTTAACTTAGTCGTTCTGATGCAGATAAGTAATAACCATTCTGGATGTAAATGAAGCACTTCAGTGTAGTAGTGAACACAGCTCTGTGCATTGAAATTATGATTTATATCAGGATCCTATCTTGTTTTTGAGAGTTTCCAACTTGTTAACAAGGCAGTTCTTGTTCTCACGGCATCCTCCGGGCATAATAGTTTCTGGGATGCCAAGTAAGATGAGTTTTGAAACTGCAACACAGCATTCCAAGGCTTTACACTAGAGCACATTGGCCAAATTAGGACTTCTGAAGACTCACAGCTCACAAATAAAAATCTCTTTCCCTCCCTCTCTCTTTCTTTTGTGGCCTGTCTAAAACATTAAGATCAGGACAGGAAATGGGAGCAATTAAAATAAAAATGCAATGAGCAAACACACACACACACACACACAAAATGTGCATTAGACAGCAAATACTTCATCAGACTTTTGATAGTAAATGGATATTTTGGGGGAAATAATGTAAAATTCTGCCTTCTATGTCACCAATATTTTTGTTCTAGGAAGAAGAGGCCTTTTACATAACTTTATACATTCTATCTCATGCTATTAAAAATAGCAGCAGGGGTGTACATCCAAGGGTCTCTGCTAAAATTTTGTAGCTTTTCCCTGAGATTTGCCATACCTGAAATAGAATTGATTCTTGGTGTTAATTATCTTCAGATTTTAGAACAGTGTTATGAAAGGTGTCTCTAGTAATTGTTAATGATTTGTAAGAAAACTGTTTCTCAAATTTGAAGAGGGGAGGAGAAAAAGGAAGACATTTTTTGACAGTCCTTTAGAAATAGAGTGATTTTGAAAAATGCTCACCAATGATGGCTGGTGTGGGTTAGAGTTGTGTAAACAGCTATTAATTCAGTTGTGGTGTGTGTCAAAATATGAACATTATTTTAGATGTTTCATCTTCAGCCACTTACCAAACATCATTTAGCTTTTTTGTCTAGTGTGGTTGGTTAGAATTCTGACCTTTCTCCTGCAGGAGAATGTTTGTCAAACAAATCAATCATAGTCCCCCATTGAGAAAAAGACATGGGATGAGGTATCAGATCCTTTGGGCACTTATTTCTGTGGTCACAGCCTACAATGAGCCCATTTAAAAAGTTGACCTTAAAGGCAAAAAGTACCTTTCACTTGCATCACAGCTATATGTCACAAAGGATATTCACAATGTAATCTATGAGTATGGGTGTTCTATTTTTATATGGCAGCTAATAGTTTTTTTAAAATCCATGGGACTTTAGGATAGAGTATTTTAAATTAGAACTACTTCCAATTGCCTTTTTAATTCTACCTCTCTTTCTGATATAGGCTGTATATACCTTCAGAGTAAAGTGGAGGATTGTTCCAAAACAGAAAATTCATAAATACTTTTGCTTGAGATACCTTTGCTTATGTTGAAATTTTTCCTTTAGTTCTGTTATTTTCCATTTTAGCCTGACAAATTTAGGAATAATAATGTTAAATTATGAAGAAAATTATTGGTGCGGGGAGAGCTCATTTTAAAGAAGAATCACTTGAAAGTTCATATAGGATGGATATAGGACAAAACATTTTCAATTAGATCCATACAAGTTCCTTTTTACCTATTGGATCAAGTCTTAATCTCCTTAGTGTGAAGTTCTTTATCAACTGACTTCACCTAACCTATTCAGCATCTTTGCTTGTCCTTGAATTGATTCAGGCTTGTCACCTTACATTCCCTGGACAATTATGTGTGTGCTGTATCTCTATACCTAGATTGGAAGCATTTTGAGGGGTTGGTTGAGATTATCTATTTTTCCTACCTTGGCTATTGCTGCACAGATAACTTATTTTTCAAATTACTTGTTTTTCGTTCATTCAGTCCTTGTGTATTATAAAGGCTGTATCTTAGCACTGTTTTAGAATTACCCTCCCAGTACTTTCCTGCATGTTTTCTATCCCAACGCTGGCTGTAATCTATATGAGGACAGGGAAGACATTTTCGATTTTTTAGGATAACTATGAATAACCAACATTTCTATAGTACTTTAAGGATGGCAAAATGCTTCTTCCAAACAACTTGGTCAGGAAAGCAGTGGAAGTATTTTCTTCATTTTGCAGATAAGGAAACTGAGGCTTCTAGAGATTAATTTGCTTACAATTACATAGCTATTAAGAGTTTGAGGAAGGGTTAGAATCGAAGTCAGACCATTTCACTGCTCTATCTACTCTGCTATGCTGTTTTTAAAGTTATTACCTTATTATACATGTAACTAGAAAATTAATAAGCATCTGTTGTTAGTCCTTTACTCTAGAAAAAGATGGCCCTTAACTCAATACATTATGTATATATTTGAATCAATGACAGAGACTAGTAAAGGAAAAATGTAGCTTATGTGTATTACAGGAACAAACGAATGATTTTCATCATATCTGACCCCTCTATTTGGCTAGGACTGGAAGAAGGGGCAGAAATAAAGATTTTAGGAGTTTAAGTTTCATGTTTGATACCTAATGTTGACTCAGTGCTACATTCAGTTGCAACAAATGATCACACTTCATCTTAATCTCAAATAGGTGAAATTTACATGGAAACTTTGACAAAAGTAAATAAAACTTTCCCATTTACACTAATTAGATACAGCACATTCAGAACTGCTGCATTCAATGCTGATTTAAAATTTTCAGCAAAGCAACTTTCATTGGTTACCCAGGTATAATGGTATTTTGGTTTAATTGGACACATTTTCTATTTTTGTTTTTTCCCCACGTCTGCCAGGCTCTGAGGGTCAAAAATTGATATGCTGAATTATTACAATACAGGAATAATTTAGGAACTTGATCAACATTGAAAAGCTTAAGCTTACAGAGAACCTCTGAATGCTAATTGTCCTTAATTCAGATCAGCATGATATTTTTGATCATGTCCTCAACAGCTTTATGTTAGAATATGACAGACACTGTTGTGCATATACACTTCTATATATGTATAAAGAGTCTCATTCAATTTCCAGGCTAAGGAAGGTCATAATAAATTAGAAAGTGAGATCTTGTGAATTTGCAATCCCAGTTCCTCATCTAAATTTACAGTTATAGTCTCCTATAGGAAAACAAAAAAAAACGGCAAAGGTCAGAATCCAAATATCTAGCCCTTCTAATAGTCAGAGCAAGAATTTATCTCTGAGTTTGACTTTTGAAGCTGCACCCAGTGTAGTCTTAAATGTTGTAAGCAATGCAACCACTGCCTTGAGAGACTATATTCTCCAGTCTAATGGATCTCATTGTCAGGAAATGGTTTTTGATATTCAGCCAATACCAAGGTTTCCAGAAACAAGTTTTATTTTCACATATCTCTCCTTTAATATTCATGACTAATGTAGACATTTCATTTATGCACTTATTTTATTTTAAGCTTATGGAAAAAGGAGGAAGAGGAGGTGGACTCCATTTTAGAAAAATGATAATCTACATTAAAGGAGACGTATGGACAACTGCTTTTGTCTTTTGAAATGGATAAATCTTTACAAAGGAGAAACAGCTCCGATGGTTGGTAAGATCTAAATAGTGCATAGGAGCTGCCTCTCAAAGTTCACCAAACTAAATGTACAAGAAGACTACTTCAGTTTTAACAGCTTTAAGATTCTTTGCATTACCATCATTCATTGGTAACCCAGGAGTTTTTACTGCCTTTCAAATCCTAGAGTTCTTTCAATCACTAGATGCCTTAAAGGGACAGAAGGCCTTAAAATGTGCTCCCCATCTCCCTAGTTGAAAAAGATACATAGACAGAGGGGGAAAAGTCAAACAACAATACAAAAAGCATTAATGCAAAGAACAGTGGGGTCTCTCCCTAATTTGACTTTCTCTACAGGTGGTCTGCAGCTGCATCCAAACAGGTTACTCCATTGCCTTCCCATGAGCATGACAACAAAGTACTATCTGTATTCACACGAATACATTTAGTGGCATGAACTGATTCAGGTCTAAAAATAAGAAAAAAGCATTTTCCAGCATAGCCTGAGGTAACTCCCTGTGCCAGCAGAAGACAGTAGCGCTCTTGTCTCCCTGGCTGTGCGTGAAGATAAAGGCTATCAGAAACCTACTTCACATGACTCACTAAGGCCCAGTGCCAGCTAGGCGTTGATTCATTCTGTTTGTATCAGCTTGTATCCCATTGACTATAGCAACAGAGCAGACAAAATCAATAAGCAATATTCTGTTTTCAATTGACTTCAAGGTAAATCACATTGGTCTCCAAGATTGATATACCTGTTCAAATAACTGTTCTCTCCTGCTGGCCAAAATAAATTTAGAGTCAAGACTGGTTGAACTACTCTAGCAGAGTGAACAGTGTAAGGATGGTATGCCCAGTTACATCATTTTTATGAAAACCTTGATCAAGTTCAGTAAAAAGCTGACACATATAGCCAGTCTCTATATAGACACATATAGATCACAATAGGGACAGTAAGAACAAGATGACAACTAGATCAAAAAATGTGTTTGTGGGAAAGAACTTGCCTTTTACAGCGTAAATGACATTTATTAAAAATTCACTGGTAAAACGCTTTCTGAATAATATTCCTATTATGTTTTAATGCTCAGAATCAGAACAGCATTTCTATCCCTTGCCTCTTGCCATGCCCTGACAGAATCCATCCAGTGATAGTTCAACTTTCCTTCTATTCCCTTTTTATATATCTACTATACACTTAACATATTTTCTCTCTGTGTGTGTTTTTAACGTTCTCTCCTCTTTCCTTTGCCAGAAAGGTACCCTAACTGGGAGCCTGGGAGGGGTGATCTCTACCCAGGTCTGCCCCAATCTTTCCACAAGGATTTCCCAGGGTGGCAGGTTGAGGGGGAGGGTGGGTTGTATGTGGAACACAGTCATTATTCCCACTCTAAGACCAAGTGTGTCATTTCTGAACTATTCAGTCACTACTGACCCAAGGAATATGAATTCCAATTCTGTTTCTAAATATAGGGCTTCTGAATGGTTTTATTTGTTGCACTGCTACATAACTGATCTGTCTTCTTTCTGAACTTTTAATGACTATGACTTTTCATGTCCAGTTAGAAAGCCATACAAGATTATTTTTGTAATATGTACATGATAACCATTAGTAAAAAAAAACTTTTCCCTGGTTTTGACACACAGATGGTTCCAATTTCTCCCCTTATTTTACTTTAAACCTCCACCTATAGTGTTTTTATGAAGATACATTATTATAGAGTACCTCATAATAACATGCTTTCTGCTGATGCATGCCAAAAAAACACTGGTTGACTTGCAATTTGAATCCAATACAGAGAAAAACAAGAATGGATCTAATAATGATTAGTGGAAAACTTAATGTTTTATGACATGTGAAAAAAAATCCAAGCACTGTATCTTGTAAGAAGGTAAACTCGAATGAATATTAGCCAGTGTTTATCATAAAGAGAAGTCACCGAAACGGGAAAGGAAAACACGCAACGTGTAACTCAAAAGGTGAGCCACCAACCTTTCCTGAGAAAAGTCGCAAGCAAACAATGAAAAAGAGGAAACTGAGCAAATTTAAGCCGTGTAATTAAGCTGTCTGATTTCAAATGGGACACATTTAATGGAATACAGGTTCTAAGTGGAGGCTTAAAAAAAGTAGGAACTGTATAAGCTCTATATTTTACAAACCTTTGCTATTAGGCAAAGTGGAAAAAGTAGGTAACATGATGTAGATTGAAGACCAACCTCAGTCAGGGAGATGTGGTTTCAATTTCTATCTCTGACACATGCTGCCTCTGTGACCATGGCCAAATCATTTAACCTCTTGGTGCCCAAAGCAACAAAATACAATGTATAGACCAATTTCTCATTGGTATTGGTGGATAAAAATCCCCTTCAACAATGAAATTATAGATCCTGATGAAGAAAAAAGAGGAAAAGCAAACACATTTGAAGCTCTCAATGCTATTTTGTGACATGGATAAATATTTCCCAGGACCTTATTTTCTCTCTCTAAATTCTCTCTTGGTAAGCTCTCAGCCTCTATGAAGATGACTTACAGATATACCCAGCTCTAGTCACTTCCTTTGACTTAGGTCTCACACCCCCAATAGCCTACTGTACAATTTACAACTCAATATGTTCAAAAAGAGAATTAATAATCTTTTCCTTCAAACTCTTCAGTCGCCCAAACATCTTTATTTCTGTTGAAGGTAGCACCATCCTTCCAGGCTCCCAGGTTCATAACCTTGGCATTGTTCTTTACTCTTCTCTTTCCTTCACCCTATTTATCCAAATCAGTTGCCATATCTTGCTCTTTTTCACCAATATCTCTCACACCTGAACCTTTCTCTTTACTCATAAAGCCACCACCTTAGTGCCAAACTCTCACCTAGATTAAGCACCAGTTCCCTCAATGTTCTCTCTGTCTCAAGCTTCCCTACTCGAGATCATCCTCCCCACTGCTGCCAAAGTGATTTTCTCTAAGTTCTAATCTGGCCCCTTCTCCACAAGGGACTGCTCTTATCTATGCTGGGCTGGAAGCATGTACTTCAACAGATGCAAAATTATTAGCCTGACTCAAGTGGGTGATGGAAACCTTAATGTCTTTAGATAAAAGCCATAGTATATAGAGAGAGTGCTTTAGTGAAGTTTTAAAATCTTTTCAGTTACCACTTGGATGGACCTTGTGCCCTGTTTACACTGACTTGTCACTACCAAAGCAACCTTATCAGTACTAGCAAGAGGAGATTTTGGTGAAATGTCAGTAAGGGTTATAAGCAATGAATTACCAATCTATATTAGAAACAAAACTAGAAATGCTTTCATATTTCAGCAAAACTATAAATATATTAATAATAATATCAAAAGAGATAACTGCAGGCTTTTCATGGACCATTAGTGTTTTGAGAATCACATTTAGATAATGACAGCTATGCTATATTATCAAAGTAGGGTACAGGTACTTTTAATTTTTTGTTCTAATTGAGGAAAAAATATATACTTTAACCATTATTCATAAGATTAGGGGGTTGACATTCAATTTTTCTTGCTGATACATGAGAGAAAAGGAATAACCTACTATGAATTTGATATGAAAATCCTGCCATGTGCTTAATTAAGTAGAATTAAACATCAAAACCCAAACTAATAATTGAACTTGATTGAAATTACGCTTAGAATGGTGACAGCATGTAATCATTCACATATACCTTTTTGCTTTTCAAATAACCTTTCAGAAGCAAAGCAGTATTTTAGTTAGGCATCATTAAAAAAGGACTATCTAAGACCTTGCTAGAATGATAAAAAAAATGGTCAACTCATCTTTCATTCCTGCAGTTACAGAACAATAACAAAACTAGATGAAAGTAGGACAGACAAAAAGCCCTCACCTCCTAAGTTTTGTGAAGATGAATCCTGTCTTATGTTCTCCACTGGATTAGAAGCTTCCTCAGAATATTTATCTATCCTCTATATCCTGGCCTTGCCCTACATAACTCTAGTGACATATACATACATGCATACACAAATATGACTATTTTGAAGAAAGATTGTATAAAGGAAAGGTGCAACCAGTTGGAGTGGAAATAGCAGAAATGATCACAGAATTCAGCCATGAGAGTCTTAGCCTCATGTCTTGTTATGGCATTCTGTTGAACCTGAGTTTTCAAAGACTATGCCAATGGATCCCAAACAATTTTAGGAGATGGGTATGAGTATCTGTCATCTGAAGGCTAGCTTAATTAAGTGTATAGAGGCCTATCACCAGACAGTTGTCCCCCAGATAATGATTTGGGGAGATGGGAAGCAGAGCAAATCATGAAGGCTTGTGATCTGAATCTGTGAAAGGAGTAGACCTAATGGACTCATGAAAGGAAGTGGTAACACTAACCACTCAAATATATTTTGAATAAATGAAATAATTATCCATCTCAAAAGACATTTTTAAAAGTTAAAACTGCTATGAGGAGGAAAATACAATTCTCCAGATAAAAATATTTGAGATTTGGATTTGAAGGCATCTCAGTTTTCTATTATATGCATGTTCCCATCACTGCACTATGCTTGGAATTCCAAATGTGGAAGAGCTATACCATGAGGCCCTGTGACTGCAAGATAATGGAAACTCTATTGAAGAGGGAGATTTTTTTTCCACTTGGACCTGGGCACAGAGTCAAAAATCTAAGTTTAACTTGGTGATATTTAAAAATGCGTAACATGCAAAATTCTATAATCATTCTGTTTCTCAGCAAGTGAAAATAGAAGTCTACTGCATAGTATGTGTCAATTTGAAAATATAGCTAAATCAGGCCAAAAAGAAAGTTTTAAAGTAAGTAACCTAATAATAAAATCACAGAATCACAGATGCCACATATGCCCAACGTGCCTAACTGGACTCCAAGGGGAGGGAAGATTAGCTGATAAAACTCAGACAAGGGAGCTCAAGCCTGCATCTGACCACAGCTCCTCAATTTCTGGTGTACAAGATGTTGTGGGTCACAGCCACAGCTAAGGTGACATAAAAATCAAGAGATGCCCTATTCACCACAATGATCACACAAGGGGAGAAAGACCCAGAATCAAATGTTATGAATGCTGCAACTATATCACTCTTCCCACCCTCAATAAATCTCTCCCAGAATTCACTCTATTCTGCTTGCTCACCATCACATTTAGGCTCATTTGATCAAAAATCCACCAGCCACTTTCCTGTAATTTAGATCCTTTATATACCCTGACAGAAGGCTGGTACACTGGGGACCGCTTGCTTCTGCAGGTCCTGGCACTTTTGTAATTAATAATCTCTGCATCTAGGGCAAGAGTGGCAATAGTACTTTGAGGTTTGTCCATAGGGGAAGAAGACTGTCCTCAGAGTACTGTCCCAGGATAGTATTACTTCCTAAATGTCTTTCCCAGGTTTTCAGGTAAGAGTTAAATTCTAATCCAGAGAAAAGCACTTAACTGTCTTGCACAGGCACAACCCAGGTCGGTCAAACAATGGCAGGACTCCAAAAATTTTCTAGATATTATTTTGTATATATTTACATATGCATTCTTTGTCTCCACTGTTAGAACATAACCTATATAGTGCAGGGACTATTTCTTTTTGTCTTGGTATCTCCTGTCCCAGCCCAAAGTTCCAACTTCTGTACTGTTGAAAGACTGGCTGCTGCTGACATTTAAATTAGAGAGCTGCCACCGAGGGATAAAGAACACCCCTGAACACCGGAAGATTATTAAGTTTCTTCTCATAATCTAATAATAGGCTCTTAATAATCTTCTTATTAATAACCAAATATTATTAATGCTCTAATAATATCAAATGAGAATATTTGTTAAGTGCTTAGCATAATCATGTCTGGTTCACAGTAGGAGCTTAATTAATGCTTATTCCCTTCCTTGCTTATGAAGGGGGAAATAACACTATTTAGGATGATACTGTTAGTTTCCTAAAAGTGTTCTGTCCTACTTTAAAGGCCTGATATCTCTACCATAGTTAGGGTTCTACTTCTGAGCCCTTTTCTGTCTTTGTGATGCTTGAAGGTCCATGGTACTGACACCAGAACTTGGAGGGAGCTTTGAGGTCATATGCTGCAACAATCCAGTTCTCTACATTTTCCCCTTTCCAAATCTTTTATGTCATACAGCTTTTAACAGTGTCTTTTAACCTTTGGATATAGTGTTTCCTTTTCACTCAAACCACAATAACAATTAAAAGAAGTCTAGAGAATCACCTGAACTTTTTGTATTCTCAGAAATACACGTGAGGGGCAGCTAGCTGGTACAGAGAATAGAGCACCAGTCCTGGAGTCAGGAGGACCTGAGTTCAAATCTGGCCTTAGACACTTGACACACTTACTAGCCTTGTGACTTTGGGCAAGTCACTTAACCCCAATTGCCTTCCAAAAAGAAAAAAAATACACATGAAATCAAGAACCTTCTTTTGAATTCTTATTAGCTTAGGGAACTTTGTGGAAGAAGACCTATCTGAATGAAAAAAAAAATATAAATTTCAGAGGATTTTGAAGAAATTTTTAAGTACAGTTAAATTAAGTTAATAGGTTGTTTTCTAGTAAAATTTCTTAGATCTGTTTTAATGACTTAATAAAAATTGTTCATAATTAATCTATTAATTGTTTACATTTAAAGCATTGTCTTAAAAATTTAAGTGAATGAATAAATTTCCTTGATTTTTTTTTCTATTATAGATTTGCTTATTTGGCCAGTTTTCCTTTGCAAAGGCTTGAAGGTAGCCTTTCTGAATGATCAAAAATTTCAAATTGACCAAGAAATCTTATCATGGTCCCAAATTGTCTGCTGCTGCAAAAGCCCATCTCTTTAACAAGAATAGCTCCAAATGATGACTGAAAATTATGATACCCTTATCTTAGAAGAATTAAAATGACAAGTTATCCAAAAGTGCAATCAAAAGATAAGCAACACTTTGTTACCAATGATCATGTGTGTAAAAGAAGTGTAGAAGTATAAGACACTGATGACATTAATGGCTAAGAAAAAAAAGATGCTGTAGTCATGTGTTTAGAATGAAATGAGAGGCAGCAGATAGATAAGTTAGTTGTGCGATGGTACCACTGAGATATTTAAAAAACAAACAAACAAATGAACAAGAAAAAGTCATTCACTGCATTGGGTGGATCATCTCTTTAACATTTATGGAAACATGGGCAAGAATTGGCCAGAATGAGAAGGCACGAAGTTTTTCTTTGCGTTGTTAGAGGGAGTATACACACTGTTTAAATTATGGGTGCCACAAAGTACAAATTGGCATAATCTGAATGAATGAGTTTTTATTATAACTATGAAGCACCTCATGAGCACTCCTCATCAATCTGTAATTACAGTTATGTGTCCCAGAGAATGATTATCTCGTATTCAAGGTACTTTGGGCGTCTATACTCCCAAACTTACACTTCATTGGCTAACACCAATATATTTACCTTTAATAAGTAGACAAAGGACATACTTTGCTCAAAGCCAAGTCATTTAATGGAATAGGATAGTAAGAAAAAGGGCAACATCTCTATCATAAACTGAGAGAACACCCTGACTAATACACCCAAAATCATCTAGAGGAGTGGATGCATATACGGGTCACAAGTAAAAAGGTGCATATTTAGGGAACAGGTGAGACTAGGGAACATGTAGGGAGGGCCACACACATATGGTCAAAGGATGAAGGAAATGGGGCAATTCCCATCTCCAGTTTTACATGGCTATAAGACTGCTAATGTGTTTGCGTTATTCCTTTCCTTTTACTGTTCCTTTTAACGTTTGTTGCAGAGTCTTCTCTAGACATTGCTCCAGGGAACACTGGTGGACTGTTGGCTCCACTGCCTCCAGCTTATTACTTAGTTGAAGTCCTCAGTAGCTAATGTTCTAAGAAGGACAATGTGCAGGAATCATGTGAACTGTTTTCTTCCTTGTCCAAGGAATGGAATGAATCAGGGACTTTTTTCTTTTTAAAGTAGATCTAATGACAGGAACTTTTGAATTGGGGGTACGCATCAGGTGATCCTCAGAGCTGAAATTCCGCCAGAAATCTTTTTCAGTCAGAAGGCTTAGGAATATGTAATCTAGAGAATTCATAGTAACATTTTCCTCTATACAGGAGGCTGGGGTTCAGGAAGTATTTGAATTTCCTTCTCAGCCTTCAGGCAAACATGTGCTATAGCCATGTGCTTCTACTATAAAATGTCACTGCTGACTGGAGGGAAGAAGCTCCTCCCCCAGTGTTTTTACCCTCTGGAAGAAGTACAAGTAGTAAAGAACTACCAGGTTTCATAAGAATCCATTCCAGGGATGATTCCTGAATACTGACTTGTCAAGCTTGCTATTTCAGAGTAGGACCAGCTTGGTTTTTAAAAGCCTACCAGGGTCATGGCAGATCCTTAGCCAGCCAATAACTAGAAGTTCCCTGTGTTCTATCACTTGCCTTTTCCCAATGGTCAAGGCCTAATGATCAAATTGTTTAGCAAAACTTCCCAATTTGATCAGGGACTGTCATTGTCTATCTTTTTCATAAGATAGAAGATAACATATTGTTACAACAAGTTAGATTTCTATAGAGTATAAAGGATGATGCAGAAATGCAGAAAGCTTCTGATAATGCTTTTGGAATAATGCTCTTGAAAGCTTTATATACACATATAAATAGATATGCATGTATATACATATATGCATGTATACATAAACATAATGTATTCATACATATATACATGCATACATGTACTTAGATGTCTGAAGCCCTAAAGCCCATTGGTATGGAACTCTTTCCTTTTTGGTGGAGATCAATTCCCTGTGTCTGCATAAGGAGTAGGATAGAATTGATGAGACTAGGATATATATATATATATATATATATATATATATATATATATATATATATATATATATATATATTTTGTGTGTTTATGTATAGTAATGTTTTTTTTTTTGCCTTGACTTACAGCTTTTTAAATACACATTTTTTTATATCAGTAATCTGATCTGAAAAGTGTTTACCTGACTTTAGGAAGTCTACTGGATGGTTAAAAAACCTTAGTTTTGAAGTGGTCACCTATATTTAAACCTTGATCAAGTGTTTAAATGTGGAATCACTGTGCCAATTTAAAACCTTGACATTTTAGCTTTTAGGATGGATGTATATGAAAAAGTTCCAGTAACCAGCTGTGAGCCTATATAGCATAATTAGGAAAAAAATTCAAAGCATTGGCACCTTTATGACCAGGACAAAGTGAAGCTTCGAGTCTCTTTATGGTTCATTTTCTGGCATACTGAACACACCAATTAGGGTTTATATGTTTCTAAATGGATGAAGTAGGATTATACCTATTGCCATATTAAATTATTCTGAGAAGATCTGATTCTGATACCAATGTCACCACAGAGTATGTTTAAGAATGCTTATGCAAGGCTATCTTCTTTTTCATGCTAAAGACTTTGTTTTGGGGCATCTAGGTGGTGCACTGACTAGAACAAAGGCCCTGGAGTCAGGAGGACCTGAATTCAAATTCAACCTCAGATACTTGACACACTTACTAGCTGTGTGACCTTGGGCAAGTCACTTAACCCCAACTGCCCTTCCTCCCCCTCGACCCCCAAAAGTAAAGACTTTGTTTTAATCCTTGCTTTGATCCTAATACTTTTCTACCCTAGTATTACCTCCTTACCATGGCAAAGAGTAGGTCTGGATTTAAACATGGGCAGATCAGGAAACCGCCTACATAATAAGATTTCAGTGGCACTGGGGATACTCAGATACCTCTAAATATCTCCCACATTTGAGGATTGATAACTAAAATCCTTTAGTGAGAATAGAGCTTAATTTTTTTATCTTGATGAAAATTTCCATAGCTAAGGAGACCAACATTTTAAGATGATAGTGACAGCAGCTAAGTGGTACAATGGAGAGAGTAATAGACTTCAGTTTAAAACTGGCCATGGACACTTCATAGCTGTGTAACCTTCAAGTCACTTAACCTCTGTCTCAGTTTGAATAATAACAGTACAATAATAACGCCTGGGGTTACTGTAAAGGTCAAATGACAATAATTGGAAATACATATTTAGGACAGTACCGGCACATAGTAGGTACTATAAAATGTTACCTATTATTATTATTTTTAGACATTGACTCCTTTATATGAATGTCATACAGATTTTCCCCTGAGAACAAGTGTTAAAAAGTGAATGGAAGGAAGAGGGACATTTAAGAAGGAGTGGAAAGAGATGTTATTAAATTTGGGTAAGTGAAAAGATAGATTTCATCCTCTTTAAAATGTTTCTGAGGGATGGCCCACCTTGAATAATCTCTATTACATTTGGATTTTTTGAGCATAGGAAAATGAGGATGATATTTCATGAGATAAAAATCATTATATCCAAATTAATCTTCATTAGACTAAACTGGTCATTTTTATTCATTCCTAGGTGGGTGGGAAGGATAATTAAGATGGCAAAACCTAAAAATAGTAGAATTACTTTCCCATTTAGTGCCTAAAATCAATAGATTAACCTTCTTCTATACTCACTTACCTCATTGTGGGAGACATAACTGGGCAGGGATCTGGTGACCAAGCATGCATGAGTGTAGAGTAGGGAAAGAGAATGTAGGATGTGGCCAGAGTGGGGCACCAGTTGAAGAAGAAGAGGGTAGAGGTAGAGAAAAGGAAGAGGGTTAATGGTTCTTGGCTAACTGGATTTGTTTTCCCAGGCCACTGAATTATGGTGAGAAACCTGGGATGATTACACCTTCTAGTACTCTATATTTTCTGTACTCATTTATGTAAATAAAAATAGTAAAAATAATAGGAATCAAGAATTATTCTTAAGTGCCTACTATGTTCCAGGTACTGTGCCTGGCATTGGTGGTGCAAATACAATGAATGATATAATCTCTTCTCCTGATGAGTTTACATTCTGAAAAGGGAGATAAGTAACATAAAAATTTATATAGCACAAATATAAAGTTGATATATATAGCAATATGTAAAGTAGTTTGATACAATGTAGTGGGAGGGGGCCACTAGTAGTAAGGAATATCAAGAGACGCTCTGTGCAGGGCAGACTCAAGATGGCAGAGCAGAAACAGGACCTCTGCAGGGCTCCAGCTCCCACCACCTCCAATTCATGTAAAAGGGATCTCTGAGCAAACTTTGGAGCTGCAGGACCCACAAAATGACACAGAGAAGCTAACCTCCTGCTGAGGACAGCCCAGCAGGCTGGCAGGAATCAGCCAGCGCAGCACTGTGGGAGCTAAGCCCAGCCCCACACCAAGGTTTTAGCCCCAGGGCGGGCCTGACCAGCAGAGGGACCCCGGATCAGCAGCAGCTGTGGTGGTCCAAAATTATTAACACATAGATGCTAAAGACAAAGTGAGAGGTCAGTGCAGCGTGGACTTTGGGACCAAGTAGTTGGGAGTGCATTGGCTTTTGCCTCCATGCCAGGAAGCTGCTGAGGAGCCACAATGCAGCCACAGCCACGTGGCAGCATCAGCTCCTGGCCTGCAGAGTGTAGGGGGACCAAGAGACCAATCTGAGGGGTAATCATTCTTGCTTAAACCTGCTTAGATCTGGATTGAGGTCTAGGGTGGAGATCCTGGGGTGTGTGTCCAGCTTGCCAGAGTGTGTGGAGGCCTCAGAGAGGGCGCCCAACTAATACCTCTGGCAGCTGAGAAAACCCCAGTGTTTGGAACGCAGCTCCCCTGTCTGGTGGCAGAGTCCTACTGTGGCAAAAACCCCAAAGTCAAGTAATTGAGTGGCAACATGACCAGGCAAAGGAAACAAACCAAGCAAACAATCCAGCACTAGACTCCTACTTTGGGGACAAAAAGGAGCAAAGCATGGAACAGGAGGAAGACAGTGAAGTCAGAACTCCTACACCAAAAGCTTCCAAGAAAAATACAAACTGGTTACAGGCCATAGAGGACCTCAAGAAGCAGATAAGAGAAGTGGAGGAAAAATTGGGAAAAGAAATGAGAACAATACAAGAAAAGTACGAAATGAAAGTTAACAGTCTGACTGAGGAAAATAACACCTTAAAAAATAGACTAACTCAAATGGCAAAAGAGGCTCAAAAAGGCAATGAGGAGAAGAATGCCTTAAAAAGTCAAATTTGCCAGATGGAAAAAGAATCTCAAAAGCTCAATGAGGAGAATAATTGTTTCAGAATTAGATTGGAGCAAATGGAAGCTAATGATTTTATGAGAAATCAAGATGCTGTTAAACAGATCCAAACAAATGAAAGAATAGAAGGCAATGTGAAATATCTCATTGGAAAAAAACACTGACCTGGAAAATAGATCCAGGAGAGATAATTTAAAAATTATTAGACTACCTGAAAGCCATGATCAAAGAAAGAATCTAGAAATCATCCTCCAAGAAATTCTCAAGGAAAACTGCCCCGATGTTTTACAACCAGAGGGCAAAATGAGTTTGAAAGAATCCACCGATCACCTCCTGAATAAGATCCCCAAAAGAAAACTCCTAAGAATATTATAGCCAGGTTCTGAAATTCCCAGATCAAGGAGAGAATATTACAAGCAGCCAGGAAGAAACAATTTGAATGTTGTGGAAACACAATCAGGATAATAACTCAGGATCTGGCAGCTTCTACACTGAGGGATTGAAGGGCTTGGAATATGATGTTCTGGAGGTCAAAGGAGCTGGGATTAAAACCAAGAATCACCAACCCAGCAAAACTGAGTATCATGTTTCAGGGGAAAATATGGTCATTCAGTGGAATAGAGGACTTTCAAACATTCTTGATGAAAAAACAAGAGTTGAGTAGAAAATCTGACATTCAAATACAAGAAGCAGGAGAATGATAAGGTAAATAGGGAAAAGAAATCATAAGGAACTTATCAAATTTGAACTATTAACATTCCTACATGGAAAAATGATAATTGTAACTGATGAAACTTTTCTCAGTATGAAAATAGTTGAAGGGAATAGAAATATATATGTCTATATCGGAGGGTATACAGGTATATGAATACATATGTGAATATGTGTATATATATTTAGAGGTATACATAGATAGAGGGCACAGGACCAATTTAATAGGAAGGGATGATACTTAAAAGGTGAAATTAAGATGTGAGAGAGGAATACAGTGAGAGGAGATGCAGAGAGACAGAATGGGGTAAACTATCTCATATAGAAGAGGCAAGGGAAAATGGTTACAATGGAGGGGAAGAATAGGAAGGCATGTATAACCTATACTGAACTGCTTATCTTCCCAGTAAGGGTGGGTGACAAGGGAGGAAAGGAATGCATCTGGAATTCAAAGTTTTAAAATCAAATGTTTAAAAAATTATATTATTATTATTATTAATACTATTTTACATGTAATTGGCAAATAAGATATATAGGCACTGGGGCATAGAGAGCCATTATGCCCTACTTGAAATCTTGAAGGGGGGACGGCTAGGTGGCACAGAAAGTAGAGTGCCGGCCCTGGTGTCAGGAGGACCTGAATTCGTATCCGGCCTCAGACACTTAACACACACACACACACACACACACACACACACACACACACACACACCCCTAGCCATGTGACTTTGGGCAAGTTACTTAACCCCAATTGCATTCCAAAAAGCAAAAAAAAAAAAAATCTCTAAGGTGATATGGGAGAGAGCAGATTGGAGGAGGGGATATCCTGTGGGACTGCTATTTTGGGGTGGTGGGTAGGGGAAAAATGGGGAGAAAATTTGTAATTCAAAATCTGGCAGAAATGAATAATGTAAATCAGAAATTAATAAAGAATTTGAAAAATGAAAAACAAAGAAAGACTCTATGCATAAGATCATTCCTGAGTTGCCTTTTTTTTGGGGGGGGGGAAGAGCAGGCAATTTGGGTTAAGTGACTTGCCCAAAGTTACATGGCTATTAAGTGTGTCCAATGTCTGAGGTCGGATTTGAACTCAGGTCCTCCTGCCTCCAGGGCCAGTGATCTGTTCACTGCACCACCTAGCCGCCCCTCTGAGTTGCCTCTTAAAGGAAGAAAAGGGCTCTATGAGGCAGAAGTAAGGATGAAATACATTCCAAGTATGGAGGATTATCAGTGCAAAAAGGGACAGAAGAAAGGAGACAGAGCGCTAAAGGTGAGGAACACCGAAATCACAGAGCACAAGAAGGAGGATGAAGTTCAATGAGACTAGCAACATAGTTTGGGGCCAGAGTGGGTAGAAATTTAAAAGTTAAGCAGAGGAACTTATATTTTATCCTTGAGACAATAGAAAGCCACCGGAGTTGGTTGAGTAGGAAAGTCACCTGGTCATAGTTGTATTTAAGGCAAATTAATTTGGCAGCAGTGTTTGTAATGGATTCGAGTAGTTTGATAATTGAGGCAGAGAGATCAATTAATCCCCAGATGTTTGGGTCAAGAGCTGAAGATAAGTGACACATCAGTACTGGGAGACAGAGAAGACCCGGACAAGAGTGTATAATGTGGTTTCTTCCATGTCATAGTGGGAAATGGAAGTTTGAAATCAACCACCCATATTTTTTTCTTTATAATCTTGGATTTGAATTGTCTTCAGAAAAAAGGGAAAAGTTTAATTTAAGCATTCAAACTATATTTCTGAACTCTTTGACTTGCTAAAAAACCAAAAACTGAATAGATTACCAAGAAATAGGAGGAGTGCAGGACACTTAACCTTACAAGGTGATTTTTGATAAGGTATTTATTATTCCTTTTATTCCTATGGTTATGAATAAAGAGGTATGTACAGTTATGCCATGCTTGTTTATGTGATTAGGGTTCATTTAAACTCAGTAGGAATGGGAAGAGATTGGAGTCTCTGGGTATGTGGAGTCACAAACCTTAGCAGTCTAATGGGATAAATGCAAATACTTCATTCTCTAAACTAATGAGACAAGCTTGTACTATCACACACAAAGTGCCAGGAGATGAAAGTATACATTCCCTGAGCACATAGAGAGTTTGGCATTTCCCTAGAGTGACCTCTAGTATGGGGAAGAGTACATAACTGCCAGAATACATGTGGAATTGCCATCCCTTGGTCCTTTTCAATGAAAGAGTTGGGTATCCCTTTTAGAACAAACTATATAATAATTCTCTAAAGTAGTAAATTTTTTTTAAAAAGTCGGAATTAGAACTAAAAAATAAAGAGAAAGGACAAAGGCAAAAGGCAAAAGGTTTGGAAGAATGCATAAGAGCTTTCCAAAATATGAATAGTTGAAGATAAAATATGAAATGATTTTCTAAAAAGTATAGTTTTCCATTAAAATACATTGGAAAAAACATACGAGTACCCAAATTCAGGAAATAACAGAGGAAAATTGCCCAGTGATATTGGAAGCAGATAGTAAAATGTAGATTGAGAAGGATCCATAGACTGCCAACAAAAAGTAATTCAAAATTTAACTTTCCCAGAAAAAGTGATCAAATTTCAGAATTACAATATCAAAGAACAAATATTGCAGGCAGTCAAGGACAAGAAAAATTTCCCTTTCTTTCCAAGGAAAAACATAAAAAATAGAATATATTATTCTAAAAAACAAAGGTTGGTTTGCTTAACACGCTGCAAAGCTGAGCCTAATAATTAATGAAAAATTGGACTTTGAAGGGGAAACAGTTGAGTCATTCCTTCAAAAGTAGACAGAGGTGAGTAAGTGTATGCAATAGGCAAACATCAAACTCAAGAAAAATACATAGATTGAGCCAAGCATGAAAGACTAAGAAATGAAATGAATATCTTCATACATCAAGGGTTAGATAAGACTATGAATTTGCAAATTTTGTGTTTTTTAAAATTTTCTCTTTCAAATACCTTCTACACTGAATGATGTTGAAATAACAAAGAGAATCTTTGAGCAAAATTATCTAAGGATCAAAAGACAGAAGAGAAGAAAAAATTTTAAAAAGAAACAAGAAGAGTGCAGGAGAATATAAATGAATACTTCTGGGCTAAAAATCCTTATTTTCTCATCAGTAAATCAATATTTTTGGTGGTGAAAGTACAGAGAAATTTCTCTTGGTCAGAAAGAGGGGAGAAATAGTATAGGGAATACGGGAAAAGGCTGGTTAGAACTTGAGAGGAATTGTGGACAGGAGGTTTTAACTTTCTTCCCCTGTCCTGGGAAAGTAGGGATAGATAAAATATTGGGTGATATATCATAGAGGGAGAAGTAGGATTTAAGTCATTCTAGTGTGGTACCATGATAAGGGATACTTTGGAAGATCCATAGAAAACTCTTCCTGAGGCAGGGAGGATGAGACAGAGATGAAAGCCTCAAAACACTTTACATATGGGGAGAAATTTGGATATTTTAGAACAACTTCTTTAAGCATGATCTACTTATGGTCTTTATGAGTTAAGTTCTTGGGAGTACCTCCCGTTAGGGTGGAGGAAATCATTGAAACCTTAAGGGTATAAAAATGAGAGAGAGACAAAGGGAAATGGTTTGAGAAGATGGATGTTGTGGAATCAGGAGAACTAGGTGATAAAGGAAAAAAATAAAGGAATAGGACTGGAGAGTCTCCTGGAGCCTGCTCCTCCTGGTTTGTGTGAGCATTTACACCTCAGAAATAGCAAACACTACAAATAAGAGTTTGACTTATTCTTTTTGTTAATCATCTAGTCTTAAGAAAGTGATGTGGAAAATGTTAATAATACAGATAAAACATAAAAGTATGTATGTATGTGTATTCTCCCCCTCCTCCCGTGAGCTGGTTGCTAAACATTTACCAGCACACTCTTGAGTGGAGCTCTTAGTCTCAAGTCATAGAATGATCTTCACTACATTGACTAAGTCCATTAATTGATATTCATAACAATGAGATTTTTTCAGAAGATCTAACCCCCCACCCCCACTCCCAAATGAGGGCTGAGGGGGAAAATAAACCTCTAATAGCAATGACAGGTAGACAAGTTAGAAATGATGGTGTGTGTGTGTGTGTGTGTATGAGAGAGAGGGAGGGGGAGAGAAGGAAAGAGAGAAGAGAGTCTCTTTCCTTCTCTCCCCACTCCCAAATGAGGGAGAGAGAGGGAGAGAGAGAGAGAGAGAGAGAGAGAGAGAGAGAGAGAGAGGAAACTAAAAACACAGAAGAGAAGTTCAAAGGCAAAAGACAAAAGGTTTTGAAGAAAGAAGAGCTTTACAAAATATGAATAGTTGAAGATAGAATATGAAGTGACTCTATAAAAATATAGTTTTTCCATTAAAACATATTGGAAACAATATTTGAGTACTAAAATTCAGTAAATAATAGAGGAAACTTGCCCAACAGTATTGGAAGCAGATAGCAAAATGTAGATTTAAAAGGATCTATAGTCTGCCAACAAAAAGTAATTCAAAATTTAACTTTCCCAGAAACAGAAATCAAATTTCAGAATTACAACACCAAAGAAGGTGAAGCAGTTGAGTCATTCCTTCAAAAGTGAACTGACATAAGTAGTATATATAATGGGCAAACATCAGACTGAAGAAAAATATAAAGATTCAGCTAATAATGAAAGGCTAAGAAATGAAATTAATATCTTCATGCATCAATGGTTTTTTGAGAGGGCAAATTTACAGTTTAAAATGACCACATTTATTCTGAAGTTGTATACAATATAATATTATTTCAGATCCTGTGACAAATAAAAATTGGTACTGTTTGATGAGAATATAGATTAATTCCTTTGTTAAACAAAACTTAAGTTCATGCTGACTGTAAAAGAAGATTCATCATTTTTACTAAACAGATTATAGATTGTTTCTATCATTTTTACAACTCAAGTTACTAGAAAATTTGAAGATTCTACAAGGCCTTTCTGTAGATTCTACACTCTAGAAATGTGTCTTCATGATAATAAAGTGATAAAATGCTAACCTACTCCCTATCAGTTTTGGGAGAACATGAGTTTATGGAGAACTTTTAAAATCAGAAATATTGCCCATTTGTGGAGTGCTTAACATGAGCATACTAGCAATCTAAACTTTTCTTTCTGACTTGCTGACTCTTTTGGGAAAGTTATTTCTTTTTCAAAAGACCTGTGTAACTCTAAAACCCATTTTTTAATGTCCTGAGATATTCTTAAAGAGCATTAGCTTCAAAGATCATTAGCCAGATTTGCAGAGGCAGAGAGAGACAGAGAAAACAAGAATGACCTTACACAATGACTTGAGGACTTCAGGAACAAAAAGATGAATATTTGGTGGGAACTTTCCCTCTCCTGCCTCCCCTCCACCCCCCATTTAAAAGAGAGGGAGGAATATAAAAAAGCTTAATGGAAACAACAATTAGAACTTCACTAAGTGTGAATAAATTAAGATTCATCAGTTAATAGGTTGTTGTGCTTGTCCTTCATTCTTGAAGAGCACCATGATATCAGAGAGATGATGACATGACTTGTAGTTGACTTTGATTTGAGTGAGAGAGGGCTGTGCAAGGTCACCAGCCTCACTTTCTCCTCCAGAACCATCTGGGTCCAGTGGCCAGATATTCATCTGGACTACTGGAGAAGGCCCAGGATGCCGTTGGAGACCCTGGCTCTGTAGGCTAAGCCCTTTTCAGGTTCTTACTTTCAGTGAGGTAATGCCCATTCAGTACATAGGTCTCTTTAGGAAGTGAGTCAAGGGATGGCCCCTTTAATTAAAAAAAAAAATAAATCTGGGAGGGGAAGACCCTCAGGTTTGCAGGCCAAAAGAGAAACAATTACTATTGACATTCACTCTGAGCAAGGAGGGCCCAAAATATAGCCATTAAGGGGTGCTTGGGCAGCGATCTACTGTGGTCCAATCTATGAGTGAATTGGGTTTGTTCCAGAAGGAAGGGAGGGAGGGAGGAAGGGAGGAAACAAGGAAGGAAGGAAAAAAGGAAGGATGGAAGAAAGGAAGAAAGGAAGGAAGGAAAGAAGGAAGGAAGGAAAGAAGGAAGGAAGGAAAGAAGGAAGGAAGGCAGGAAGGGAGGGAAGAATCTAGCCAAGTTAACCAGGCAGCTTCTGGACATCAAAATTTAGTTATTTCTCTTAATCCAAGCTACCTTAATGGGGACCGAGTCAGTTGGGTAACTCAGCCCTCCCTTTCCTTCTCCCTTTCTCTCCCCTTCTCCTCAGTTAACAAGAAAATGAATGGAAAAAATGGGTAAAAATACACAAATAATTTTATTTTTATAAATTGGAAGCAATATGTGACATAGGGAAAAGAAAAGCTAGGCAAATTACAAAAAGTAATTCATAGTGACCCAACAATACTAAAAGACATTAATATACTTCCCTCAGAACTGGATAAATCCAACAGAAAGAAGAATTAAATGACCAATGGCAATTTGTAATTGGGAATATTAAAAATATACACATTCCCCTGCATTCTATATTATCTTCATAAAATTGATCATGAGCTTAGGTAGTAAGGAGTCACATGCAAATATTTTTTAAAAAGCAGAAAAAAGAAACATCTTTTAAGACTGTAACACAATAAAATTAGTGAGACATGAAGGAAAATGAACAAAAGATAGAGATCTAAACGTAAACTAAGTATGACCTTCTGGATGACTCTGCCAAGAAACAAATCTTAGAAACAATAAATAATTAAATTAAAGAGAATGATAACAATGAGAGTAAATATCAAAATTTATGAGATGTAAAATAGTCTTCAGAGAAAAGTTTATATTTCTGAAAACTTATAGATGAATAAAATAATTCATCATTTAACTGATTATATAAAAAAGACTAGAAAATAAGCATATTAAAATCCCCAAACAATTACAAAATAAGGAACCCTAAAAATTAGAGAAATAGAGAAACTTGAAAATAATATATAACTAATAAAATTAGAAGACTGATAAAATAAAAAATATAACTGTTAAAAGATTAACAAAAATTAAAAAAGCCACTAAATGGCCGCTCAAACCAAAGGAGAAACATCCAAATAAACAGAACATGAATAATATGAATTCTCCATAAATAGGAAATAAAGAAAATTATCAGGAATTATTGTACACAATTATATGTCAGTAAAACTGATAAAAAATAAAACACATAAGAGTAGATATTATCTATAAAAAGATTGTGAATTCAAAGAGCAAAATAAAAAATGGATATCTTAAAGAATCAATATTAGAAAAAGAAACTGAATAAAGGAAAAAAAGAACTATGATAAAAAAAGGTTTTCAGTCCAAATTCTGTATACTTATAATAACCTACCTTGGTCTCAGATAATAGAAACTGAAACATTATTCTCTCTTCTAGGCAGATTTAGTATATTTTGGGAGCAGAATGGTATATACACTGTCAGATATGGTCCTATTTTCTATTGTTTCTCTTAACTACTTTTCTTTGTTACAGTAAAGGGGAAAATTCTAAAGGTCAGATTGAGGCAGAGTAGTCACTGGGAGAATCCTATATCCAGGAATGACTATGATGTAAAAACAAAACAAAGCAAAAACTTCAATGAAACACAACAACAAAAAATGCAGAGGCATATGTTCTTAAATAAATGGCCCCAGGAGGAATGTGAATACCTTAGATGACAGATAGAGACTGGCAGTGAATAAAACAGAAAGATAATCACTCTATCAGACCTGATCAATGGTCTGATTAGAGATAAAGACAAACTCAAAAGAGGTGGGGCTTAGGGCTGTATGAGTGCTATTTCCCTTTCTTTGCTCAGATATTTCACGGCAGTCTTTGCTTACATATTTCTGATTTGGAGATCTGCAGTAGAGGTACCAAGATGTCCTCCCCCCCCCCCCCAAATACCTTAATATATGGTCAAAACAAGCTGGCTTGTCAGGAATTGATTTGGTGAATATCTAACATGCCCACTCTCAGATATAATGACTTTTAATAAGACTTGGGCAAACTTTAAGATGGTCTGGTTAAGTATTTATTCAATTAAGCTTTTTAAATGTTGGTAGACTAAAAGGTAAATGTATGAACTGACAACATGCAGAGCAAGGCAGGGATATTCTGCATTTTGCTCTTTGATAATAATACAACCTGACACAATCCAGGAAATTTCAAGACAAAGTTGACACGCCATCATTTGCTGGCACGGTTGTGTCCTTTCTTCAAAATGAACAACTTAAGCAGGGGGAACTATTATCGAGGTTAAGGTTGACATTGTTGACATTTGTCACTTCATGTCATAACCTTAATAATATTTAAACATATTCATGGAGAACAGCTTACTGATTGTTCAAAACACAACTAAGAATTCTGAAACCTGCAACCTCTTGAAACATTTGCTCCATCAGCAATCAACACATCAGATTTGCTTTGAGAGCTAAGTATTATCTGTCATGTTCCATAGGGGGAAAAATAAAGACAGCTTTTCTAAGGTCTTTGATTTTCTTTTTTTATTATTATTATTCCTTTGTTTGCAGAGGTTACTTACATCAGTAACCAAATATGCTGTGAATTTTTCTTTGTCCTTCATCAATCAAAGCAGATCAATTATAAGACCAGTGAAACTGGATCACAACTCCTAGCTACATGGTCATATTACCACTCATATTATTACTAAAAGCCACATCTATATTCCAAACTGAGATACTATAACCCCTTTGTCATTTTCCAATAAAAAAGACCATACCAAATAGGCAGAGCACACCGTAATTAGCAGCTGGCAGAGAAAGCTGTAAATCTGTATGAGTTCTGAACGATTTGCTTACATTGTTGCTTTGTTGACAAATGACGCTGTACATGTTAATGTTCCTGAAATGTCCCCATTGCACCTGACGTGCCAATAAATGCCAGCCAGCTGTATGAATTATGGAAATAAGATTTTTGTTTATGAAGGTATCCCAGACATTTATTTTACAGCATTCCTCTCGACAGATTTAATGTCTGGAGTTACATTGAGAAGATATTTGCTACCTGACATAATGGATAATGGATAATGGAAACCTTAAAGGCTCTGTTATTTTTTTCTTTTAATGATGAGACTAATGTATGTATATAGTATATACATATACTATATGCATACATGTACACATGCTACATATGCATATATATTTAAATTTGCCTAGTAACCACATATTTTGCTCTCCTTTTAAAACATAATATTTTAAATGAAATGTTATTAGATTTTTTTGTAAAGATTGAATAGCACAGGCATGCATCTTTTATTTAATGATAAAGAATATGTTTAGCAGCAAGTAAAATTAGGCTGTTCTATAGAAAGACATCCATTTGCCTTCTAAAAGTTTCCCTTTTACCAGGTGATCAATAATTATGTTCCTAGCACTTTTGTGCAACCAAAGGTGATAATTCTAGATTTTTGAACTAGATTTAAACATGCCTATCAAATTCAAAATCTGTGATCTTTTCATTATTTTTATCATTTATCTGCATAGAACATATACATTATATTTGGGCAGCATTCTTTTGTGTGTATATTGAGATATTGTATCACAGAAGGTCATAGATAGAAGGGACCATGGCATTTACTTAGCCTACCCTCTTGCAGGAGAAGAAACTTAGGCTCACAGAGGAGATGCAACTTGTCCGCAATCATAAAGCCAGGTTGTAGCAACTTTAGGACTTAGAACATAGATTCAGTGTTTATTCCATCAAACTATCCTGCCTCTCATTGCTTTACTATTGTGATTCCATCCTTGCATGTATATATATATCCATTTTCCCAACTTGATTTTAAAATTTTCAAGAGCATTTCTTTCTGCTTTCTCTACTAGTGTAGTAAGAGCTCTAAATACTATAGATGCTCATTAAATACTTGTTGATTAATCATATCCACTCAAAGTCCAGAGGATCCTCCTCCCCCAATCTAATGGAATCTCCATAAAAGTCTAATGAAAGACTATGTAGAGATTCTATCTCTCATTGTTCAATGAGCTACTTGAGTATTGCCCATGACAAAGTCTCTCTTTGCAAATTCTATTCTGATATTCCATGCTGATGTGAAATTGACATCTTGAAGGTTACATCAATAGATGATAAGTTTTGAAAGGTCCTACAATGCTGAAAAGATTTAGAATACAGACCGTCAATCAATCAATCAGCATTTACTAAGTGCCTGGTCTATGCCAGGCACTGTGCTAAACACTGTGGATACAAAAAGAGACAAACAACAGGATTCTTTACCTTAATTTTTTTTTGTCATGGACTCCATGGGCTGATGAAACTTATGGGTACCTTCTCTGAAAAATGTTTTTGAATGCATAAAATAGAATACATAAGAATACAAAGGAACCAAATTTCTTTGAAATAGGATTTTTAAAAAAGTTCACAGATTCTTGGGTTCATAGTTTCTAAATAGAGTATTTTTTTTGGCTCAATGTGGGCTATCATTTGAGAAGCAGTCTAGCTAATTTTGAAGAGACATCCTGAGAAAGTCAATCATCAAGCAATGATTTCCTATCACCTCCACCTTCTCCCCCAGATGCTAATGAAGTCCATTTAAGATCTAGAGAACATGGAATTTGCTTGGGTAGAGGGAGTATCCACACAGATGAAATCATGGAAGTAAGTTCAGCATGACTCAGTCAGCTAGGAAACCTAATTAACAGGGAATTATGGAAGGACTAGCACATGTGGTGAAAATTAACTGACCTTATGATCATGAAATAATCACTGGTACTGAATTATGCAAACATAACAATAAAGTAAATTAAATAATAATAATTTAAAATCTTTTGTTTTAACATCAAATAGAGTGAAGTTTACATTCTTGCACATGAATATAAATCTACTCCAAGCATACTCTTTGAAAAATATACTTGCTGCTTCCTTTGTCATGAAACATAACACAGACCTGCTGCTTCCTCTGAAGTGTATTACTTAGTAGAAACTGTGTTTCTTTCCTTAGCCATATGAAAAAGGAACCCAAAATGTCCAGTTCTTGGCTGTGTCTAGAAAAGATGATCAATCTGAATGATCATGTGTTTGCTAATGATGAAGAATTGGTTGACTCTCTGAATAATTAATCCTTGGCTCAAAAGAATACTCAATGGCTCCCTATTTCTGATAGGCCAATACTTCTTTTTTGGCAGAAAATGCTATCCTTCATCTTCACCTCCTGTTTTCCTTGAAGTCCCAGCTAAAAGTCACCTTCTACAGGAGGTGCTATTCTTTTCCTATGGTGAATACCTCCAATCTATCCTATATTTATCTTTTTTGTACTTAGTTGTTTGCATGTTTTCTCCCCCGTGAGAGTTTGAGCTCCTTGAGGGTAGGGACTGTCTCATGTCTTTCTTTGTATACCCAATGCTTAGTACAGTACCTGGCACATAGTAGGCACTTAATACATTTTTACTGATTTACTGACATTTAATGTTCTATATAATCTGGCTCCAGCTACTTTCCTCTTCTTATTTCATATTAGAGTCCTTCCTGTACTTGTTATCCTAGTCTAAATTGCTTGCTAATTATTTGCCTTACATAACATTACATTTTCTACCTCTATAACTGCATCCGGGGGTCTCCTTTGCCTAAAAGTCACTCCTCCCTCAATTCTATTTCATAGACTCTCTAGCTTCTTTCAAAGTAGAGTTCAGTGCTCTCCCGACCCCTATAGTTGTTAATTCCTGCTTGAAATTGCTTTGCATTTACTTACTGCTACACATTTCCTTGGGCATCTTCCAGTCAGTTATAAAGTCTTTGTGGTCAGGGACTATTTTGATTCTTGTTTTTCTGTCCCAAGTGCCTAGTACAATGCCTGGCACATAGTAGGCAATTAAGGAAAGTTTGTAGAAGTATTTATTCAAGGGAATCAATTGAATTCAGCAACCACTGACTTAATAACCAGTTTGCTTAAGATAAGAACATACTGATTTTTTTGGCTATCTGTCCCATTGATCAGTAAGTGGTCAAAGGACCCAAACCTTTGCATTAGTTGACACAGTGCTTGAGTTAGGAAGTCATATTGATACGGATTTAAGCTCTTCCAGAAAGCAGCCAGCAGGTACAAGTATCTCAGAAAATCTCCTACTGAAAACTGTATCTTTAGCCTTGACTCAGTTAAACAAATTTAAGTCATTCAATAACTATTTATTAAGCACCTACTATGTACAAAGCAGTGTTAGACACTGGGGATACAAAGATAAAAACACAATGACTCTTTCCTCAAAGAGCTTACATTCTATGGGGGTCACACAATGACAAATGAGTGAAAATAATATTTCTATAACATAATACAAAATAATTCCAAGAGGAGAGAGAGGGCTAATAACTGGGAAGATGAGAAAAGGATTTGATATAGAAGATAGCACATGGCCTGTGCTTTAAGAGAAAATGGAAAATCTATGTGGTATCTCCCTAAACCATTGCCAGACATTGGAACCCTCACAGGGTACATTGTTCACACACACACACACACACACACACACACACAACACACACACCCCTTATTCTTTTTTTCAAAGATACATTTTTCTCTGCAGCCTAAAGATAAAGCAACACATTAACACAAATCTGACATTTTCTGAAACTTTGAACAATGGAGTCTAGGTATAATTGAAATATAAATAGGGAGCGAAACCAAAATCACCTTTGTGACCAAAAGGCAGTCCCCATTGAAATGGTTCCTACTCCAAAAGACTCCAGATGGTTAAAATGATGCTTAAGTATATGCTGGCTACAGCTCAATTCTTCTGGTCTACATTGGCCATTACAGAAATGACACCCATACATACATAAATTATATGCACATATATTAACCGTTTCACAGATTTGTGTTTGTGTGTATGTGTGAAATGAAAAGCTCAGTCATAGGTCTATTGTACTCAAAGGGTTAAGACTCTAATTTTTGGCATAGCTGCTCTTGCCTGTATTTGCTCCAAGGAGGATTAAGGCTAATGTGCAGCAGAGGAGTAATGTAATGAAACCTGGACTATATCTTGCTGCTCAATATACCTGCACAATGGAAAACATAGGACCTCAGCCTCTACTACCCATTTTCCCTTTCTTGTGCATGGAATTCATTGAAACTAATGGGAAGGAAATTATAGTAGTCTCACAGGTCTCTAACAACAGGTCTCTGTGTGGATAAATTTAACTTGTCAAGATTCCTTACAGAATGACACAACTAAAGCCAAATAGTCAACTAAGAATAGCTAAAATCTCTTTAAAAAAAAGTATTCTATTCCCTTTCCCCAGTTAAATAAAACCAGATACAGAATTGGCAAAAAGGCATAATTTGACTAAAGATGTACCCAAGTGATAATGTTACTACTTAAAAAACTTTGAAGTTAAGCAAAAGCTAAATAATTACTTGTAGGAAGTCTTATTTCACTGAAGTTTTGCAATTTCTTTGTTTCTTAGATTTATCAGGGTCTAGTTTTTAAGAAAAGGATCCTTAATAACTAGTTTTCTGACAGCCTGTTATAGAAGTTTAAAAAATCCAACAAGTCCAGCTGCCTAAATTTAAAGATTGTCACAATTAAAGTTGTACATTAGAGAAAATGAGCTATGAGACTTGAATTTGTATACAAATGACAAAATACACACCCATTGCAATATACTGAAGTGAATTGAGAACTAGAGGAATGGCTAGTTTTAAACTGGGCAAGTAAAGAAAAGAAAAAAATATTCCTGAGGCACTAATCCTTGTCAAACTTCCGTTTTCAGACATTTGATCATGGTGCCACAAGCTGATTAGATCATTGCTTTGTTCATAAAAGTGACATATATTGATGGTCACGATTGAGAGTTGGGAATGAAAAGGTATGAGTATATGAGATGCCCTTGGATGGAAGGTCAAAGAGACTGGAGAAATGCATCTTACAGAAAGAGAATGAGGTAAGGAGTGGAAGATTGTTAGCATGAGGAGTTTTAAGAGTATATATAAACATCTGGTGAGCAAGATGTGGTGTGCCAAAGGAAGTATTTTTAGGCTCTGTCCAGTGCACAATGCCCTGAGACATTCATCCTGGACTGGATTCTTCATTTATGTGAACCAATGCATGAGTAGAGCATAAATAAAAACACTATATACTAGGCGTTGTACAAAGCATGAAAAAGTCAACATTTTCTAAAAGCTGTTTATAGCCAACAATGATATAATAGCACAAACTTATAAGAAGGCATATGTATTTATCCACAGAGATATGCAACAGTCAGTAAGGCAAATATTTGCATAGAATCCCAGACATAGATTTGGAAAGGGGTCTCAAAGAAGGTTCAGACCAACCACCTCATTTTAAAGAAAAAGAAACTGAGGGTCAGAGAGGTTAAGGAACTTGACTGTCATACAGTAAGCATCAGATTTGGGATTGGCTCCAGAGTCAGTGTTTCTTTCCCCATACCCTGCTGCCTCAGGAGGTAGTAAAGGGGAAAAAAAAGATCACTAGGCTTAGAATCAGAAGACCTGAACTGAAGTTTAATTTTGGATTATTAGCTAGAAGACCTTAGGCAAGTAATTTTACCTCTCTGGGACTCCATGTTTTCATCTCTATAATGGGGATGATCATATTTGAACTATTGAACTCATAGAGTTGTAGTGAGACTTACTAAAAACTATAATGTCTGCCAAAGCCTTTTGTTGCAATAAAGCCCTTTAAGTATAATCTGCTAATGTTGTGTTTATTATGAGGCATTTACTTTAGACAAGATATTACACGAGTTGCTGCAGGGAGTTATTAAAAATTACAAGAGGAAGCCCTTACCACCAAGAAGCTTGCAGTTCAGAAAAGGAAAACTGATTAAATGCTGATAAATTATGTGTGTGCATCTCTCTCTCTCTCTCTCTGTATGTATATTTATATATACACACACATATATGCACACAAATATACATATACACATACATATATTTGATATAGTGTATATATACATATACATAAATATGTACATACTTCAACATAGTGATGTCATTTTAGTCCACTTTGAAAGTGAAGGACAGCAACCAACAAACTATCTATGACCCTACTTG
Source organism: Petaurus breviceps papuanus (assembly GCF_028583685.1). Taxonomy (NCBI): domain Eukaryota; kingdom Metazoa; phylum Chordata; class Mammalia; order Diprotodontia; family Petauridae; genus Petaurus; species Petaurus breviceps. The sequence goes on from NW_027187323.1 coordinate 9,493,661, forward strand.
ATGACTGAAGATACTTTTCCATAAAACTGATGAGGTAAAAATATCCAAAATGGCTCCATCAGAAATTCTAGCAGAAGGAGCTCTAGCCCAGTGCTGAACTTTTAGGGTAGAGGAGAGACAGGACAGTTTAAGGTCATGGTGTCATGACCAAGGAAAAGCAACCAGAGAAATCTCATTTCATATCTCTCTTGCCCTTGACTACATCTCACTGCTCCATTATTAATGAATAAGCCAGGAAGAACAACTAGAATCCTATAAAACTCAACCAACGAAAAGCATGCTAAGATGCAGTTGGACTGAGAATTATAAGTTTCTCCCTGTGACAGAACTGACTCAAAAAATTATATACCAATCTTCTCCTTCCCCCACCCCTGACTTCTCTGTTAACTTGATTACAACCCTCTTGTAGGCCACAAATGAATTAGTTTTTGGAAGCATTAACAAAAGAAAAAATTGAATGCACTAATTTGCTTCTGGAGTGTAGAAATTGGCTGGGGAGGGTTTAAACATTTGAACAATTTCCTAAAATTTCTGGGTTTAGATATGGGCACTCTGGGTCTAAGATAAGCTGTGGGTACCCAGCCATATAATAGTTCTTTAAGTGTCTTCCCAACTCTATTCCTTGTGATGATTCTAAGACTATGAATAAAATTGTGCTCCATTTGTTCAGCTGACTCTGTTCTGCTGGACACGTCTATGTTTCAGTGCTATGTTGTGGAGGTAGTTCCCAGGGGTGGGGTTCAGGGTTATATGACTGGATGAATCCACAATGACCACTCTCCTTGGACTAATGGGATGTGCTTGGCAACCCAGAGATAATTGAAGTTGGAGGACAGAGAGATCACATCTGTCAGGGACCTATAGAGATCTGATACTTCTCCAGAACTCCCTCTTGTGTTAAGTGGAACACATATTTGCTGCACTACATGTGGAACTTCTGAGTGGTTAGATCTTTTGGTGAATAGAACAAAGCTCAGAGTATCACTGGTGACTGAATAACAATAGTTAATATTGGTATAATTCTTTAAGGTTTATGAACTACTTTCCATATCACAATCATATTATGAAAGAAGCACAAGAATTATCCCTTTTCATGGATGAGAAACTGGGGCTCAGAAATGTCAAACACCTTTTCTATGGTCACATAGCTAATAAATGTCAGAACTAAGGCCTGAAAACTGACCTTCTAACTCTAAGAATATTTATCTTTCCACTACAACATGCTGCAAGATATAACCTAATTGGAACATTATGCTATATTTATTTTAAAAATCACATTACTTTACAGTCACCTCTCCTACATGTAGGAGAGCCAGAGGCCTATTTACTAGCTTAATCAGAAATTGAGAGTGGCTGGAGCTAGACTGAGAAGAATAAGCAAAGAAAGTAAGTAGAAATTCGGAGGAAAAAAGGGACAGTATTCAGTAGAAAGAATTATTACTGGCAGGGAGAAGTTGGAAAGGGAACAGTTAAGAATAGAAATTTAGTTATTTAGTCAATCCACGAGCATTTATTGTGTTCATTCAGTGAAAGAAAATTTTGCTTAATAAAAGAGGGAATAACTAGTGTAAGAGTGGAGGTATAATTGAATAAATAAATCAAATTACCTACCCAATTTAAAGTAATTGTTAAAATGCTTTGGTACCTTAATCAAGTGGGAACCCGGGTCTATTGAATCAAATCAGACATTCCAACTAAATGTAAAAAGCTCTTGATCAGTTTAGATGTCTCTGATGAACCATTGCATGAACTGGAAGTGATGGTGTATAGGAAGGGTATTTGGATTGTTTGAAAAAGTTTGGTCACTCCCTGGGGATAATCTATGAAATACCAAGTCAGTTGGACCTGACTGAGACTTGTGGTGGAGTAAACATCTGGTGGTAAAACTGCTTCTGAGAGCAATTGCTTAAGCAGAGAAGTAAACCTTCTTATCTTCAGCTTTGGCCTCCTTCCCTCTGGACATGACTAGAGTATGACCTTGGGAACTCAAAGAGACCATAGCTAGCATTTTATCACTTTCTTTAGAAGGAGTGGGTCACTTGATTGATTTACTCAATTAGACTCCCACCTGATACTTAAGGATAGAAGAAACTCTCTCCTAAGGCAATCCCATTTATTCTCAAGATTTAAAATATCACCTTTAAGCAGATGACTGCCAAATTTACATCTCCAGCCTGGTCTTTCTCCTGAGCTCTAGACCTACACTTTCAACTACAGAATATCTCCATCAAATTTAACCAAATCTCCCAATATCTCCATTTACTTTCTTTTGATCTCCATACTATTAGTCAAGTACAGGTCCTGTTAACACTTGTCTAGACTACTGCTGCAATTTTCTAACTGATTTTTCTTTCTCTGGCCTTTAGTTTATCTAAGCCGTTCACTATCAGATTTTATCTTCCTTATGTACCGATCTGAATTACGTTAGTCCTCTACTTAAAACCTATCAATTGCTTCCTATTGCTTAACATCAAAATTTCAGATTCTACCTTGACATTCAGGGCCTGAACATTATTTCCTAAGATAGACAGTAATAACCTTTCATATTAAACATCCCTTCTCCCCCTTCAAAAAAGAAAAAAAAATAATTTTATATACTTTCCCACAAGTACATATAGAGTCCAGTGGAAAGTGGGTTTAAGCTGAGACTGAAACTATGGTTAAAGATAAAAGGCTCACGATTCCTGGAAATCCTTTTATTTCCTTTGTAGGTGTCTCAGGAAGTTCACTTAAGCATGGTGTAGTTTCCTATGAGTCTGTGTTCAGTTTGACTTTGATTCCCAATGCAGACAATATAATTGGTTGATCTGGGGATGCCACTATGACATTTATGGAAAAAAGAGAAGTTTTCTTGACCTCTAACGTTTACAAAACCCTCCTCTAGCCAATGTAGGATGAGGAAGGAGACTGAGGCTGAGGCCAAAGCGAAGGTCGTTCCATCCCTTCCCACCGCCATCCCCACTCCCACCCCCACTCTCTATCTTAAGAGTTCTACTGTAAGACAGCACTGGCTCCAATCTTACTGGTTCTCATCTAGCTTGATATTTTAATGACAGCCTCTGCCATATCAAAGTTTCTTCAACCTATCCAGTAGTACATTCAAGAATTTTTATACTTTTTAACTAAAACTTATGATTGAGACTTGCTTTCACCTTGTCAAGGTAATAGGGTATCTTATCACTTATTTTAAGTGGTGATGAGGTAACTTGATTGATTGGCTAAATCAGTAACATCCTTTATACTTTATTCATACTCAGAAATGATTCCCTTAACACTTTTTACTCTGCTTGTAACTGCATTAGATTTTAAGCTCAATGAGGAAACAGACTATGGCAAGACTGACCTTTCTTCCTTCCTTCTTTCCCTTCTTTTGTCTCTTTTGTCCCTTTTGTCTTATTGCTTTGAAGTACTGAGAAAATGATCTATATTCCCTGCCCAATTCCTTTTACCCTAAATGTGATGGCTTCAGCTTTGGTAATATTTGTAAAAACTTATTTAGTATTTTATTTTTCCTCAGTTACATGTAAAAACAATTTTAACATTTTTTTTAAACTTTCAGTTCCAAATTATCTCTTTCTCTCTTCCAATCCCCCCCATTCAGAAGGTAAGCAATTTGATATAAGTTATGCAAATATAGTAATACAAAACATTTCCATATTACTCATGTTATGAAAGAAAATATAGATAAAAAACCCTCAAGAAAAATAAAGTTAAAAAGTATGCTTCCATCTGTATTCAGACACAATGAGTTCTTTTTCTGGGAATGGATGATAGCATTTTTCATCATAAGTCCTTTAGAGTTGTCTTGGTTCATTGTATTGCTGAGTATAGCTGTCATTCACAGATCATCATCTTATAATAGTGCTGTTACTTTGTAAACCATACATTTCACTTTTCATCAGCTCATGCAAGTTTTTCCAGGTTTATAGCACAGTAGTATTCCATCACAATCACATACCACAATTTGTTCAGCCCTTCCCCAACTGATGGGCATCCCCTCAGTCTCCAATTCTTTGGCACCAGAAAAGAACTGCTATAACTATTTTTGTACAAATAGGTCATTTTCCTTTTGGGATTCAGACTAGTAGTGGTATTACTAGGTCAAAGGACAATGGTTTTATAGCCCTTTGGGCATAGTTTAAAATTGTTCTATAAAATAGTTGAATCAGTTCACAATTAACTCTACCAATAGTGCATGAATGTCTCATTTTTTTCCCCATATCCCCTCCACCATTTGTCATTTTCCTTTTCTGTTCTAATAGCCAATCTAATAGGTATGAGGTATTACCTCAAAACTGTTTTAATTTGCATTTATCCAATCAATAGTGAGTTAGAGCATTTTTCATTTGGCTATAAATAGCTTTGGTTACTTCATCTGAAAACTTCATATATTTTGATCATTTATAAATTGGGGAATGGCTCTTATGCTTATAAATTTGACTCAGTTCTATGTATGTTTGAGAAATGAGGCCTTTATCAGAGAAACTCACTTCAATTTTTTTCAGTTATTATTGCTAACTGTATTTCCCTCCATCCTATTCCCAGACCCCATTTATTCTATCCTTTCTCTCATTTCATCCTGTCCCTCCTCTGTGTTTTGCTTCTGACCACCCCTCTCCCAACCTGACCTCCCTTCTATCTATCTCCCCTCCTCCTTTCTCTTATCCCCTTTCCCTTCTACTTTATTGCAGTGTAAGACAGATTTCTATATCCAATTGAATGTATATGTTATCTCCTCTTTGAGCCAATTCTGATGAGAGTAACTCACTCTTTCTCCCTTCCCCTTTCTTTCCCTCCACTGTGAAAAAATTTTCTCATCTCTTTTATGAGATAATTTACCCATTCTACCCCTTTCTCCCAATACATTCCTCTCTCATCCCTTAATTTTATTTTTTAAGATATCATCCCTTCATATTCCACTCATATCTGTGCCCTCTGTCTAGATATACTTCTTCTAACTGCCCTAATAATGAGGAAGTTCTTATGAATTACAAGTTTTATCTTCCCAAGTAGGAAAGTAAACAGTTTAACTTTAAGTTCCTTATAATTTCCCTGTTCTATTTACCTTTTTATGCTTATCTTGAGTCTTGTATTTGAAAGTCAAATTTTCTATTCATCTCTAATCCTTTCTTCAGAAATGCTTGAAAGGTTGCTATTTCATTGAATGTCCATTTCCCCCTGAAGGATTATGTTCAATTTTGCTGGGTAGGTGATTCTTGGCTGTAATCCTAGCTCCTTTGCCCTCCAAAATATCATATTTCAAGCCCTCTGATCCTCAATGTAGAAGCTGCTAAATCTTGTGTTATCCTGCCTGTGGCCCCATGATGCTTGAATTGTTTCTTTCTGGCTGCTTGTAATATTTTCTCCTTGACCAGGGAGTTTTGGAATTTGACTATAATATTCTTGGGAGTTTTCATTTTGGGATCTCTTTCAGAAAATGACCAGTGGATTTTTAAAATTTCTATTTTTATATTCTGGTTCTAGAAAATTGGGCAGTTTTCCTGATAATTTCTTTAAAGATGATGTCTAAGCTCTTTTTTTGATCATGGCTTTCAGGTAGTCCAGAAATTTTCAAATTATCACCCCCTGGTTCTATTTCCAGGTCAGTAATTTTTCCAATGAGATATTTCATATTGTCTTCAATTTTTTTTCAATGTTTTGGTTTTGTTTTATTGTTTTTGGATTTCTCATTAACTTCCATTTGCTCAATTCTAATTTTTAGGACATAATTTTCTTTATCTTTTGTGCCTTTTCTATTTGGTCAAGGGAACTTACTTTTTAAGAAGCTTTTTTTCAGTGAATTTTTGTGCCTCTTTTTCCATTTGACCAGTTCTACTTTTTAAGGCATTCTTCTCCTCATTAGTTTTTTTGTACCTCTTTTAGCATTTGGCCTAATTTGTTTTTTTAAGTTATTTTCTTCAATATTTTTTTTGTCCTTTACTAAGCTTTTGACTCATTTTTCATGATTTTCTTGCAGCACTCTCATTTTTCTTCCCAATTTTTCTTCTACCTCACTTACTTGATTTTCAAAATCCTTTTTGAGCATTTCTATGGCCAGTGACCAATTCATATTTTTCTTGGAGGCTTTAGATGTAGGAGCTTTCTTTGACTTTGTTCTTTTCTTTTGAGTATGTATTTTGATCTTTCTTGTTTCCATGAATTTTTTTTCTGTTGTTTGCTCATTTTATCAGCCTATTTCTTGACTTTTAACTCTTTGTTAAAGTAGGGCTCTTGCTTCCAGGGTGGAGGGTGCACTGTTCAAAGCTTCATGGGTTTTCTGCAGCAGTTTTCAGAGATACTTCTAGGGACCTATGAGTTTTCAGTTCTTCCAAGGTGGTATGATTTAAGGAGAGGTGAGTTTACTACTCTCCTAGCCTGTGCTCTGGTCTATGAGTGATCACAAGCACTATTTTCTGCCTTGGAACTGTGATGAAGGTCCCCACTCCACTGTGGTTGCAAGCTCTGGTGTGTTCCTCTTTGCCCTGGGACTGACACTCAGGACTACAACTTGGATTTGAATATGGGCAAAGCAACAGTCCCCCCACCCCCAGTGTCAGCAAAGAGACTCCTATAATCTTCTTTTGACCACTTGGTTGACCCCCTTACTGTCTATGGGAAGAGAGCTCCAGGAGCGGCTGCTGCAATTGCTGGCTGATTCGGTGGCTCCCAAAGCCTGCTCCTGGTTTGCTGGGACCGGGTTTGTGCTGGTGCATCCTGCATTGAACTTTGCTCCACTCCCATTCTGGTGCAACAGACCTTTCCTGCTGATCTTCTAAGTTGTCTTTGGCTGGAAAATTATTCCACCCTGTCCTTTTGTGGGTTCTGTTGCCCCAGGAACTGTTTTATGGCATTATTTAAAGGTGTTCAGAGGGGCTTTGGGGAGAGTTCAGATGAGTTGCTGCCTTTTTTTCCACTATCTTGACTCTCCTCCCCCGTTACCCTTGGTAATTTTAATAGACATAGCCACATACCCCAGGAATAACAACAACAACAATTATAGCTAGCATTTATATAGAACTTTAATTTTTACAAAATGCTTTACAAATATTTTCTCATTTTAATCCCAAGAAGAGTACTGAGGAGCTAAGACATAATTGGAAAGAAATTCATGAATATGCCAAGTCATCAAATTGATGGGGTGTGTCCACTCAGATAAGAGACACACTGCTCAGATTCCTGAAGAAAAGAGGACAATAGAATGTGTTCCTTGGATTTTTTTGTATTCCTATGTCTTGAATGTAGTTAGTACTTAATAAATACTTGGTTACTGACTTGCCTACTTAAGCTTTTGGTCAACATATCTCAAACTGATGTCAAAGACTAAGACCTATTTAAAGATGAAAGGGGTAGAATGTTCTTGATTCTATTACCAATTGCTGTGAGATCAGAACAGATGCCCTTTGTCTAGTTCTCTGTGCTGAATGCAAGAAAAATTGTATGTCTTGCCAAGACAGGGAATCTCTGGATGATGCCCTTCTATATCAACAGTCAGGGGACCAAATAAGAAAAGAATTTTCTTAGCTAAAGACTTATGGAGTCTGGAAAACTATTATACACACATCAGTTATAGAAATTATGGTATAGGGAGCTGCCACCTTTTTGGATTTGCTTAGAATTACAGGAGGAGAGACCTCTGGTTTTGCTGAGAGGTAACATACCCTAGGAGACCTATCTAGTGGGTAAACTATAAGGGATTGAAGCTATATTTACCCATAGAGAAAGGCTGGTGATTGGTAGGTGTATCATCCCTGTTGTCAATTTTATTTATTTTCCTCTCTCTTTCCCCTCTCCTCTCCTCCCCTCCCTTCCCCTTCTTTCCTTCCCTCTCTCTCTCCCTCCCTTTCTCTCTCTCTCTCTCTCTCTCTCTCTCTCTCTCTCTCTCTCTCTCTTTTTCTCTCTCTCTCTGTCTCTCTTTCTGTCTCTCTCTGTCTCTCCCCCCTTTCTCTCCTTCCCTCCTCTCTCCTTCCCTCCCTTCCTCCCCTTACACAAACCTATGTATACACATACACACAGACACATGTCTTTTGTGAATTTTGTGAATTGGGCTTAGGAATGTGAATTGGGAAGTTGGTGACAACACATTGAATGTCATTTAATGAGTTTCCCAGATATCATGGTTAGGGGCTATGAGCCAGATGGGTGAGAAAACCCCTAAATTCTGCTTGTATTTTAAATTTGGGTCTGTGTAATAATGTGAGAGCTATAATGTAATAATGTCAGACATGAGGGTTGGGATATTACTTATCCTTGTATCTTCCAAAGTACACAGCCCTATAGATAGTAGGTACTTAATAAATTTGTTGTGAATACTTTAAAAATCTTAAAGTTTTATATAGATATGATTTACTAGTATTATTACTATTTGTTGACTTTAATAGCTTTGATGGATAAATTCTTTAGAAAATTGCTAAGAGGTAGTGATCATTGTGAGCTGGTTTATTTGGATGGCTTTAATAGAGGATACTTCCATCATATCTTACATTCCAGCAAGACACAGGACATTTTACCAACTATTTTATTACTACCGACCTTCTGACCACCAGAAATAGCAACCCTATGGACTGAACTTAAAGAGACCATTCTTCTTACCTAGAGGAATTAATTCATTTGGTTTTTAGACTTTTCTCTAAGATCTGAGTTGTCCTGATAAGTGAATGAGTTTTAAAAAATTTACATTATCCTACTATATTTTTTCCTATACTGTGTTTTATGACCCATTTAGCTATTTACCTTGGCACTACACAGGGCCAATTCAGTATAGGCATTTCTTGCTATCTGTATTATTGTTGAATGCATACCCTGCCCCCTCCCAGATTTCTACCTCTTGCTTTATGAACACTAATCAAATCAATACTACAGTTGCTACTGGAAAGGGAATGACTGTCTACTGCCTTATGGTTCTATTTATAATCCCTGTGACTACTTAGACTAAAACTTACTTGCCTAGCCTCTACTCACTTTTATGTATTGTATTCCCTTTTCAAATGTAAATCTATTTTGGGCAGAGACTTTCTCTCTTTCATATTTGTATTCCCAATATCTAACACAATGCCTGGCACCTAGTAGGTGCTTGAAATACTTGTTGATGATTGATTGATTGAAAAAGTGGAACATGATATGAGTTTTAGGCATATAGACAGGATTTGTACCTGGAAAAAGCATCCTTACTCTCTCTCTCTGCCTATATATACATATGTGTGTATGTGTGTGCACACACACATCAGTTGAGGCAGAATTTTGGAGAGGAGAATCATGAGAATTCTTGTCCTAGAGATATGTAAATATACAGGATAACTGTGGATAAGGAATAATAGTAAAGAACCTTTAGACCTCAAGACTTCATTGGTCTTAGGACATTAAAAGGAATTACATCTCATTCCTTTGAAAGCCTTATAGATTGATTTCCTAAGTAACGAAGATATGTCTAGATTATTTAATAACCAAACGATGACAAATCTGGTAGGGTAAATATAAACAACATGCCTTTAGATAGGTGAAGTGAAGGGATTATTCAATGTATCATATAATTATGAATGTGGACAATTCATAATATTCCCCTCCCCCCTGTCCTTTTCCTTGGGAATGAGTTTTTTAACCAAATAAAATTAACAAAGCAGATAATTTAAAATGTTCTGTTTAGTATAATTAAGATCTCAGAGTTGGGATGGAATAATTTAAAATGTTCTGTTTAGTATAATTAAGATCTTAGAGTTGGGATGGACATTGGAAGGCAACTAATATTTTCCCACATCTAACAGAGTAGTCTTATCTACACCATGCCAGACAAAAGGCCACTAAAATTCTGCTTGAATACTTCCATTGACTAGGAGCTCACTACCTTATGAAAAAGCTTATTTATGCTCTTAGTCAAAAGAGAATAGAGCTAGCAAAGCTATCATATTGGGATAACTTGGAAGTTAAATGTGGTTAGCACAATGGCATGGATTTCACCAAACTGGATAATTGTTACTTATTTATATATGGTTTATATATAAATATATATAAATTTCATAAATCTACTTCAAATAGGTTAATCTTTCTAATTATGTCTTGCCTTTGCTTTTAAAATATGTATTTTTTTCCTTCTTGAGTGTACAGACTGATGACACAAAGTTATGGTTTAGAATCATCTTTGAGTAACAAGAATTTCTCCTGAAACTAAAAAAAAAATTCTCAAGAGTAAAAAAAGGGGACCTAAATCATAGAGAAAATTTAAAGAAGCATAGGAGGTTGAAAGAAAAATAATACAAATGTTTTTGTAGTCTTTCGTTTTCATAATTTGACCATTTCTCATAATTGGATTATAGTGTGTGTGTGTGTGTGAGTATGTATGTGTGAGTATGCATATGTTTCTGTTGCTTAAATTAGGTCAGTTGACAGAGGAAAAAAAATAATGTTTGAGATTAAAAAATATTAGTAGATAATGTTAATGCCAGATAGTAACCACTCTTTAAACATGATCTAGGATTTCATATTCATTTGGGATAGTTCTTCATTTGAAATCTAGCTGTGGGAAATGGGGAATAAAATGTTGAGATACTCCTGGAGAAACAAATATCCCTTAATCCATATTTAACCAACAACCCAGTACTATACTTTTAGCTATGGATGAAAATAGATAGCATGGTGATTAATTCACACTTAGAAAAATGAAACCAGTTTGAATGTGCTAGAGAATCAGAGTCCTGGGTTGGAATCTCAGCTTTACTGTTTATGACCTATGTGACCTTGGACAAATCATTTCAATACTCTGGACCCATAACTTTGCTAACCTGTAAAATCAGTGTTGGACTGTATAATTTGTAAAGCCCTTTCAAGCTCTGCATCTAATATCTTACGATCATTATATTAAAATACTCTCTAAATCAGGAAACACACATAATTCTACTGATTCATACCTGGCATCCCTTCTTTAAAATCCTGTTTTTCTCTGCTCTCCATATTTGGTCTACATATTTGAATAAACTAAGATAAAGTTTAAGGAACATTAAGATCTCATATAACAATATCACATATTTCAATTATTTAATATTTTCAAATATATGATATTTCAATATCATATGTATTTCAATAATAATATGATATTGATATCAATAGAAATATAACAATGTGCTACAGTGGCTTGATCCCCCTCCCCCATCTCCATTACATTATATAAAATTTTGTTCATGATCCAGAGATATTCTTTTAAAAAGATTCAGCTAAGTTAATAAATGTGTCATCTACCTTTCTGACCCATTTTTAAATGAAATCAAATAACGCCTATTTTTTTATAACTTGACTTTCTGTAAAGGTAACAGTTAAGAAAAAAAATCTATGAAACTATGACTGGGAACAAACAAATTAAACAAATGACAATGTAATAAAATCAAATGGCGGCTGTTCTCCTCTGGTGGAAGAATTGCATCTTCAGTGGGACTAATACATCTTGCAGAAAACAATTTTAAATAATATGTAACATATGGATTCAGCTTTTATTATTCTTCTAAAAGAAGACAATTATATTTATGTGATAAACTGTTCAGTGTTAGTAGCATAATGTTTGTATTACTGGCCACTTAAATAATCTTTGGCATACTTTTATATCACATAGCAGCCTCTGGTTCTTTTGAAATCCATCTTCCAAAGTCAGCTCTGTCTATTACCACAGCACAGTGGTCCCTGGGCTGTTTCTTTGGGGCTTTCAGGAAAAAAAAGGCACGGCAGGTAACATTGCTGTAAAACTAGATGTGTAAAGAAATTTCTTCTTAGCTACAGTAGCTCTGGCAGCATGCTTACCCATCTCCTGTGCCCCTGTTCTCCCCACACCCTCAAGTCTGTATTTTTCTTTTTCCTTCTCAGAAAAAGAAATTGGAGCCTCACAGACAACACTGGAGAAAATGAAGGGAAAAAAAGCTTTTGATGTTCAGCTTTTAGGGAAGGGGTTATCACCTGATGCTTACTTTGAAACACTCTGAGGTAGGTTTTCACTAGCCTCCTCCATTGCCCTGGTAGACTTTGGCTCTCCTTTATTTTACTTGAAAAGATTATATTTTGGAGAAGAGGGGATAAAAGCCAAGTCTTAGGGACAGAGAAAGACAGAGACTACAGTCTGATATGTTGTGCTCTGGAGTTGTCCCTCTCCAAAGGATTGCCTGGTAATAATAGAAAGGTTTGTCTTCACACCTCCTAGTTTGACTGGGTTTGAAACCTGCAGACATTTCTAAATAAAGGGGAGAGAAGGCTTTCTAAATTGTCATTCTGAGTTACTCTCAAGCCTCTACTGGCTGCACAGACATGGTTGTCTCTGTGTGTAGGAGAGATGAGGTTCATGTGGTCCTCTGCTATCTTTGTTCATGTGGCAGTTGGGGTGATGTTTTCTATGGCCCTTCATCAGCACCCCAAAGAGGGAAATGAATAATGCTAATAATTGTAGGTAGAGAGTCTGCATTGAGTTGGAAAGGAAACAGTGGGTAATTTCAAACAGGGTGCTCTCCAATTTTGATTAACTGTCACCGAAACAGGAATTACTACAATTCTGAAATCACATCCACCAACAGACACAGAACAGCATCTGTGGATGATTTCTGCCCTGCCACCCTCAAATTTCTCTTCCACCCCTCTGCACCCCCCAATAAAAACACAGCCCTGGGCCTGATGCTTCCAATTTAGTACAATCATGCCTCTCACTGGTCAATGCCTGGCACGACACCAGCTGTCAAAAGCATACATGAAAGGTATAGGGGATTTGAAACATAAAGCCCCATCATAGAAAGAAGGGCTTCTCTTAAATCTTCATTGCTCAAAGGAGACTGCTGTCTCACACTGCCCAGAACTTGGTGGTGAAGATTTTTTCCCGTGTTTGGGGCTTAGAATCTAATGTGTTTCAGGAAAGGAACAAAAACACAAAAAACAAAAACCACATCCCCTTAGTATTCTGAGCTAAAGAGAACAATAAGATTGAAAACTTTGTGGGAAGAAATTGTAGAATGAAATTACCCCTGACCCACCACTGCCATCCCTCTGACCTATCCTACCTAGATTCTGAGGATATGAATTTGGAGGACATAGTATATTATTCTTTTAATGCCAAGACAAGAGTCATAAGGGTTGATTTCTTCTTTACTTCCCTCTCTGAGTTCTGTGCCTTGATCTCTTACTGATCTGGTTCAGTAACTTTATTTATATCCTTAATTCCATTGCTGCCTCTAACTCCCTCTGTGACCATAGGCAAGTTACTACTTAACGTCTAGAGTCTCAGTTTCCTCATATATAAAATGAAGGAGTTGGATTAGATGGTTTTGAAAACCCATTCCAGTTCTAAATCTATGATCCTATCATTTTTTTTTTTCATTTTTCTCCACCTCTGGCTTTTAGTTTCCTTCAAAAATAAACTCAAGTGCTAGTTTTTACATGAATTTTTTTCCTGGATCTTCCCTACTGCAACCATAAAAATTAACTTAGATTTATTTGTATACAGTAGTATATACCTGAATATTTTGTCTCTTCTGGGAGAATGTAAGCTTCTTGAGGGCAGGGACTTTTCACTTTTGTCTTTATATCACTAGTGACTAAGCATAGTACCTGATACATAGTAGACACAATATAGACTTGTTGATTGATTACTATAACTGGCTAGTTATTTTGTTAAATATGCTAATTGGCTTCACTTAATAGCTCTTAATGGAAATGTGTGATCAACCAAGGATTTATGGAGTGCTTACTATGTACCTAAGGCTGGTTAGGAATACATGTTACAATAATTTTAATAAAATTCTTCCTCTTCCTGCCATGAGCTCTTCAACCCTTTTCTTCTACTTTACGGAAAAGATTGAGGCCATATAATCATCTTCATTCCTTCACTCCTTAATACTTCTCTGACTTCCTTAAGTCTGTCTTCCTTTCCAGTATCAGTGAATGAAGAACCCCACCTCCATATCAATGGTAAGTCTTTGGCGGAGTCAAGATGGTGGAGTAGAAGCAGGACCTTCAAGAGGCTCTGGCTTCCACCTTCCCCAATCAATGTAAAAAGGTGACTCTAAACAAACTTTGGAGCTTGCAGAACCCACAAAATGACACAGAGAAGCTAACCTCCTGCTGAGGACATCCTGGCAGACTGGCAGGAATAGGCCAGTGTGCTCTGGGAGCCGAGCCCAGGTCCGCATGAGCTGGAGGTTTTAGACCAAGGGCGGGTCTCACCAGCCCCTGGCAGGAGGGACTCCAGATCAGCAGCAGCTGTGGCCGTTTCCAGAATTATCAACACATAGATGCGAAAGACAAAGTGAGAGGTCAGTGCAGTCTGGACTTTGGGACCCAGTAAGTGGGAGTGTGTTGGCTTTTGCCCCTGGGGCGAGAAGATGCTGAGACCCTGGCACAGCCAGCCAGCACTATGTTGCAGCATCAGCTCCTGGTCTGCAGAGTGTAGGGGGACCAAGTGACCAGTTTGAGGGGTAATTGCTCTTGCTTTAATCTGCTTGGATCTGGATTGCAGTCTAGGATGGAGGTCCTGGGGTGTGTGTCCAGGTTGCCAGAGCGTGTGGAGGCCTCAGAGAGGGCACCCATCTAATAGCTCTAGCAGCTGAGAAAACCTCAGTGTTTGGGATGAATGCTCCCCTGTCTGGTGGCAGAGTCCTACTGTGGCAAAAAGCCCCAAATTCAAGTAATTGAGTGGCAACATAACCAGGCAAAGGAAACAAACCAAGCAAACAATCCAACATTAGACTCCTATTTTGGGGACAAAAAGGAGCAAAGCATTGAACAGGAGGAAGACAGTGAAGTCAGAACTCCTGCACCAAAAGCTTCAAAGGAAAATATGAGCTGGTTAAAGGCCAAAGGGGACCTTAAGAAGCAGATAAGAGAAGTGGAGGAAAAATTGGGAAGAGAAATGAGAACGATGCAAGAAAAATTACCAAATGAGAGTCAACAGCCTGACTGAGGAAAATTATACCTTAAAAAATAGACAAACTCAAATGGCAAAAGAGGCTCAAAAAGGCAATGAGTAGAAAAATGCCTTAAAAAGGCGAATTTGCCAGATGGAAAAAAGAATCTCAAAAGCTCACTGAGGAGAATCATTGCTTCAGAATTAGATTGGGGCAAATGGAAGCTAATGAATTTATGAGAAATCAAGATGCTATTAAACAGATCCAAAAAAAATGAAAGAATAGAAGGCAATGTGAAATTTCTCATGGGAAAAACCACTGACCTGGAAAATAGATCCAGGAGAGAGAATTAAAAAATTATTGGACTACCTGAAAGCCATGATCACAGTAAGAAGCTAGAAATTATCCTCCAGGAAGTTCTCAAAGAAAACTGCTCTTATGTTTTAGAACCAGAGGGCAAAATAGAGGTTGAAAGAATCCACTGATCACCTCCTGAAAAAAGATCCCCAAAAGAAAACTCCTAGAAATATTATACCCAGGTTCCAGAATTCCCAGATTAAGGAGAGAATATTACAAGCAGCCAGGAAGAAACATTTTGAATATTGTGGAAACACAATCAGGATAACCCAGGATCTGGCAGCTTCTACACTGAGGGATTGAAGGGCTGGGAATATGATATTCTGGAGGTCAAAGGAGCTGGGATTAAAACCAAGAATCACCTACCCAGCAAAACTGAGTATCATGTTTCAGGGGAAAATATGGTCATTCAGTGGAATAGAGGACTTTCAAGCATTCTTCATGAAAAAACCAGAGTTGAATAGAAAATTTGACATTCAGATACAAGAATCAAGAGAAACATGATAAGGTAAACAGGGAAAAGGAATCATAAGGAACTTATCAAAGTTGAACTATTAACATTCCTACATGGAAAAATGATAATTGTAACTTATGAAACTTTTCTCAGTGTGAAAATAGTTGAAGGGAATAGAAATATATATGAGGGTATATGGGCATATGAATACATATGTGAATGTGTGTATATATGTTTACAGGTGTACATAGATAGAGGGCACAGGACCAATTTAATAGGAAGGGATGATACTTAAAATGTGAAATTAGGAGGTGAGAGAGGAATATAATTAGAAGAGATGAGGAGAGACAGAATGTGGTAAACATATAGAAGAGGCAAGGGAAAATGGTTATAATGGAGGGGAAGAATAGGAAGGCAAAAGGGAATGGGTCAACCTTATTCTTATTGAATTTGGCTTGGGGAGGCAATGAAATACACAATAAATAGGGTATCTCACCCTACAGGAGAGTAGGGGGGAAGGGGATGAAAGGGGGGATGATGGAAGGGAGGGCAGGCTGGGGGGGGAGGGAAGTTGGAAGCCTCCACTTTTGAAAAGGGATGGGATCAAAGTAGAGAATAGAAGAAGTTGGAGGTGCAATAGGAGGGAGGGAAATATAGTCAGTCTTTTACAATATAGCTACTATGTTAATATTAGCTATACATATATAACCTATACTGAACTGCTTATCTTCCCAGTAAGGATGGGTGACAAGGGAGGAAGGGAATGAATCTGGGATTCAAAGTTTTAAAATCAAATTTTAAAATATATATATATATTATTATTAATACTATTTTACATATAATTAGAAAATAAGATATACAGGCACTGGGGCATAGAGATCCACTATGCCCTACTGGAAAAGTCAAAAGAAGAAAATATGGTAGCGAGCAGATTGGAGGAGGGGTTATCCTGTGGGACTGCTATTTTGGGGTGGTGGGCAGGGGAAAAACGGGGAGAAAATTTGTAACTCAAAATCTGGTGGAAATGAATGATGTAAATCAGAAGTTAATAAAGCATTTGAAAAATGGAAAAAAATTAAAAAATTAAAAAAATGGTGTCCTCCACCTGCATTCTTGATCCCCTTCTTTTCTGTTTTACTCCAGGACATCGATCCATCAATTATAGCCCCTCTTTCTTCTCCTGTTCTCTTGTTTTACTATCCTCCTACCTTATGCCTACATATACTCTCAGGTTCCTCATGCTGAAAACAAAACAAACACACTACAAAGTTTTTCCTCAAGTCTGCTTGGTGCTCAAGCTGTCATCAGATCACAAATTTAGAGTTGGAAGAGACATCTGAGTTCACCTGGTCTAGCTCCTCATTTTACAGATGAAGAAACTTTAGCCCAGTGAGGGAAGTATCTTGCTCAATGTCATAATAGTTGTGAGCCTGAATTTGAACCAAGGTTATCAGACTCCAAAGCCAAGACTCCCTCCATCATACTGCATGTCCTCCCCACCAATGATCTTTTGATTACTAGAATCAATGACTGCTTTTACCCTTTTGTCCTTTCTGTAGCATTCAACATTGCTGACTACTCCATCCTTGATTTTCTTTCCCTTTTTGACATATCTGACATTTCTTGGTTTCCTTCTCATCTTTCTATTATCTGTCTCACTCTCATTAATTTGTCCTCATTTCTTGTTCAGCCTTCTAAATATAAGAATCTTACAAAGTATTTTTCTAGGTTCTTTTCTCTCTCTGTGTTTTCTCCTTTGTTGATTCATATACTCTGATGACTTGATAATTATCATATCATCAATATCTTCATCATCATCAGCTAACATTTATATAGTTGTTTTTAAGGTTTTCTAAGCTCTTTACAAACATCATTTCATTTTATCTCCAAAAGAAAAATGGAGATAATCATAACAGCAATCTCCCAGGGTTGTTATAAGGATCAAATGAAATAAGGTTTATCAAGAGCTTGGCACAGTATAAGTACTTAGTAAATGTTCATTTCCATCCTTCAACAACCCTGTGAATGGCAGGTGCTATTATTCACTTCCAGAGACTGAATTAGGCGGAGGTTAAGTGACTTGCCCAGCATCACACAACTAGTAAGGGTCTGAGGCTGGAACTGAACTCAGATATTCCTCACTGCCTCCATTACCTATACATAGAGGTAGAAGACTTTCAACTTCCATTCCAACCTTGACTGTGAGCTCATATTAAATTTCTAACTGCCTCCTGGACACATCTATTTAGATATCCCACTAGCAATACAGTCTTAAACTGAATTTATTATTCCCTCATCTTAGCTTCCATATTTCTGTTGATGGTACCACCATTTCCATAGGCCTTGTTTTACATATAATCAACTGTGCATTTCTGTAGATTTTTGTCTTTGTGATTGCTTTAGTTTATGGTCTCTATTTTCCCCTCTCACTGCTACTTTCCTAGTTCATGCTGTTATTAACTTCTACCTGAACTACTACAATTAGTGCTGATCTGCTGTCATAGCCAACATTCTTTCCTCTTTCCAATATACACTTCACATTATTGACAAAGTAATTTGTAGGTCTGATCATGTCCTTCCTCTGTTCAAAAAACTTAACTGGCTCCCAACCACCCATAGAATAAGATGGAATTTTTTTTTTTACTTTGTCATTCAAAGCTCTCTATGGCCTGGCTCTAACCTATCTTTATGTTTTTGTTATATTATATGTGGCATTTATATATCATTTTCAAGATTACTAAGTACTTTGCATACATCACATTTAAGTCTCATATTAACTCTGAGATAAGTACTAAAGATATGATCTTCATTTTACAAATGAGGACCGCTGAGATTCGGAGATGTTAAATATTTTACTTACGGCTAAGTAGCTAAATAACAAATGAGGACACTGGGATTCAGAGAGGCTAAATATCTTACTTGTGGTTGCACAGCTACATAAGGTAGGCTCTGAATGCAGGTCTTCCTGCCTCCAAGTCCAACAGTTTATCCACTCGAGTCTAGTGCTTCTAAGTCTGTGGGTCACGATCCCATACGGTTGGGACCTACTGTTTAAGAAGCACTAAAGGGGTTGTGAGTGGAAAAAGTTTAATAAGCCCTGCATACTACGCTGTTTTCCAAATATTTATTTCATGTTATTCCTCTTAACCTAACTCTATATTCCAATCAAACTAGAGTACTAGTCATGCCGCAATTTTAATCTGTTCTCCATTCATTTGTGAATGGTAATTTTCTTCATATTTTTTTGTCGATTTCCTTTCCTTCAAGGGTCTTCAAAGGCATCTTGCTTGACTTCTCTGGCTAAAGGAGAACTTCCTTTTTCAACTCTTGTTCTGGTCGGCTTGATTTCATCTATGCATTTTTTCTTATTCTGACTTGTAGTATAGCTGTTTATTGGTTCCTGAAACAACCCTTCCTCCCAAACCCCAGTACAATATAGATTCCTTGAGGGAATAGAATGCCATTTCTCCCCTTCCTCCCTTTTTACCTATAGTATAAATCTTACATTTGATACTTTTTAATTGTATTGCTACTTAACCTCCCACTAGCCTCAGTTTTTTTCATATGTAAAATGGGTTTACTAATAGTACCTACTTCATAGAGTTTTGTGAAGATAATATGAGATAATATGGGAGGGTTTTGAGTATGGATAGATTTGTTTTGATCCATCTGTGCCCTCAGACCTAGTTCTCCTTTTGATTATGGACACGCATTTCTAAGATTGCCATTTCAGGGTTGGGGTGCAGGCTATGGCCATGTAACACAGCACAATCCTACTGGCTCTGCTGAGAGAAGACTCAGCCTTGGGATCCGGGGCTCACGCATGCTGTCCTCTAAGTAGGTTTTACAACCAAAGACAATGCTCTTTCTAAGGGGACCTTGTATTTCATAATCATACTCAACTTCAGATATGTAAAACAACCACATCATAGTGTTAATGTCTGTGGGTCTTTCTTTAGCCACAAATATTCTCCAACCAACCTGTGGTTGACGCCCCCTCCCACCATTAGGAAGCATTAATCACAATTTTCTACACGAATTCAACTGTCCCTGAGAGAACAGATACCGGACACACTTAGATGCATCCTATTACATTTTAAATATTTTCCTAAATATTCAAATGATATTATATTTAATTATGCAGTAGATTGTATTGAAATACAAAATCATAATACATTTTTGTCATCATTGTCATCCTTCAACATTTGCCTTATTATTCTGTGGCATTTTGAGTATTTCTGATCAAACAGTATAAATGGAACAGGTTTTGCATACTGAGCATCTTAAAACCCACTTTAAAGAGATTTACTATCGGCACCCATTTTCAGTTGAGCTGGAAAAAAGAACTTTGTTGTGTGTATTATGAAATGTTAAATATTAATACTATTTAAATCTAATGGTATGCCAAATAAAATGGCTAATAATACATTATACAATTAAATACCTATCATATTAGTTCATCTATTAACAAAATAAAAGAGATTCCAACATGAGAGTTCTGATTTGCAGGGGTTTTTTTTAAAGGGTTGCCCATGTGTAAAAGCTAAATTATTTATTCAATTTTAAACTGCTGTATACATCAGTTTGCAATTATTTGCATTATGTTTGAATGCTTTGTCATGTGTTCCTGGTAAAACTAAAACAAAAACAGTTCTCTCTGCTTGCATTGAGGCATCTTCAGATGCAAACTGGCAATGACAAATGAGTCATATGTCACCTCCAGACTGACTGGAGACACCAAAGACCTCAATGTTGCTCTGTCAGCTACTCTGGAAAGCTGTATTACTCCTTAAACAGGTTTTTGTGACCACATCTTCATTCTGATTTTCCCAGTGTTTTCTTTTGTCCTGTGTCTATCTGCATTCTGCTCGTAAGTCAGGAATTGTATATCTTGGCCCAGAGTTGGTTGTATGCCACCTCCGGTCCAATGGTAAAGATAGTCATTCTTTCCTCTCTGCTGATAGCTTAATAGACCTTGAAAGCAATGTGAAAACAGATGGCTTTTTGCCTTTATAATATTACAATTATTAAATATTAATGAAATGTCCTAGGTTTGAACCTCAGTAAGCTAACCAAATTAATATAAATAATTATCCCTTTCCCTTACTAGTCATTTACAGAAAGGTTTATGTGAACTGTCCTCCAAAGTTATGTCCACAAGTTTCTTAAAAAAGGCAGCAGTGGAATTCATTTCCCTAAAACTTTTAAAGCATAAAATTAGATAGTTTGGCTTTAGTTCAATACCTTGGAAGCAAGAATATTGACTCAATGACCTCTGAAATCTCTTCCAGGCAATATCTCTCGATTTAATAAACTGGACATTAGCATATTGTCATGATTTTTTAATAACTTATTCCCTGGTATGTTTTCCTTATTCTTTTGGTTCACTATTGGCCTTGTATGGCTTGGAATTCTGGGTGCTCATAGCATGAAAGAACCAGATATTCAATAAATGGTCAAGATCCAGCAAATGAAATGTACGAAAAATTAGGTGATGTGAAAGATAGTCCTTGGCAGCACACTCAAGGTCACCAAAGTTGGAATTAAATGGAGAGTTGATATCCAGTCCAGATGGTGTGGTTTCTCAACTTCCCCAGTGCCTGGCTGAGAAAGCCCTGAATGAAAATGAACCTCATCAATTTGAGCCTACTTAAATGAAAGTTTATCAGGTAGACTGTGGTTAAGGTATGTTATTTCACTTACCATCATTCATATGACTAGCTAGCCCTTTCCATCCCTGGTCCACAGGGTTAGATTGTCTTTACACTCATAGCTAATAATAGAGGCAGAAGGAGGTGCATTTTGTTTGGTCATTAAGCAAATCAGAACCTTACTTGTCAGTTTAGGTCTCTCTTTGTCTCTCATCAACAAATTTAGGTGGAATATTGCACAGTATCTGGTCTTCCCAGGGAGTATTATAAAACTCTTAGTATATAGTATACAGTTTCCCAGGGTTTGAAAAACCTAATGTACCTCTTTAAGTGCTTCTGTTATTATTATGAATAATAGAAGACAGCATGGCACAGTGGAAAGAGGCTTGACTTTGTAGTCCCAAGACCTGAGTTCAAATTTTACTTCTGTTACTACTTGTGTGACCTTTAGCAAATAACTTAATTTCTCTAGGTCTTAGTTCAGGCTCTTGATCTATACTTTTGCTTATCATCACTAATAACAAGAATCTTTGGTAGTGATGTTCCAAACACTTACATTCATCATATCATTTGATTATCACAACAACTCTGTAGAGTACTGTGGGTAAATAAGCCATCCAAAATGACTACATAGATGAGCAGCTCAGACAGACAGTGGATTGTCTAAGATCCTATAGCTAACATTGAAATTGCAATTCATAGGCAGATTTTCCAGATGAACAATAAATTCTGTTTTTGTTACATCACAGTTGCTCCCTTCTCAGTTCTAGAATTCCACTCCCCAATCCCAGCATCCTTCCAAACTCCCAGAATCTTACCACTACATAGTTTTCTAACTTGGGCAATTATTTCAGTTCTCTGGGCTTTAGTCTCTTAATCTTTAAAACAAGAGGGCCAGACTATATGACCTTTAATATCTCTTGCAGCTCCAAAATTCTATGGACCACAGCATGAAAAGATTATAATAATCTGATGAAATAGGAGACACAACTTTGAATGGGGTTGAACAATACTTACTCTAAAATAACATGATTGTGGATGTCCAAAATGACCTACATTATTTTCTCTTCTGTTTCCCCCTACTTGTATGATTAAAAAAAAAAAAGAAAACAGAACAATACTTCAGGCAGGAGGAAATGCTGTTTTTCAGATGAAAGCCTTCTGTCCCTATATCCCCTTCCCCTCAATCCCAGAATAAAACTATTCATATGGAAAACAACAACAACAACAACAAATATAGACAGTATTAGAAAGGTATCATCCCTTATTTACTTCACACTCACAAAAAAGAATACAAAATGGGTTGCTGTGAAATACAAATGAGCCGTAATCCTCATCAGGTTTGGAAATAATGGATTCCGGCTAACATTTCCAGAAGAAATATGAAGGCAGTATTCTAAATTTCCTATTCTTTCCCAAATGAGTTTGCACAAAAATGTGTCGCTAAGAAGAGTAATGTGCCCATCACATGGTGAAAATTTCCCACTTGCAAAATGAAAATGAAAAGTCTGCATTTTTGGATGGCTTATTTAAATACAGGCACCATGCTGGTGCTCTGGGGAGGGAAAAGGAAGCTCCCCCTACTGGGGCATGAAAGATTCTCACATCTCTCTTCCATCCAATGTTTGTCAGAGAGTCGTAAAGACATAGACCCATACAGCCTGCCTCTACTCCCTTTCCAATTTATCACCCCCCTCCCCCATCATAGCCTAGTTTTCTCTCATATTTTAGTTAATTGTGGGGGTAGCTGAACATTTCATGATTTTTCTTTTCCCAGATTTGCTAAATTGTACTGGCTTCAAACGCATAGCATTTGAAGGACCCAGTATAATAGAAACTTTGACCCTATGAATGCTTTTTGAAAATATATGTCATACTTTTGCTTTTGATCTCATGCTAAGAAGAATAGGATGAAAAAATATCTGCAAAATAGATTTTAAAAGAAAAGAAATCTTGATGCATACCCAGCTATCAAAGACCAGAGGGCTGGGTATGGAGGTGAAAATAAGATGTTATCATCTCCTCAGTGGATTAATTAATGTTTAATTACTGGTTTAATTAATGTTTATCAACAAGCTATTCAACATGTTCAGCCCAATACATACAGCTTTTCCTCCAGAAGCATAAGAGAAACATGGATAAATGAGGCTTGACTTTTAATTCAGCTGACATTTATTGAGTACTCATTAGATGAAGAGGCACTGATGAGATATAATTGGAGTTGCTGCCCTCCAGAAGCTTCCAATCAAGTGGAAAAAGTGAAGCAAATATTTTGAGAGTATTACAAAATTAAGAATTTATAAAAAAATGGTCCAACAGGGAAATTTTCCTATTATTGTTAAATTTAATATATGCTTAGACAAATTGTGACAACTTCACAGTTTCTTAGGCAATACTCTCTTTTGTTCTTTTTATATTGGGATGATTATATTTATGATTATTAAGTTCATAATCAAAGAGAACTCTAAACATAAAAAAGTTTGTCTAGAAATATTACTTGAAATAATTACTCTTATCCAGAGGGAAAAGAAGCTTGTAGAAGAAAAAGAAAAGAACTTATTCTGCTACTGTCTCAAAACACTTCCTATGCGTGCAAAGTCAAATTTTCATATGATCAGAAGTTATTTCTCCTGACTTTTCCTATAAGAAAATATTTTAGAAAGTTTTTCACCAATTGTGTGTTTTTTAAACTTATTTTTAAAATCCTCATTTTAAGGTTCTAATACAACAGACTTGAAAAATGACTAGAATTTTTAGGTTGGAGCAATTAGATGTTGTCTTTAGAATGAAGATATTTCACCTGTGCCTCTTATTCTCTGAAAGGGTATTAGAACTGTCATGGAGTTTGAAATAAATATAATGGGAATCAGTGTAAATAACTGGGAAATGTTGTAACTAAGATTCATATTCTATACTATATTTCCTATGCATTTTTTTGGAGGGGGGAAGGCAATGCAATTGGGGTTAAGTGACTTGCGAAAGGTCAAATAGATAATTAAGTGTCAGAGGCTGCATTTGAACTCAGGTCCTCCTGACTCCAGGGCTGGTGCTCTATTCAATGCACCACCTAGCTGTCCCCTATGCATTTTTTTTATAAGGAAGCTTAAGCACTATGCCTTTTAAAATGAATAAACATTGAAGTTTTAGAAAACTCCCACTGTATTTGGATTAACTTGATGAGTTGGTTTCCAAATAAGCTTCAAACCTCCACTAGTGAGGAGGCCTCAATCATAGAAAGGAGAGCTGTTAGGACCTTACTTACTATAAAGCATAAGCTTCAGATATTTTGAGTACAAGGTTTTGGAAGACACATTGCCTTGTTTTCCCTACTTTATCAATGAGTTAGTTAAGCACCTACATTGTGCTAAGTGCTGGGGAAACAAAACAAGGTAAAAGAAAGTCCTTGCCTGCAAGTAAGGCAGCCACCTGGCACAGTGGATAGAGCACAGGGCCTGAAGTCAGGAAGACTCATCTTCACGAGTTCAAATGTAACCTTAAACATTAACAAGTTGTGTGACCCTGGGAAAGTCACTTAAATCTGTCTGTTTGCCTTAGTGTCCTTATCTGTAAAATGAGCTGGAGAAGGAAATGGCAAACTGCTCCAATATCTTTGCCAAGAAACCCCCAACTGGGGTCATGAGGAGTCAGACACAACTGAATAGCAAGCCTACAAGGAGCTGACAATCTAATGGGAGAAGACAACAAGCAAACAAATATGCACAAAATGTTATATGCAGGACAAAAAAAGAAATAATCACAAAGAAGAAAAGTACTTGTATCAGATGAGATTTTAGTTGGGATATGAAGGAAGCCAGGGGAGCCAGGAGGATGAGATGAACAAGGAAAGCATTTCTGGCCAGCAAGACAGCCAGTGAAAATGCCTGCTGGCATTATTAGCTTTAGAAGTTTCTTGAGGGCAATATATATTCTTAATATATTTCTATTATCTCCATCAAAGTCTTAGTTTTCTGTACTGAGGGCTAGGCACTCAGCAAATATATTTGAATCACATTGAATTTACTCAAAATATCTCCAATAACAAGGAAGTCCTCTAGAGTTACCTTTATTAATTCAGAGTATGCCACTCTTCATGATTTTTTCTGTTTTGGTCCATGCTATCTATGTCCATTATTGTATAGAACTTCTACTGATACCACTAATTTTACAACAGGATATATAAACCCTCATTGATGAAGTCACCATCTTATTAATACTCATTATTTTGAAACATTCTTGATTTCAGAGCTATGAGAGCTTCCTACATATATGAGGATGGCACATCCTTTAGATTCAAGGATGAAAAAAAGAGGAGAGAGGGATCCACACACAGAGACAGAAACACAGAAAGACATACAGGGACGGATGGAAGGAAACATATATACACACACTCACACACACACACACACACACACACACACACACACACACACACTTGGGTTGGGGGGAGGAGATACCATACAAGCAAAGACAAGATAACTCCCCCAAGCCTTCTCATCCTCTATAATTTGTGTCCAGACCTTTTCCTATATTCTCCAAAGACAATCCACCCAAAGTTTCAGATAATTTTCTTGGTTTTAAAATATCTTTTGGTTACCAATCAAGCAAAAAGGCTGTCCATTTGATTGGTTTCAGTTTTACTTTATTTGTTCCTATTCACGTATAATGATTCTATTATCATGGACTTTAATAGTTATTTAATAGTCTTAAGGGACCTAAGATGGCACTTAGTCCAAGCTATATCTGTATAATAATTCCCTCTAAAACAAACCCCAAAGTGGCTATCTAACCCTTACTGGAAAACTTTCAAAGAGAGGGAACCCACTATCTCCTGAGATAGCCCATTGTAATTTTGCATAGCTCTAATTATGAGAAAGATTTCCTTACAAAGAACTGCTTTTCTTCCACTTTCACTGATTTCTCTTAGTTCTGCCCTCTGGGGCTAAACTGAGCAAGTATAATCTGTCCACAGAACAGCTTTTCAAATCAAAGATAGATATATTGTTTCCTCTTCTCTAGCCTAAACAGCCACAATTTCTTCAACTGATCTTTATATAACATGACTTTGAAGCCCTTTGGATATTTGTCCAGTTATCAGTGTCTTTTCTATAATGTAGTGCCCAGAATAGTGGAGATAAACTGGGAATCTTATGAAATTATTTCAGATCATTATATTGATCAGAGTAGCTAAGTCTTTCATATTTGACCATCATTACAATATTGCTATTACTGTGTTCAATGTTTTCTTTGTTCTGCTCACTTCACTTTACATTATTTCATATAAATCTTCCCAGGTTTTTCTGAACGTATCCCTCACATCATTTTTTGTAGCACATTAGTATTCTATCACAACTATATACTACAACTTATTCAACTGATGGGCATTGTCTAAATCAGGGGTGGAGAACCTGAGACCTAAAGGCCACATGTGGCCCTCTAGGTCCTCAAGTGTGGTCCTTTGACTGAATTCTAACTTCACAGAATAAATCTTTTCATTAAGGTGATTTTTTTCCGTGAAGTTTGGATTCAAAGAGATGCACTTGAGGACCTAGAGGGCTACATGTGGTTTTGAGGCTGTAGGTTCCCCACTTCTTCCTTAGGTGAATGAATGTCTTCCTTTAAAAAAAAATATATATATATATGTATGTATATATCACTGTTTAGCAGATTGTTGAGTAAAGTTATCTGTGTAGTTGTGTTTGTCATCGTCTTGTATGATCTTAGTATATGCATGAGATACTGAGAATAATTGAATATTATTATGTGAAGTCAAATGCTTCAAAATTAATAAATACTAGATATCTTCTTCCATCTATCCCTCTCAGTCAGTTTTTGGGTCTGTAAAAATATAGTCTAATATAGAAAAATTTCCTATAAAAGCCTGACTGTTCCATTCTCATGTTTTTGTCAAGGAAGCCCTTAATACCAAACATAGATCATCATCATTAAGATTTTACAGATAAGAGAAAGCAAGCATATGGGCTGGCACTTTAATTTTGTCTGCCTCAGTTTCCTCATCCAAAAAACATGGATCATAATGGCACCTCTCTCCTAAGGTTGTTGTGAGAATCAAATAAGATAAAAATGCTAGTTATTATTTTGTTATTAAATAATAATGTTCTTGATCACCTTTATTGGCACAAGTACCATCTTCGATCAGTTTTATCCTTTTGGAAGCTTCTCCTCTTTAGGTCATCTATTATATCATTGGTGAATACCTTTGGTGAACATTCATCTCTACGTTCAATGGATCATTGAACAAAGTGTTCTGTAAAGTTGTATTTTTGTCATGGAGTATTATATGATCTCAACATATGCCTGGGAGACACAATGATAACAATAAGAAGGCTATGTTAAAAGTTGATCCATGTATGTCTTTACAATGGTGTCTACCTAAGCATGTTGGGTTTTTTTCTTCTTCTGTTTCTGTTTGGTCAGGTCTAAGTCAGTTTCTCTGATTTCATCTTCTTTTCCATATATCATATTGAGGATAGAAATGATAGAGTCCAAAGTGGTGATCCAAAGCAAAAAATAGTTTATTATAAAATCCTGGGATATCTGTTCTAATTTAGGTTGCTTATTTTCCTCTTGCTATTTGAGTATGCAAATGCTCTTGGGATAATTTGGCACAGGATTATCTCATTCCAAGTTCTCTTTGACTCACTTTATCCTTAGTTATTTTTTTTGCTGTTTTGTGAGACAACACTATTCACATTCTTCTGTTCTTTTTAGTCTCCCTCTTTCATGAATGAACTTTTACTCTAAACCTGTGTTTCCCTATTGGTTGTATCTTCTCTTGGCAAAGACATTCAGTATTTGTTGTATAAAATGGTTTCTGAGCTCTTTAGTTTTGGTACTGGTGCTGGTGAGTTCACAGTACTGAGGACTATTTTGTATTTTTGTCTTTTGCTTAGATCAGAGTGGCTAAATCAGCCATCCCATCTCTAGGTGGCCAAAATTTGGATGATCATCTTCCATCTATTTATCACATATCAGCCTTCAGAAAGTTAGACAAGTAGTTTGCCACTTGTGTTCATACTTTTAAACCTTTTTAGCCCTGTAGGACCTGGCACCCACATTGCATTTAAGAATTCAGGGTCACCTCTATACCCCAATGAGGCATCTGAGTAGGACTTTTGTGGAGTATCCCTGAACTAATGAAATATAAATATATACCCATATAAACCATAAATAGAAACCCATCAGGGCAATCTTCTGCCAATACTGGTTTGATTAGGATTAAGCATGACTTTTTAAATATGACTTTTTAATAGAAAGGGACAAAAATATAAGTGCGGTATATAGTAAATTGCTGAAAATATATAGATCAGAGATCATTCACTTCTTCCAAACAACTATAGCTAGGTTACCTCTAAAAAGGGTATATTGAACCTCTAAATTCAATACACTAGGTATGTTGGAATCCATAAAATTTCCAATTACTGCTTCAGAATTTATTGTGCACATATGGAAAATAATACTTGTAAAACAGAAAGGGGTTTGTGCCTAGTGCTGTCAATACTGTGAAGGATGGGGTGATTATAAAGCAAATTAACAATACTTTTAAATGTGCATTCACTTATCTTTCCAATTAAATCCTTGTTAAACAACTGCACAGACAGTAATGGCGCTTCTGCAAAGCACTGATCAAGACAGTTTTATTGTAATTTTTACTCTGTAACAATTAATCAAGTAGGCATTTTCTTTATTATTAAATTATTTAGTTAATAAATATTCTCAATTGGCTAACATATTTGTAGTTTACATGATATTTTTGATTTTCCTACAGTGGAACTTATACTGGTATTTTCTTGTTTTTTTGCAGA
This sequence comes from Petaurus breviceps papuanus, assembly GCF_028583685.1. Taxonomy (NCBI): domain Eukaryota; kingdom Metazoa; phylum Chordata; class Mammalia; order Diprotodontia; family Petauridae; genus Petaurus; species Petaurus breviceps. The sequence goes on from NW_027187323.1 coordinate 9,522,804, forward strand.
GGGACCATTAGGGAAAGGAATTTATAAATTTCTTTCTAGGGAAAATTACTATGAACAAGAGAAGTCTTCAAAACTTTAAACCCATTTTAAAGCCCTTATTTTAACCATTCTCTCTCACATGGGATGCAAACATATTGCCTTTAGCAGATAAGGAATATGAGGATTTGGCTAAAAGAGATCTTTTCTTTTTCAGTAAGGATTGAGCTGAGCATTAAAAAAAAAGTTCATTAATGCTGGGTTACAGCTTCTTGAGGCATGAGGCTGTATTTTACAATTAGCATAGGCTTTTCTTACCCCTAGTGCAATGACAGTGTTCAAATCTTGTCTCCTCTGCAAATATCCAGGGTGGTATGAACAAAGAAATGGGGGGAAATCATCTAGGAGTTTCTTGGTTTACATGTAAATTTGTATTTAGAATTGGTCTTGAATGTTTGAATTTCCCTGGTTAGTTCCTTTTTCTATAGATTGGGATTTAAAATGGTTTTTTTTTGGGTGACCTTGTTTTGTTTCCCCTGTCATTTAGCCATCTACATTGTTCTGTATACATCTATGTTTCAATATACACATATGTATTGATATATGATCATGTTTATATATTTGTGCTACATGCATCTATATACTGTATGCAGATGCACATGCATACACTATGTAGACATGTATACATATGCATATACTCTGAGAAGACATGGGGCCAGGGCATACATCCTGTCTTGAAATATATAAAGGTTAACCAGATAGGCAAGGATCAGATTTGCTCTGTGGAGTCTCAAAGGGCAGAACTAGCATTGAGACAGGGAGGTATGTTGAGGTACATTTCAGCTTCATGTATGGAACATTTTCCTATCGGTTAGAGTTACACAGAAGTTAGATGGGTTGCCTCAGAAAATAATAACTTTTTTTTTCACTAGAGATCTTCGAGCAAAGGTCTAATGACCACTTGCTACCATCAGTAAAAAGTCAGTTGTCCTGTGCATTATAATGGGGAATCCAATGTAGAATAGTCAAGACTGAGCAAGCAGTTTTGGGGATGAAGGTGCTGATGAAGGAAGCTAAAGGGCATATATAGTATATAGTATTTTATATATCTATATCTATCTTTATCTATATCTATCTATCTATCTATCTATCTATCTATCTATCTATCTATCTATCTATCTAGTATTATAAGGGTAAAGAGGAGGAAGAGATACACAAGAACTGGGGAGTGGCCAGGGAAGACTCCTAAAAATAGATGGGTGTTGACCTGACCCTTGGAAAAGGAGTAGGATTCAGACAATAAGAGGTGAGAAAAAAGATCTTTTGGATGGGGAGGGGATAGCATGAGCAAAGGTATAACTTTCTTTCTGAACAATTTTCCCATTAAAATATCACATTTTCATTGAATTTTGAAATAACTTCCCACTGGGATTTTCCTGTTGGCTGTAATCAAATACAGAAAACAGTTAGAAGGGGCATAAATACAGAGTTATGAAATTTCGCATATAGGGTTTATCTGGCATGAAGATCATGTTCTATCTTAAGCAATTTTCAAGTTAAAATAGACTAATCAATTTGGATTTTTCTTCTATTATTTTTCCTACACTTATTACTGATCTATCTCCTCACTGAATTTTTTAAATTTAAATTTATTTTTGATGACTTTTGCTATTTATCACATTAATTTCTGAATATATCTCACTTCCTTCCCTTAAACAGCAAATATCCTTTTTTATAAAGATTAAAAAAGAAGAAAAACAAAGATGACATTTTAGCAAAGGCAATATGCAAACTTTGTCTAATAATACAGGCAATATTCCTTAGTCTCCCAATTCTTCAATGAAGGGGAAGAGAAGTGGATTTTCTTAACTGTTTCCAGGGCCAAACTTGGTTATTCTAATTACATATTATCTGGTTTCAATGTACTCTTTCTGTTTACTTTGTTATAATCATGTTTATTTTTTCCTGGTATTATTTTATTTACTATTCATGTATTTGTGTAAGTCTTCCAAATATTCTCTGAATTCCCACTAATTTTTTTTAATCATTGCCTTCACCTTGGGCTCTAGTGCTAGGTTCTTCAATAGATTATGATCTACCACTGGTAAATCAATGTCTCAAATATCTCAAATGGTTGTCCCTGCTAACATCCCCCTTTCTGTTATACCCCCAGATAACCAGCAATAAGTTAAAAAAGGATTTCAAAGGCACTGCATGCCTTGTTCCCTTTATGGACTCTGCTGTCAGGATGTCACAAAGTTTATCCCTGCCTGGAGATCTTCAGACTTCAGAGAAAGAGACAAGTTCCTTTTCCAAAAGAGATTTGGGGATTTCTGAAGCAGATTGGTGATGACAATAATCCTTTTTCTCTTCCAAAATCACACTCTTAGGAAATGTTTATAAAGAACACCAAATTCTTTGGAGGTTTTGGGAGGAAACTGTATAAATCTGTATAAATGACTTATCACAACCGTAATTACTGGAAACAATATTTTCCTTTGTGAAGGACATAGTATTAAAATATGGAACTTAGGGGTCTTAAAAGTACCAGGACAGGGTACAATGGACAGGGGTCTTAAAAGTACCATTACCTTCTCTTCCAACTCTTAAATGACTCTTCCTGATCCTCCCCAAATCTTGGCCTTTGGAGTACAAAGACACTTCTAGCTATACTATGTGACCAAACCTTATCTATGTGCATTCTACTTTAGCTTATATCTAATGGGTATGATCAAATGTGCCTGGGGTTTGATGACTCTGCTGCTTAATGTTGGTGAAAATGTATAGGGTATCAACTTTTTTCTTCTTGAGTATAAAACTATTCAGGACAAGGTGGTTTGTACTGGCAGATCTGACCAGCCTGATCTTCTTGGACCTTGTTGTGCTCTGACATGTCATGAATCAGTACAAAATACAGTTTATGGAACAGCCTAAGTCATGTCCTTATTGTTTTGTTCCTTTTAGGCAATAAAATGACATAGTGGACAGTGTGTGGGACTTATACTCAGGAAGAACTGAGTTTGAATACTGCCTCAAACACTTAGTAGCTGTGTGACTAGGAAAAGTCTATTAGCCAGTCTGTGCCTCAGTTTCCTCATCTGTAAAATGAGGATAATTATAGCACCTACCTCACAGGGTTGTTATGAGGATCAAATAAGTTAAACTTTTAAAGTTCTTTGCAAACCTTACAGTGATATAAAATACTGTTATTATTTATTACTAGCAATTATTTTAAATTTAATAAATTATAGCTAAGAAAACTTTTTGAGTATGAGCAATGAGAATATCAAGCATTCAAACTGCTTCAGAGAGCACAACTCCAATGGGCTGGCCACATTGTTCAAATGCAAAACGTATGCTTACTAAAAAGACTATTTTGTGGAGAACTCACACAGGGCAAGTGTTCAAATGGTGGTCAGCAGAAGCAATACAAGGACACTCTCAAGGTCTCTCTTAAGAACTTTGGAATTGATTGTGTGACATGAGAGACACTAGCACAGGGCCACTCAGCCTGTTATACCCCCATAAGAGAAGGTGCTGTGCTCTATGAACAAAGCAGAATTGAAATAGCTCAAGAGAAGTGCAAGATTCATAAACTCAGAGAATTTACCCCAAATGTTCACACGAACTATTTGTGCCCAATATGTGGTAGAACATTCCAAACTCATATTAATCTGATCAGTCATGGTTGGACACACTAAAACTTGACTCTAGCATAGTGATGTCGTTTCGGTCCTCTTTGAAAATGAAGGACAGAAACCTTTGGCGAATGGTTGGTTAACCATCATTATATGACATGTTGAGTCTTTTTTGGACTTTATTCAAGGGAACTTAATTACTATAAGGAGTTCATAGAAAAGTACTTTTACCCTAAGGTAGACACTGAACAGGGACCTAGCACTGGCTCTGGAAATCATAGAACCTGGGTTCAAATCTTTCCTCTGTCATTTGCTACCTGTGTGACCTTGGGCAAGTGACTTAATCTCCTTATAACTTAATTTTCTTATCTTTAAAATGAAAGGGTCAAACAATAAATCTGTTGAGGTATCTCCTATTTCTAGATCTCTGACCCCTAAGACATTATTATTAGGTTGCTACAGTGTATTAGATTCTATTATGTGAACAACTTTCTTCTGCACAGCAAACATTTTTTTCCAACATTGAAAATATGATGAAATTAGACAAATTTCTAATATTCAATGATAACTTCTTTATTAGAATTCTTTTCCCTTTCAAAGTTGCTTACAAAGAGTCTACGTTCTTTGAAAATTCTTGCAATTTTGAGAAATGCTGCCAGTGGTTTTGCTCCTACTACTAACCTGACTCCAAATTCCAATGTTGAAGTTCTGTGCAGATTTGTTTTCTAGTATCAACCTTAGCCAAGAGGCAGAGTTAATGCCATCTTGTGAACTTTGTCATATGCAGAAGAATAAATTGTACTCAATCAGATTGGTACTCCTTTCTTAGTTTAACAACTAGATCTATTATTACAATCTTCTGATTAGTTAACATATACTCCTTTGCTACTTAATCTTTTCCCTGGTTCTTTATTTTTAACTTTTGATGTTCATGCAGGATGGAGAAGAAATTAATGCAAGGCAGGAGAATTAAAATCCTTAAAGAAAAATGTTATTATGTCAAATAGAAATCAGTTTCCTGAACTCAAGAAACATCATAGGTTTTGTATATATCAAATACATTATGATGTTTTTCAATTCTTGGAGAGAGCTCTCTTTCCCCTAAGACCATATTAAAAACTCTGAAATAGTCTCTTTTGCAGTTAGGCAATCTGTACATTCCCATTGGCTTCTTGGTTGAAATTTAAGTTCTCCCTCTAGGGATTGCCAAGGTAATTCCCTAACATAAGGTCAATATCTTTACCAGCTGCACAAACACCAGGTATTCTGGAAAGGGGGATTATGGTCATTCTGGAGCTAAAGGGAAAGGGGGGAAAGGTTCATTTAGCTCATTTAGTAAAATGTGATAGTAATTGCTGTTTCAGAGGTGCAGAAAAAAAGAAGTAAAATGAAGGTCAGTTTGTCATGAATTTCATAACTGGCTAAAACAGGGAAGGATTATGGATACTGTTCAGTATTACCATAGTTTTCACTTAGGTTCTATACATTTGTTAGAATCCCATGTTATTTGCATTATTTAAAAAAAATCAAAATGACAGATGAAACAGATTGAAAGATGAAGAGAGAAATCTTCAACCTGTCTTACCTCAGTATTCCTTGCTGATTTACCATTCATTCCATACCCTCTGACTATTTGTTTCCCTGGGTGCTCTGCTTAAACTATGATCTCTGTGCATATAATTCACAGATGTACACATCTAACTCCAGTGTGTCCTCTGAACCTCAGTCTCACATTACTGGTAACCTTTTGGTCATTTAAAACTAAATGTTCTGGAGATATCTCAAACTCAACATACTCCAAAAGATGTTATTATCCTTACCTCCAAGCCCATCCCTTTTCTGAATTTCCTTATTTCTGTCCAAGGCATCTTGCCATTCTTCCAGTTTCCCAGGTTTATTACTTTGGCATCAAACTCAACTTCTCACTCCTCCCCTACATGTCAAATCAACGGCCAAATCTTGCCATTGCCACAACATTTCTGGCCCCTTCTTTCAATTTACATGGCTATAACCCTTTTTCAGGCTCTCTTCATCTCTTGCCTAGACTATTGCAATGGTGTCTTATTTGACCTTCTACCTCACGTCTCTCTTTTTTCAATCTAGTCTCCACAGAGATGCTGAAGTGATTTTCCTTAAGCTGAGTTCTGATCATGTTACTCCCCTGTTCAATAAACTCCAATGGCTCCTAACTGTCTCTGGATAAAATATAAACTCATGTGTTTGCATTTAAAAGTCCTTTACAACGTGACTCCAACCTATGTTTCTGGTCTGATTGTACTTCCCCTCGCACACTTTACAGTCTAGCCAAACTGACCTTCTCTGTGTTCCTAACACATGGCATAGAGAGCCGTATCCCTCATCTCCATGTACTGGCTATCTCTTACTCATCACTTCAGCCTTGCAGATTCCTTCTTTTTCTTCAAGATATAACTCAAATGTCACCTTTATGAAGCGTTTCTTCTCCTCAACTGCTAGTATCCTCTCATTCTACCTTGCATTTATATTATGTATATTATATAATTTATACAATAATTATGCATATTATATACTATATAATATACCAATTACTATATATATACACTATAATATACTAATAATATGTATATTAATTTTGTATTTTGCGAAAAGGTTTTGTATAAAACTATATGTGTGTATATACATCTTGTCTCCATGAAAGAATGCAAGGCCCCCCAAAAGTGGAGATATCACTTGTATTTATATCTTAAGTGAACTGTCTCTTAAAATAGGAAACTAATAAATGTTTGCTGATAGATTAATACAATGTGTTCTTCAGGTGAAATTTATATCAAGTCAGAAATGTGTGTGTGCTTTGTGGATCAGGCATAACATAGGAAGTCATAGTACTAGACGTTTTTAAAGATAGTAGTTTAATGATTTCAATGCATTTCACAAACTATCTCATTTGAGCTCACCAAATGGTCTTATGAGGCAGAAACCTCATGTATTATGCCATTTTAGACATAAGAAAATTAAAGCTCAGCTCTGATGATAATATGTGTTACAGGTGAGAATGGAACTAAGTTCTTAGCTCAAAGCCTAGGACTCTTTCTATACTACATCCAGGCACTGTGATCTTTAGAGGCTGAAGTGAGCCAGATACAAGCTTTTGCAATGTTAGGTCAAACCCTAAAACCTATATGCAAAGTGCAGAGGGGTGTCTATGGGCAGCATCTTTCAGCAGAGAGAGGGCATTCTCTTAAAGTTCTGAAAACAAAGTGAAGTGCTGTCAGCAGTAGGCCCTGGAACTCCTAGGTCACTGATGCAATGGAGGTAAAAAATGAGGGCTAAGAAAGTTTCTAAAGCCCCAAAAGATGTAATAATCTGGCACTTTTATGATTAAATGATCTTTTCAGCTTTCAATGGGAAAAATAAATCATTGCTAAAAGAAAATCTTGTCATGAGGAAGGCAAAAATGTGTAATATCAATGATCTGCCTTCCAAAAAAACCCAACCCTAAAAAAAAAAAACCAAAACAAACATAAAAAAAAAACCAAACAACACTACCCTGTGGAATAGGATAAAGCAAATAACATGGTTTGTTTTGTTGTTGTTGCTGTTGGTGACCAGAGAGAAGTCAGCTTAAGGAAATACTTTACTTCAAAAAATAATAAGAAGGCAAAATAAATTCACTTGATAGAAAAATGAATGAACTTGAAACAGGGGTTGTTTTATGAAAACAGGACCGTAGGTTCGAAAATCCCACTCTAGATCTTTCCCTGCTTCATCCAATTGCTTATTTCATGATGAAACTGCCAATTGTTCACATGCTTTCTCAGTTTTCCCTTCTTTTATTCAATTTCTGATGCTGCGGATAATAACAGCACAGAGACAGCTACTAAGGTTAATGCTTTGCTTTGCTCTAAGGTCCAATCTATAGAAATACAGTTTATGTGCAATTGATAATACAACATAGGGCCTCTGTTAGTTTGATTTGCACGGGTGAGTGCAAATTCTCAGTGTGATCAAAACAAGTGATGCCATCTATTTAAGACTAGTCAATTTTTTACTTCTATTCCAATGGGATTTGGGTGAACAAAGATATCCAAACTATGCAACCAAAAAAAAAAATTGAAAGGATGACATTTTCCTTCTCTGTTTAAACATACACATACACACACAGTCAATTCTTTCCATGGGTATCCAGAAGATGGGAGGTATATATTGTATTCTTCCTGGTATTTGTTAAGTGTCTTCCAAAGACTTCCTTTATACTCTATGATTACATGAAGAAAATTGCCCAAATTCCTACTAAGATCTATTCCTCACCTGTTCTGGGGATATGCAGATAGGTGGAAGAATCTTCTTTGGTGTCATCTACTAAACATACTCTGAAGGGAGATAGCATAGTGGAAAGAATTCTGGCTTTGAAGTTAGAGGGCTAGGCTTCAAATCCCAGTTTTATCACGTAGAGCTGTGGGACTTTGAGTAAATCATTTAACTTTTCTGGATTTCAATTTCTTAATCTGTAAAATGAAGGATTTGAACTAGCTGATTTCTGAGGTTCCTTCTACTTCTAATTCTACACTCTTTTGAAAGATCCTTTCAAGGCCTGTCCATTTACTTAGAACTTGGGCCCTTGTACTAGACAGAAAGGATATTGACACTGGATTTGTGATTTCATCAGCACAGAGAACTCTCAGGTGAGGTAAATTCCTCTACTAATGTAAAACCTATTTAATTTTTTGGAGAGGGAAAGGCAAGGCAATTAGGGGGACTTGCCCAAGGAGACACAGCTAGCATCTGAGGCCGGATTTGAACTCAGGTCCTCTGGACTCCGGGGCTGGTACTCTATTCACTGTGCCACTTAGCTGCCCCAATTAAAATAAAATTATTAGTTGCCTACTAGAGCACTATTTGATTTATACATGTCACATACTATAGAGGTATCAGAGGTGGATCTGGAAGCTAGGGTCTTCCTTATGTAGAGATTTGTTCAATATTCACTATTCCCAGGCTTCCCCTTTTCTTTCTAGAAAGTCTACAAGTAATTTTTGTTCATTTTCCTTAATGGTGAACAAAGATAACTAAACAATTTGTTTGTTGTCCAGTAGTTTCCAGCTCTTTGTGACCCCACTTGGCATTTTCTTGGCAAAGATATTGGAGTGGTTTGCCATTTCTTTCTCCAGTTCATTTTACAGATGAAGAAAATAAGGCAAACAAATTTGCCCAGGGTAACACAGCTAGTAAGTGTCCAGGATCAAATTTGCACTTCAGGAATCTTCCTGAATCCAGGCCTACCATGCTGTCTGCTGTGCCTCCTAGCTGCCACGTCTAAACAGTACCTTGATCATAACATTGTAATGCTTTAGTGTTAATAGGGTACTTTTTGACATGTGCTCACTGAGTTAGGGAGTACGAATATTATTTGCCTCATTTTCCTGAGGTTAACTTGTGCTAAGCTGGTAGATGTTAGAGCTGGAATTTCAATCCAGATGACCTGATTTCAAATTCAGCCCTCTTTCTTTCACATTGTGTTCCTTCTAACCTTATGGCTATTTATCCTCTTTAGAATCTTAAAACAGTCTGCTCTTTGCAGAAGGAAGAGGATTATATGGGCTTTATCTGATTTTTTTTAGAAAAAGATTTGAAAGCCAGCAGCATATTACTTGTAGGAAATGTTCTGAAAAATAAGGGGGTAGAATGAGAAGGCAGATTAGTAAAAAAGAAAAAAAAATAGTGGGATCTTAAAAGGCCCATTGTCAGAAGTCTTTAAACAATAACCCAGGATCTTATATGCTAAAGCCTATGCTTTGTAGGAATGTGCCTTAGAATGTGATGATGAGGTCATACAATACTCTGTAGCATTAATATAAGATCTCAGACCCAGGATACTCTGATATCTAGGTTCATGTACCCTATTTTACTGGAGAAAACCAACACACTGCTTAAAGATGGCACAAGCAGAATAAAAACTGAGAGCTCACCCAATTGATTTAGAAGGTTCATACTTTGTTCACTGTTGCACCAAGACATGGAGCAGAACCACAAATTCAGAAAGCTGTTTTCCTAAGAATTCAATCCAATTCAACAACCACTTATTAAATGCTCAGGATGAGCAAGGCCTTATGTTATTTTTTGGGGATAAAAAATTAAAATAAAATGGTGTCTACTCTCAAAGAGCATTATTCTATTGGACATTTTAAAGATGTTTCTGTGGTATCAATGTGTCATTAAGCCTAAACAAAAAGAAAATTTTCTGGCATGGTGATGGTGCTCAGGGCAGCTTGGAGTTATAAGACATCTCAATTGCTGAACAATTTTGTTGTTTGCACAATGCAAATATTACCAGTTCAATATTATTTACTATCACCAATAAGCAGAATACAACCAGTGCACTAAGTAAAAAAAAATAGTAGATGGTGTATGTATGACATATATTAAATGCAGATTTTCTCATTATGCAAGCACTCAAACATTTGTTGTTATTAGGGTGAATTTTTTTAAAAGATGTATATTTGGCTTATATAATCAAAATCCATTTTGATTGAAATACAGATCTGGATGCATTAATCAAAATATCCAGTCCCCAATGATACTTTTAGATTTAGAGAACAATGAAACAAGTTAAATGTGGATGGAGGGGTGTATTTTAAATTACTGAGGGTTATAACAGTGAAGAAGATGAGTCAAAACAGAATGAATCTTATTCATCTCAACATATAGCCAAATCCCAATTATCCTGGTTAATGGCTAAAGTAGAAAATAAGTTTTAATGTTAAAACAAAATACAATAATTTAAATTTCATTTGTGAATAATTATGATATTAATAATTAACACTATTAATTGGTATAGTATGTTATGCTTTTCAAAGCACTTTCACATGGTTTGTCATTTCATCTCCTTAGGACCCTCTTAGTCCCAACACACTCACCCACACACCCATACATGCATGCATGCACACACACACAGAACCATATGCTTAGACAATGCAACATTTTCTGTGCCCAGCCTTGACTGCCCTCCTGGTTTGGTTCTGCTGTCAGTAGACTAGGACCCAGATGGGTGACATAAGGGAGGAGGTTACAGGTCTCCTGTAAGTGATTCATTAAAAAGATAATCTGATCACTGATAATTGAGAATTGGCTGTGTATGCTCTCCTTTGACCGTCTCATACAAAGTCATTTTTATAAAAATTTGGACATAGTTGAGAGTGTCAAAAGTCCTAATGTAGCATTATTTGTATTCTGTGTGTTCTATTCTGACAGTGCTATAAACCAGATAGTTTACTGACAATTCAGTGCTACCAGATACCAACTAAGGCCTTCTGTCCAGCTTTACATTGTCAAATCTCATGAAAACATGAGGAATTACAAAGCCTTAGAGGATGGTGAAGTTTAGATTACAAAAGACAAGATGGACAGATTTCATATTTTCATTGCAGATGATTTTTTTTGCCTTTTCATACTGCTAAGCATATTTTTTAAAGCAGGAAATGCAACTAGTGTTTGTTTCTAGTGCTGCTTCTGTTTTCAGATTTCTTTTCTGTAGGAAAAATGTGTTGCCCAGCTGTCTAGAATCCCAATCAGGATATACTTCCAGCACAAAATATATTGCAAGAATGATTTTAACTAATTGAAAAGGGAACAAAAATGAGGCTGGGCCCAGTTCATACTTTTTTCCCCCTCATCTTACTCAAATTGGGCCAATATGAATAAAGTTGGTGATGGACATAGAATTTAAACCTATTAGGGACCTTAGAAGTCATTTAGATCAAAAGGTTAAGTGGCTTGTATAAATCTATACAGATAGTAAGCAGCAGTCCTAGGATTCAAAGCTAGTTCTTTCAAAGGAAGACCCAGCTCTTTCTTTTTTTTTTTTTAAAGCAATTGGGGTTAAGTAACTTGCTCAATGTAACACAGCCAGGTGTTTCTGGGTGGGTGCTAAGTGTCTGAGCCCGGATTCCATCCCAGGTCATCTTGACTCTGGGGCCGGGGCTCTTACTCGCTTACTCTACCTGGCCGCCGCAACCCAGATCTTTCTATTAAACTATCACACTTCTCCCTCACCAGGCTGCTTCTCCAGGTTAGAAAGCAACCTGTTAAAGACAAAATATACAAATATAAAGGAATACTGCAATCCTAGAAGAAATGATGGAAGAGATGGTTTCAGGGAATCCTGGGAACACTTGGATAGACTGATGCAGAATGAAGTAAGCAGAGTTAGATGAACTCTCCTCAAAATAACATTGTAGAGGCAAACAACTTTGAAAGACTTAAGAATGATTAATGCATTGACCAACTCGGACTGCAAGATAGTCTTAAGGTGAAGAATTAAATGTGTGTGTGTGTGTGTGTGTGTGTGTGTGTGTGTGCGCGCGCACGCTCACATGCACGCAATGTGGGACTTTCATTTGATACACTATGCCTATTTGTTATAAGGGTCCCTCTCCCCTCTACTGCACATGGGGAGAGGAGGAGAAAACACAGATTTTTGTTAATTAAAAACTTTAATTTAAAAAAGACAAAAGCTCAGAAAAGTTAACAAATGTTCAGTGGTGACAAGCTATATTGATATTAGAAATGATGGTCACTTTTAAAGGCTGCCAAATGCTAAAAAGCATGTTTTAATTTAAAGGGTATATCTAAGGAAAGGAGATACTATAGAGGACCTCTAGAGTCAAGTGAAAGTCTCCTAAGCCTCAGTCTGTTCTCCTGCCACTTCTCTCCGGCCCTTCCATCCCCCAACCCCTAACCCACACCCACCTTCCCACACACATACACACACCTACCCACACACACACCTACCCACTCACACACATATCCCCACGTGTATACTAAATAGATGCTACTCTGATTCTTAGGTCTAAACTCATCACAGCCTTTGCCCATCTGAAAGACATGTCAGACAACACTGGCTTCTCCTTCTAACACAAAATTTAATAGAATAGACCAGAGAACTCTGATAGCCTCTTTATTAGTAAATATATTCAGTGGCTAACCCACTACTTTTGGGAACAGCAATGCAAAAAGGTAAACCAAGAACAATAAAGACAAATATAAAGCATGTTTAGAGATGAAACAGCAGTTTTCCCAGAATTCCACTGCTTTACGATTTCTTTAGGATTCCACATGTCTCAACTCAACAATAGACCTTATCCATTATATGTCCAGTGATAGTGATCTCTCATTTATATACCCTGCCTGGTTTTCTCTGTTCAGTATGACTCTCTGTGATGTTTACAATGATTACCCAACTGGAATGTTATCTTCTTCCATTGATTCTTTTCCTCAAATATTCCCTATATCAACAGACACCACCAAATGTGGCCAATATCTAAAAGACCATTCATTATTCTGTTTTTCTCCATCAAGGTTTTAGTGTCTAGCCTGCTGAACATCCTTTGGAGGGAGAGTGGGAAAGGAAAAAAAAAAGAGGTCCAGAATTTTTGGCCTATGTTTATTGTGAATTTCTAATAGATTTCTAGTGGGCTTATATTCTAGATCTGAAAGCAAGAGTGTTTTATGCTCAGAATACTTTTAGGTACACTTATGTTTCCTTATTACTAAAAGACAATCATAGAAAAGTTATCAACTCCTGATAATTTTTTTTTCTGATAAGTAGAATCATAGTTTAAAAAGATAGAAATACAAAACAGAGAATCCCATAAGTTTGACGAAAATGAAAAGATATTTTAAAAAATTAATTCTAATTTCAAGATGTTTAAGTCTCCTTGGTTTTCTCCATATATTTCCAAGTTTTATGATTCTATTCCTTATCTTTCTGAACTCTTATATATAATTCCAATGTATATTTCATTATTCTATTTTTAAAATATAGTCCTTTTTTCTCTCTTATTTCTCCTCCTCCCAGTTTGTCTTAGTCTGTTCATTATCCATGTTTTTGTCACCACCAGTTGATCTTCTTCTATCTACTATCCATTTTTAGCTCTCTACCCCCCCGCCCACCCCCACCACCAACTGCCCATTATTCTTTCCCTCTCTGCTTAATTATTCTTTGTAGTTCTTCAACTTTTCTCTTTCCCTTCAACTCATCAACTTATATCTACTGCCTATAGCAGAGTCTGAAATATAGTTAGTGATGGAAGAGAACTAAAAAAAATGACTGAGGGGAAGGAATCACTTACCTTGATTGACAATAAATCGTAGCTTCTGTATTGTTGCCAGATTGCCACTAACTCGATATATTCCATCAACTTCCAGACCTGGAAATAGAGGTGCATATTTCATATGGGCTCATGTAAGCACTTGCTATAAGAAGTGAGTGACAGGAAAACAACAATGAAAAAATATATCTTAATGAATGTGAAGAGGAATGGTACAGTGAATCGCAATCAAATGTCTCCTCCCATTCAGAGGAAAAATAATAAAATCTGACATTTTAGCTCTGACTGCAATAATAACAAAAAATAAATATATGTAAACCCAAAGTAAGCTAATCCTGATTTTATAATTTTTTTTTCCAGAGGTATTTTAGGCATTTCATCATTAATTAATATGAATGTTTAATAGAAGCTTGGGATGGTAGTAGACAGTATGGAGTTACAGTGAACATGCTAACCATAACTCTTCTCTTCCCTGGAAGACGCCTGGAATTCAGTCAGGGATTTACAATCAAAACAGGGCTGCCAGGCATATGCGTGTTACGCCCTCTTGTGGAAAGCCAAAATAACCCAAGGGTTTAGTTCTGTTCCAAAGATAGCAAGAGCAGATACTGGTCTAGGTATTTGAAGACACAAATTCAAAATCCTATTTCATATATTTAATATGATGATCTAGGGCATTAAAAGCACTTAGTGCTCCTTTGCACAATGAGCATTTTTAAAAAAAGATTCCCCCCCCCCCCCAAGAAAAAAATCTTATCCAGAAGGTGGATGTTGGTTTTAGATGACTTGAGAACTGACTCCCAATAATTGAAAGCCAGGTGAATTTCACAGGGCAGTATATTTGATAAATCAGATTCTTCATACATATAATCCCCATGGTATTAGGTCTATTACTAAGTAATCAAAGAAACTGAAAGGCAAGGGTGGAAAGTCATATTCAAACACTAATATTACTCTTGATAGCATATGTAACACAAATAACAGACTTCAGATTTAATAGGAATAGTTTCTTAGTGGTGCCTGCTCTCCCAACTGCAAACAATTCAGAATTCAGGTGGCTGCTCTCCTAACAACAAGCAATTTAGAATTCAGGCTTGACAAGCCTTTCTGTACCATGAAATATTATCTAGTATGACATAAATATCTCCATATTCCTACATGTTTATTATTTGGCACATTTCCTTGATTTATATATTACTTGCAAACTATTTTGGTATAAGGCTTCAGGGAAGGTATTTGGTTATATCTTCACTGTTTCTACAACATAACTTAGCTGAAACATCTCGTAGAATTTTTAAAGCATAGATTTCCACTTGTAGTATATCCTGTAGCTAAAGATCCACTTGGGGTAATGTTAAGTAACAGCTATTAGTGAAATCAGCAAGGTGGTATATTAGATAGAAGACTGGGCCTGGAGACAGTAGACCTGAGTTCAAATCTGGCCTTAGACACTTACTAGCTGTGTCACTTTGGGCAAGTCATTTAACACTGTTTGCCTCAGTTTCCTCATTCATAAAATGAACTGAAAAAGGAAATGGCAAATGACTCTAATATCTTTGCCAAGAAAACATCAAATGTCATCACAAAGAGTCAGACATGACTGAGAAATGACTGAACAACAAATTAGTGAAGTCATATGCTATGTATGTATGTATGTAAGTCTGTAAGTGGTCCTAGTATGTAGACATTTCATATATTATTAATAAAATAGTCCCTGTATCTTCCTGAGAATGGTAACACTATGAAGGTATTGACTGAGGCTGGGTTCTTGCTAGGAAATGAAAGGAGCATATAATTTGCTCATACTTGGGAAATACAAGCATAATATTTATTATCAATATGTAGTAATGACTAATATACTAAGGTGCTATCAATGTAAGCAAATAGGTGTTATGAGTTGCCCATAGATGTATGAATATGATTCTACTCATGAATTTGTTAATAATTATTTCAGACGAAAGTAGAAGTTTGATCTTTATTTCATCATATTTGCCCCCAAACCTTGACTCAATTTATATTTTGACTATAAAGTAATAAGACAATTTTCTTGTATGGTTCAAAAATTGGGTCAGATAGGGGCTGCTAGGTGGCGCAGTGAGTAAGAGCTCTGGCCCCAGAGTCAGGAGGACCTGGGATTGGTTCTGGCCTCAGATACTTAACACACACACACACCTTGGGCAAGTTATTTAACCCTATTTGCTTTAAAAAAAAATTGGGTCAGAAAACAGGACATACAAAGAAGAGTTCTATGGACGCTTGAATATTGATCCCATTAATTGTTTACTTTTAATTTGAGTAAACAAGCATTTATAAGGTCTATATAAGGAACTGTGTTAGGGATACAAAGACAAGAATGAAAAGTCCCTGTTCTCAGGGAGTTTATATTCTAGAGGGAGGAATCACCATGTTGTTGTCCTTCATTTTCAAAAAAGACCAATGACATTATGGTGGATGTCTTGACCTATGCATGAACTAGATTTAAGTGAGGCAGAGTTGCAAAAAATTGTCAGCCTTACTCTCTCTTCCAGAGTCATCACAGTCCAGTGACAAGACACAAGTCAAGACAAATGGTGATGGCCCAGGATGCAGTGGATGACCTTGGTGTCTTCAATGTTTGATCAAACTCTAAGTGCTCCACAGAAGCTGCTTCAGCTGTCTTCAGGGCCATTGGAACCAATTGTTCTCACCAATTGTACCCACTCCACCCAGGTGGAGAATATTCACATGCTTGGGGTAAATATCCTCCTAACTCACCAATGGGTTTTAAGCCTGTTGATTACCCTTATCCTGGTTTAGACTGTCTGCTAAGATGACTTTATGGGTGTGGCTACTGTGTATGCTACAGCTTCTTGGAGCCACAGGTAAGAGCTGGGTGACAAGTGGATACCAAAGGTCAATGAGCAGCCTTGAAAAGGGCTCAGCAAACCCCTACACCACAGGTGCTATTCCTCCCTGAACACCCTAGATACCCCTGACTCAACAGGCATACCAAAAATAAATACAAAATAATTTCAGGAGGAGTACTAATTACTGGAGAGAGTGGAGGGATCAAGAAAGAAGCTAAAGCTTGAATTGGGGAAAGGGATACCAAGAGGCAGAGAACAATACAACATATTAGCTAATGATCATAGCAGAGAAGAACAATTACCAAATTTATTCATTAACCTCGTTTTTAGTGCAAAGAAATCTTATTTTTTTTTAGTAAATACATTGAATTTCAGTTTAATAACTGAATATCTATTATGTGCAAGTCACTCTGTTAGTACCAAGAGCAGGGGACAGTGAGTAAAGTACAATGTAAAATAAATTACAGGCATATTTTGAAAATGAAACTATGTATAAATTTTGGCAAGTTTACATTTTTCCATCATATATCAAAGTGTAATCAACACTTTAATATAAAGCAAGAAAAAAATATACTAATTTTGATTCAATAAGTATTATATGCCCATAATATAAAAGGCACTGTCTTAGCCATAGGTGATGTAAAAATAAAATTGAAAAAGTCTTTATTCCGAAGAAGCTTATTTTTTCCTTTGTATTTCACAAATACAAATTTACAAAGTAAATAAAAAGTATGACCTGAGCCTTGAAGGGAGTTAGAGATCCCAAGAAGAGGAGATAAGGAGGGAGAGCATCTTAGACATGGGACACATCTGTATGAACTCATTAAAGCAGGAGATTCGTCATTCAGGGGGAAAATCTGGAATTTGCCTGTAATTCTGCATGCCTGGGGTAGGAAGAGCAATGTGAAATCACTCTGAAAGTATGAGTTGGAGACAGTTTCTGAAGGGCTACCAATGTCAAAGAAAAGAGACATTGTATTGGATCTTAGAGACAATAGGAAGTCACTGAAGCTTCTTGAATAGAGTAATTACATGGGAAATGTGTTTTTTAAAGAATTACAATTTGATAGCAGAGTAGTGGATGGGTTTGAGAGGGGAAAACTTGGAAGCAGGAAAATTCCTTTAGAGATTTTGCAATAATTAAGGCAAGAAAAATGAAGGCCTGAACTATGATGGTAGTCATATGAATGGAGAAAAGGAAGTGGAATAAAGAAGTCTTTACAACTGATCGGAGATGGGGTAGAGAGTAAGAGTGAAGAGCTGAATATAATTCTAAGGCTGCAGACTCAGAGAACTGAAAGGATGATAGCCATGATGGAAATATGGAAATTAGGAGGAGGGCTGAGTTTAAGGGTAGACATAATGAGTTCTGTTTTGTTGAGTATGAGAAACCTGTGGGATATACAAGTAGAGATTTACCAATATACTTTTGGTAATGTGGGACTAAAGCTCAGCAAAAAAGATAATGACTAGGGGCGGCCAGGTAGCACAGCGAGTAAGATCACCGGCCCAGAGTTGGGATGACCTGGGATCGAATCCAGGCTCAGACACTTAGCACCCACCCAGAAACACCTGGCTGTGTAACCTTGAGCAAGTTACTTAACCCCAATTGCTTAGGGGTGACCAGGTGGCTCAGTGAGTAAGAGCACCGGCCACAGAGTCAGGATGACCTGGGATCGAATCCAGGATCTGATACTTAGCACCACACCCAGAAATAACTGGCCGTGTAACCTTGAACAAGTTACTTTACCCCAATTGCTTTATAAAAAAAGATAATGACTGCATAGGTAAATTTGGAGACCATCTGAATGGAGATAATAATTTGAATGGAGATAATAATTTAAGTCATGTGAACTGATGAGACATCTGAGAAAGAACATAGATAGAGAGTACAGGACAAAGCCCAGTGGTATATTCACATTTAAGGGTCATGGATGATTATCTAGCAAAGAAGACTGAGGAGAGTCAGATAGGTAGGAGTAAAAACAGAAAGAACCAATGTCATGAAATATTAAGAAGGAGAAAGATTAGCTTCTAGGATGAGATGGTGAGCAATGCCAAAAGCTAGGGGAAAGATAAGTAGTGATGAGGAAGAGAGGGGGAAAAATGTCATTGGATTTAGCAATTAGGATATTATTGGTAACTTTGTAGATTGGTTGGTTGGTGGGTTAAGAATCTGTATTTCAATGAGTGTGAAAGTGAGTGGGTTAGATTGAGGAAAAGGAGCCTTTGAATATAAATGGCTTTTTCTAATTATTATATTGTGAAAAGAAAGAGAGATGAAGAATTTAAGGAATTACAGAGTGAAGAGAAAGGTTTTTTTATTGTTTTTGTTGTTTGAGGAGATCTGGGTATGTTGAATGGATTAGGAAAAGAGTCAGTAGATAAATAGTGATTGAAGATTAGACACAGAGAGGCAAAGATAGAGACAGAAAGAGAGAGAAAGAAAGAGAAGAGATAATTAAAATGACAAATTCTCAGAGGAGATATGCTTGTCATATCATGGGCATACTTAGAAGGGTAAAGGGCCACCTTTTAAACACTGGAACAAAGGAAAAAGAATAAAGAGGGATGATATTGATGGGATTCAAAATAATATTTAGCTCTTAGAATTGAAGTAAAAGTAGAATAACTTTCTAATTGTTCATTTCTTTTGCAGGAAGTTGTTTAAAGTTTTTACTCATAATGCATGCCTGTACTAGGTGTACACATAGGTACACAGTTACATCCTTACTCTTATACTAGCTTTCTTTATTAAATGCAAATACATTTTGAGATTACAATCTTACTCCAACATCTCTTTTCAGCTCTGCTACACACTGTTCCCATACACAAACTCTTTGTTCCAACCAAACCACCGCACTGGCTGTTCTAGACACACATTTTATTTTAAATGCTTCTGTGCCCATGAATTGGATAGACCTTCACCTCAAGTTTTGGGACCTCTAGACCTTCAACATTTAGATTAAATACCATCTCCCTCAATAGGCTTTTCTTGTTTTTCATAATTGCTGGTGACCCATCCACCATAACTGCTTTATATTTTTTTGCATGTATCCTGTATTTTCCTTTTTTATTTTTGCTTTTTGGAGGGCAATTGGGGTTAAGTGACTTGCCCAAGGCCACACGGATAGTGAGTGTGTCAAGTGTCTGAGGCCAGATTTGAACTCAGGTCCTCCTGACTCTAGGGCCAGTGCCATTCACTGCGCAACCTAGCCACCCTATCCTGTATTTTCTTATCTATGAATATTCTTTATATCCATATGTTGTCCCTCCCTTTTCCCATCTGTAGTAGAATATAAACCCTGTGAAGGCAAGCATTATATCTCAGGCCTTATATCTTCTGGATTTTTATCCCTAGCATATAGCACAGTACCTGGCACATAGGTATTTAGTAAGTGCTTGTTGGTTGATTAATCCATTTGTCTGTTGCAATCTTGTTCACTGATTAGCAAGAATAATGTGTGTAAAGACGAGGAGTCAGAGTTTAGCCTGGGATGGTGATTAGTGAATTGTTAATAAACTTTTCTTTAATATTATATTCTAAAATTGGCCTAAACTAGTATAAAGTAGAGTAAATGCCTATAACCTATCTGTCATGTCTCAGCATTACAATAGTAGAGAGAATGGGAACCATGGTAGAGATAGTTGGAAGCTTTTGAGCTCCACTTCGGGGAAATCCATTTTAAGTTTAGGTTTTAGGATAAATGTTCCCAGTGTAGGTCTACTAAACTGGACTGGGATTTGGGTGTGTATGTCAGAAGCACCAAAGATTAACAGACATCCAAATGACCCCCATATGTCCAAGTATTTTACCAATTGACTATATTAGTTCCTTGCCTTGTGGGAGTCCCAACTGAATCCAATCCAATAAACATTTATTAAGCACCCACTAAATGCAACACACTATGCTAAACATTAGAGGTATAATAGCAAAAATGAAAGTGTTTCTGCTCCTAAGAAACTTAAATTCTCCTACGTAGTGTGGTGTAACATATACAGATGAATAGACTAATTTAAAACATTGGTACCTTGGAGAAAGGAAAGTCTAGAAAGGTTTCACAAAGAACCTGACACTCAACCTGAGACTTAAAGGAAGCTAGGGATGCTAAGAGGTGGGACAATTTCTTAAATGCCATCCAAAATCATGAAGGTGGGAGATGGAATGTTGAGCTTGGACAATGTCCAGAACCTCAGTTTGGAGGGAACACAGAGTACAAAAAGGAGTAATAGAAAATAAATCTGCAAAAGTAGGGCCCCACAGTAAATGCCAGGATGATGAGTTTCTATTTGATCACTGAGGAAATGGGGAACTACTAAGGACTTTTGAAGAGGAGAGTAATATGATCTGATCTGTATCTTAGATTTTTTTAGAAAGGAAATGGTGAAGTCCTTTCATTCTTTTATATCACTGTATAAAAATGTGAGAGGACTCTACTTTGTGAAGTTAGAGAATTCACATCTCCCACAAAAATTACCTAAGGTATAATAATTTCTATTTATCTATTTAAAAATATTATTCTTTTTTGCCTGATTTGGTCACATAAGCAGTATTGATTTTATAAATGAAACTTAACTTCTTTGCTTTTTATTTCTTCCTTAAATTTGCCTTCTGCTTCAACATCTCAGGGATCTTCAAAAATGTAAAGCAGAAAACATTGTAATATTTTGGGAAGACCCTCTTAGGTTTTAAGAGGGGTATCACAAAAAAGTTCATCTAAGAGAAATTAAAAAAAAAGGATCAGTAATCAAGAGTGGTTGGCACCATGCCATGGGTTGGATAGACACCATATGAGCAACTGGAAATTACTATACTGTTGAAGCAATGTAACCTTATCCTAAATTAATAATCCGACTTTCTCTTTGAGTAAAAGGGGGAGATGGAGACACTGTGGGTAATTCTGAACTGTGCAGCTCTTGTGGTTGTAGAACACAATCACACTAAGAAAGATTGCTGAGTGGTTTCAGATCGAAACCAGAAAGTAAGGAGTAAAGCAAAAACACATTCGATTCAGTTTATATATCTAGCTTGATACAATTCCCAAACCTTTCGCGCCTGATGACAGTCTCTGACATTAGTATCTCTAGTCCTAAATGTCTTAGGTCCTCTTGGTATCATACTCTAAATGATCTAAATCAGGTGAAGATGACAAACCACATATTAAAATGGAGAGCATTACAGCTCACAGAATGATCTGGAATATATCAGTGAATTGTAACTGGTATAAATTTATATAGGTCCAATCTTGAGGTTTGATTAGCATTCCCTTGGATGGCATACAACATGGCCAACCCCAAAATGCTGAGAATATTACACCAATTATAGTGTTCACGTGCCATCCACTTTCGGCTCCAAGAACTTTGAAAGTCAAGCCAAACCAAACCAATGTAAATTGGTGGATTTGGACATCCTTTTCATGACCACATTATCCTAGCTGGATTTGAGACTACTTATTTTGGAAATATAATTAGACCAAGTATTATTTTAAAATGAGCAATGTCTTCAAGGCTCCATGTTGTGCTTCTGTGAAGTTTGGAGAAAATCACTCTGAGAGGCACCTCTTTCAAGAAAACAACATGATTGCAAATGCTATCAGGGTTTCTGCCGGGTAGGCTAAAAATACTTTGGAACATGATGAAACTCAGGCATTTCAAGTTTCCTATTTGATGAAGAAGACAAGGAGAGACAGGGAAAGTGGGAGAGAGAAAGAGAGACAGACAGATAGACACACACACACAGACAGACAGACACAGAGACAAAGACAGAAAGAGACAAAGAAAGAGACAGAAAGAGACAGAGACAGAATCAGAGAGACAGACAGACACACACACAGAAAAAGACAGAGAGGGAGAGAGACAGAAGGATACAAAGAGAGAGACAGAGAGGGAAAGGAGACAGAGAGACAAAGAGATATGGAAAAACAACTAATATATTCATTGTAATGGAGTTTGTTTTTCATCAGAAGCTAGCCATTTTGTGTTTCAAAATAGTCTTTATCACTGACAGAAATCACTGGGTTTTACTCTTGTGGATTAAAAAAAATATAATAAATGTACTCCCTTTCTTCTGAAGGTTAGAATAGGATGGACACACAATTAGGAATTATTAGACCAAATGGTGGTCTAAGCACAGTGGAAAGAATGCAGCTGTCACGAATAATTCCCACCATAAATCTTAGAAACTTTCCAAAAAGAAATCTAAGAGACAAGGACTGTATCCAGAGTTGACTAGTTTATTTGCCAAAACAGTATTTTTTTTTTTAACAATGCAGATGAGCTTGTTAAAAATAGTCCCCAATTGTGGATTAGGTAGCATTCCTTGGTTACATTGATAATAGGTGAACCTTGAAATATATGGATCAGGGGTCTGGCTGAGAAGCACCCAGAAAGGCCCTATTTGCTCTTGTGACATGAAACAAAATTTACCAGAACCTCTTGAGTCTGCAAATGTGGGCTGGGAATTTTGCAACGAGTCCCTCTCCTGAGATTTATGGTGATTCCTAATTCCTCAGAGGACTGCTACCGCAACAGCCATTCTCCCAATTCTTTGGCCTTTTGGCTTTTACCCCTGGCCAGAACTAGTGAGGACAGGAACACCCACAGACTTGTCTCAAAGAAGCTGTTGCACATTTTTTTCATAGTCTTTCACAAAGTCCCATTCCAGTTCAGAGCTAAATATGAAGTGAATGGTATTCGGTATTCAGACCTATTCCCCACTCCAAATTGACATTACTGTTTCCAAGCTATCATTGCCAACTTATCTGTTCACACACTTTAAATCCTAAGGCTTGGAGTGTAGGATATCATTAAAAAAACAGTTTCTAATTTGACTTCTCTCCCCATTCTCCTGGTATTTATGCTGTTTCTGCATGCTGGTTCTATTTTTGTTATTGCACGTCTGATAATTTCCTATGAGATGGCTATTTTTCAAGAAGAATCTCTATGGGAAATGGGTGTGGCACAGAGCCACATGGATTGTTTGTAAGGATAATTATTTTACTGTATGTGACAATGCAATAGAATTCAAACTGAGACAGACTTTTCTTATATTGTTGTTGTTTCCTTTTCCCTTATAAAAAAATAGTTCACAGGCTTTTTTTTTTCTTTTTCTTTCCAGGTCTATGATTTCATTGGTGTACCCGTCTTTTACTACTGCAAATCATAATAATAGAGAGAATTCCTAGGGACAATGGTTGGTTAAGTGAATTGCCCAAAGCCATACATCCGGAATATGCCAGGGAAAAGAATCGAACTCAGCTCTTTCTGACTCCAATACACCGAAAACTAGGGAAAAAGTCTTTGAGAATTGAGGTAGTCAAAAAGTCCATCACTCTGTGGTTAAGTTGGTGATGAAAGACCCTTTCTGACCTTAGCTAGCTTGGTATTTGTGGTATTAGCCTATATTCAGAGTCCTTATAATTTGTAGGATTTTTAAAACTCTTATTCTATTAGCAAAGTGTCTAAGAACTCAGTCACCAAAATGCCCCATTGGAAAGAGCAGTGGGTCTGGAGTCAGAGGACCTGGGTGAAAGTCCCACTTTTGACCCTTACTAACTTGGGCAAATCATTTAACCACCATGGACCTTAGTTTCCTCATCTGTAAAATTGGGGTGGAGGGTTTGCTATAGATGACCTCTGACCTCCTCATAGCTCTAGATCCATGATCCCGTGCCTACTAATTCATAAGAACATATCAGAGCAGGAATCAAATGGAAGAATTTTGGTTATGGATGAGATCAATACAGAAGGAAGCCTGAGAGAACTATTTAGACTGGGAGCTATGGCTCTCGGAGATACGGTGACAATGACTTGGCCGTGTTTCTCGTTGCTGGTAGAATTACTATCTTGGACAAACCATAGTTTGTAGACAGCATAAAATTGTAATTGCAATAAAGGGACACAAATATGAAAGGAGAAAACAATGATAATCTGATGGAGAGTCCTTTATTGGGCCTAATAACACCAGGGATCTGTTCTGCATATTTCCATGAATTGGTTATATCACCAGGATTATCAAGAATTATTATTAATTATGGGCAAATTAATGTGCCCTTATGATTCTCTGTTTCTGTGAAAAAATATTAGTCCTATATTCATTTCCCTGTTCATTAAAGAAATCTTATATTTCATTAGAGTATTTGCTATTCTTCTAGAATCTTTCATGCAGCACAAATTATTTCATTTTCTATCTTTGTATCCCCAGTTCTTTGCAGACTGCCTGGAACGTAGTAGACACTTAATAAATGCTTGTTGAATGATTGGGTTTGCCCTTCTGGAAGGGTACTGTTTTTCACTGGTCACTAGGAAGTTGAAAGCCAATGTTTCCATGTTTGTGTTGTGCTATCCAGTCATACATAGAATCACAGAGTTTCAGAGTTAGAACAACACCTAGAAGGTCAGTCCATTAGCATTCATTATGCCAGGCATTGTGCTAAGTGCTGGGAAAACAAAATAGCAGGGATCCTTCTCTACAAAGTAGCTGATCAAAGCTCATCTGCCTGAGAACCTTATACAAGGTAGAAAACATTGCCTCAGGAGGCAGTCCATTCTCTTTGTTAGGAAGCATTATTATTATTGTTGTTGTTAGCTAGAATGTATGTAGTGCTTTAAGATTCTCAAAGGGCTTTACATATTTTATCTAATTTGACCCTCCCAACCGTCCTGTGAGGTGATTAAGTGCTATATATGGGGAAAGAATATGACTTGCTTAGCTTGCAAAAACAGCTGATGGTACAGATTATAGAGTACATTAAAGGAAGTACTATGAAAAATGCTAGAAAAGGGAGTTGCAGTCAGATTGTAGAGAGCCTGGAATCCCCAGCAAAGGAAATATTATTTTTTCTTTGGGGCAATAGGATGCCATTGAAGATTACAAGAAGGGAGTGACTTAAAAAAGATCATTTTGGCAGCTATTTGGAAGACTGACTGGAGAAGGCAAGGCTGAAAAAAGGAAGAATAGATAAGGATTAGGAGAAAAAAAAAAGAGATGATGAAGGCCTATACTTGTGGTGGCAGTGTGAATAGGAAAAGGAGGTGATTGTTTTGGACCTAGTGAGTTCGAGATACCAATGTGAAATTCAGGTGTAGATGTAGAGGTGACATGATGTAGTGAATAAGAAACTGGTTTTCAGTCAAGAAGACCTGAGTTCAAATCCTACCTCAGACTTTTACCAGTTATGTGACCCAAGGCAAATCAGTTAACCATTCTGTTTCCTTGTTTAGCAGGTTAGACTCAGTGGCCTCTTCTTCCCTTTAATCTATGATCTTATGTCCAACAGGAAGTTGATGATTTTGGAGTAGAGCTCTGTCTCTAAATTCTTGCCAGACTGGCCTCTTTACTATTTCCTCAGTTTTGTATTCCATCTGCCTCCGTGTCTCTGAACTGACTATCCTGCATGACGTAAATGTGCTGTCTCATTTCAGCCTCTTAGAATTCTTAGCTTCCTTGCTTGAAGGATTAACTCAGGTGCCATCATCCATATAAAATCTTTCCTGACCACTTTAGCTAGGTCTCTCTTTAATTATCTTGCATTTATTCACTTATCTATCTGTTTATATGCTGCATCCCTTCATTAGAATGTGAGGGGAGGTGGTGTACTGGTTTTCATTTTTCATTTTTGTATTTTCAGCACCACACACAATGTCTTGTATATTATAGGCATGTGATATTTTTACTGAATCCTTCTTTAGGTCCCATTTCAGTGCTTCCAGCTACATTCATTCCAAATTAGAGATATATCTCCAGGTCAATGTAGTCAAAATCTGGGAAGTGTCATGTTGTATCATGAATACATTCATCATTTCTAAGAACTATTAATGTTTTTTACCTGCAATTAAAAAAAAATCCTAGTGTCATAATTGATTTTTTTTTTTTTAGTAGCAGCATGAAACTTCTTACTTCAGCTTATGGTATAATACAACTTCCAATTAAATGTAGTTTCCACTAGACTACCTTGATTATTTATTACCACCAGGGACAATAATAAATCTTCAGAAGAGAAGTGAACTGGCACACAACGTGAAAGGTGATGAGATAATTTCAAAATGGCCCACATAATATAATTCTAGTAACAGTTAACATTTATGTAGTACTTGAAAGTTTGCAGAACAATCTACATATATTACCTTATTTGATACTCATAGCAAATATGAGAAATAGGTATTCTTATTATTATTATTCCCATTTTACAGCACTAACAACAAAGTTCAAAAGTGTTTTCACTAGTCTGTGAAGAAAGTCCAATATTATTATGCTTATTTAAGGGGTTGGTGAAAATGGCCAGTGAAACTGGTCTATGTGAACCTGGGCAGTATGCTCTCTTGATGCAACACCCTTGCAGCCGTGAGAACAAATACTATTATTTCTCATCTACTTACCATATGAAAAAGAATACCTTATTGATTGGCAACTGAAGTGGAAATTGATATGCATTCAAAAAGAACTAACCAATTAAAACAAGCTTTTTTTTTCTTTCCTGCCTGGTTAGTCATAGAATAAGGAGGATGAACTACTCAGCTTCTGGGTGGGGGAAGGGCTTTGAGCCCTTTCTACTTGAAGTTGTCATAAGGCCAAGAGGGTACATGGAGCAGATGTTGCTTCTGTCTATTGTATCCATACTTTCCTGCTTTTAGGTGGAGTACTGGAGATGGCCATCCCTGGTAAGATTTGAAAGGTCAGAAGAGTGAATATTGGAAATCATAGGGCTGGAGTCCAGGCTGAGTGATCAGATCCAGCCATTGGTTATGCCTCATTTGGAAGTGAATTTAGTAGGACAAATGCTTAAAGTATGAGCCCACTATTCCCAGGAACTGAAGTGATATGTAGGAGAGCATAATCCTTACTCCTCAATCCCATTTGGAGAAAAATGTTTTCTAACTTCTATTATTGCTATTTCTTTGCAGTTAATATTGCTTTTAAAAGTTAATTTATATTAATTGGTTCAATGAAACCAGAGTGCAAATTACTAGTGGTTAATGTTGGGGATAACATGTGGGATCTTGCTCATGGTATTGGAGGGACAATGGCAATACCTCCATGATGCTTCTACAACCATGAGGGGAAAATGTGGCCTTTTTGGGTGCATAATTATTCTGTGAGAGTAGAGGTTGGGATAACAATCATGAGATATTATAGGATCTACTCTCTTTTAAAGAGTAAGAAGTCAAGGGTCAGGAAGGTTAAATAAATTGCCTAGGTTCTCACAGCTAGTCATCATCAGAACCAAGATTCTATACCAGGCCCCTTCTGATTCTAATTCAACAACCTTTTGACTGACTACACAATACTGTCTCTGAGATGCTATTCCGATCACTTCAGGACTAAGGGCCTTGGCTGAGATTAAGGGGCCAACAAAACTATACCAAGCTCTCAGATCTTTGATTTTCATGTTGAATGTGTAATTGTAGGTTCAGTGCCTGGGTTGATCCTATAATGAATCAGAATTCCTGACATAGCACCAGAAATTATTTACCATTTTCTGAGATATTCTGAAACAAGGATGACTTATAGCTAACTGGTACCTGGGAAGTAGACTGCATCTTTTTTTTTTTTAATGAACCATCTCTCATGTTTGACTCCTTTCCTTTTTTTTTTTTTTTTTTTAAGGAATCGGGGTTAAGTAACTTGCTCAAGGTTACATGGCCAGGTGTCTCTGGTTGGGTGCTAAGTGTCTGAGCACGAGATTTGATCTCCAGGTCTTCCCGACACTGGAGCTGGTGCTCTTACTTGCTGTGCTACCTGGCTGCCCCATTTGACTCCTTTTCAAGATATACTTGAAATCCCATATTTTTTAATGCATTAAACTCTACTGACCTCTTCCTTTTCTCAAAGGACTCCTGAACAAAGGACAAATAGTCATAACTCTCAGAGCATGGCTATTCAGTAGAATAGTTAGGTTAGACTAACAACTCAGCAGCCATGCCTGTAGATTCTCCTTTTGGAAAAATGCTATGAAAAGATTTTTAAATTTTCTAGATCAGGTGGTTCTACAAAATCACTCAACTAAATCATCTCAGAAGAGTTTTGAAAATACTGGTTACCAATAAATTGTTATGAGAGAATTAAAATCTCTAAGCGATCGCCTCACAAAAACGGAAGAGATTCTAGCTGGATAGAGTTTAAATTTGTGATGTTGGCTAATCTCCTATCACTTGCTAAGGATCTTTAATGTTTGATTTCTACCATTGGGTTATGTTGTGACAATACCAGTGTAAATAAACCATTCTTTTTGTATCGTTTCTTACTCAGACTGTTGTTTGAAAATAAAGAGGAAAAAACAAGAATAAAGACTAATTTGATCTACTGCCATCATTTTCTCAGTTATAAGTGAACATACCAGAATAACACTGGGTCTGGAAAATTCGAGATCTAAATTATATAGGATGGTCATAACAGATAACCCTTCATATTCTATTCTTCCTTCTAGTAGAAGGTTTGGGTGACAGTCTGCTTAATATGCTCATGTCCCAGTGCTCTGGGTACTTTGAAAGGGTTTTATTTAGCAGTAATTTTGTAGGGTGAAAGGATATAGAAAAAGATCACTGCAACAAAGAAAAACTTCAGAGTCCTGTTTGATGGTATCATCAAAATGATATATTTATAAAGTGCTTTGGAAATCTTAAAAGTGCTACATAAGTGCTAGTTATTGTTATCATTATTATTATTATAATAAAATGCTTGCAGTTCTTGACCCCAGTTTTTAATGGCAGTTAATATGTAGTCTATAGAATTGTTATCATCTTAACCTTTTCCCTTCATCCCAACTTTTAAAGAGCTAAACAAAGTGACCTCATTGTTTTCCATTGGATTTTTTTTTTTTAAACACTGCCTGGGATGATTGAGATTCAGGAATGTGGGAAAATGGATTCCCAAACCACGTCCATCCCCTTTAATTCTGAACTGTAATTTTTGGCTTGCTTTGAATCACAGTCATCACATTTCAGTCCGAATCTCTTGGTAAAGTGATCTTTCTTAAACATTTCTCTCACTCATCATGGGATCAGAAACAAAGCCATTCTAGTCTTTCAGCGAAACACTTACAAATGGCTTTTACTGAGAAGTTGTAAGAGCTAAATTTCCTTTAAAACTGTTTGAAAAGGGAACATTTTCAGTGCCTGGTTGTCCTTCTTGAGAATCTTGTCATCTGTATGCCATGAGCTGCAGCTATTTTAATCTGTTTTTGTTTGCAATCCATTTGGTGTCCACCCAAGAAAATGCAGGTGATTCTAATTAACTTACTGCTGAAGATGTGGAAAAATCTCAATTGTGTTGCAGAAAATTATATACTTAAAACCTTTCCTCTATTATTTATAACATCTTATTAATGAAAATGATTACATGAATATATTTACCACCTGATTCATCTCTGTTCACTTTTTTAAATCAATGAGGTTTATGGCATAAGGGAAAAAGCACACACACACACACACACACACACACACACACACACACAGACACACACACGCTCAACTAAATACAGACCCCAAGAATGTATGCCAACTTTCATTTAACAAGAGTAGTAATTTAAAAATAACATTATTTTACTTTGTGCAACATAGTTTAATATCTAAAATAACCCTGTTCCAATAAAAACCGATTGAAATACTCTCAGGCCTAACTCTGCCCTAAAGGTAAAAGTGATTAATTGAAGGATTTTGGCGGATCTCTGCTCACCACCAGGGCAGTTTAATTTAGACCACATTCAGCCATTCTTCAGTGTCTCTATGTCAGTAGAGCATAACTCTTGGTCTTCTTTTGAGAAGTACCTCTAAATCAGTCTTTTCAGATAGTTTGCTCCCCAGGAATTTGCAGTTTTTAGCTGATCACCAGTGACGGTGAGTCCTTTTGGGTTTTATATGTGCAAAACAAACTGTGGTAAGTCAGAAGTGCCAGTCATGGGGGCAAATCCCTCAAATGGCTTGATTGAATTCACTCATTACTAGAAATTCTCCAGTTTTATGTGATAGAAAATGTGGATTTTTTTTCCCCTCTCGGCTTTGGAAAATGTCCCTTAGACATTTGGGTACCAAGAGTATCTCTTTCTTTCCTATTTGAAGGAAATGCAATAGAGGTGATTTGGGTATATATGAATGGGTCAAAAAAGCAGAAGTGGATTGGCAATATTACTGTACAGAGAGTGAGCATTGAAAATCATTATTCAGTTCTTGAGAAGATAAGTACATAGCTGGAATCCTGGGAAGATGGCAGAGTACAGAGCAATCGATCTAAAGCTCATTTCACACATTACAACTTTATTTTATATTACACACAATAAACAAGAAAAGCATCTAAAATTCAACAAAAACTACAATAGCTAAATACAGAGAAATGAAAGAAGTCATGACAAGCTAGTTGTTACAGGAAAAAAAAGGGGAAAAAACACACCAGACCATCATTTCACAAGCCTGTTGTCTTATGGTGTCTGCTGCATTTCATACAGCTAGAGACTATATCTGTCTGAGGGTGTGTTGCATCCATCCAGGCATTTGTAATGTAGGGCACCAGCTCTGCTCTATAGAGTTAACCCTCGGGCAGTAGACTATAGAAGAAATACCCAACTAGAAAAGCAAGGAAGAAATTTCCTTATTTGGAAAGGTGGAAAAATTTGAAGGTTAAAGAGATCACAGAAGGTAAAATGGATATTTTGATTATGAAAAAATTAAGTTCTTGAACAAACAAAACCAAAATAGATAAAATGAGAAAGGAAGTAGGCAGCTGGCAAATCTTTGAAGCAAGTTTCTCTGATAAAAGTTTTCATCTCTAGAATGTAGAAGGAACTAACTCAAATGTATAAGAATAAGAGCTATTGCTCAATTGATAAATGGTCAAGGGATATGTACAGGCAGTTCTCGAAAGAATAAATTAAAATTATCAATAGGGGTGGCTAAGTGGCACAGTGAATAGAGTACCGGCCCTGGAGTCAGGAAGATCTGAGTTCAAATATGGCCTCAGACATTTGAGACACTAGCCATGTGACCTTGTGCAAGTCCCTTAACCCCAACTGCCCTCCAAAAAGCAAAAAGCAAAACAAAAAACCCTATCAATAGCAATGCTAAATCACTAATAATGAGAGAAATGAAAATTAAAGCAACTCTGAATTTCTATCTCAAATACATCATATTTTCAAGTTTCAAAATAAAAAGAAAATGAAGTATTTTGAAGGGACTGGTTGCAGGAAAATTGGCACATCAATGGCTGGTTTTGGAGTTGAGAATTGGTACAATTGTAGAAAATAATTTTGAACTATGCCTTCAAAGTCATTAGTCTGAACATAACCTTAGACCCCAGATTGCTAGAACTAGGTTTATATCCAAAAGAGATTAAATGAAGAAAAAAGGACCCATACAAGACTCTACCTACCAAATACATAAAATATTTATAGCAGCTTTTTTTGTAGTGGTAAGAAACTGAAACTAAGGAGACAGTCATCAACTGGGAAATGGTCGAACAAATTGTATTATATGAAAATAACAAATGATGGATGGAACAAGTGTAGTGAAACCTCTGAAGACTTATGTTAAGTGGTGCAGAGTAAAATGACCAGAACTAGGAGAATTACTATAATAACAACAATGCCATAAAAAGAAAAGTCTTTGAAAAACTTAAGAATACTAATCAATGCAATGAACTAACCATGATTCTAGAGGACTCATGGTGAAGCAAGCATACTCCCTACCTTTTGACAGAATAGTGAAGGAAAAACCATGAAGATAAGACATATTGTTCTTGGACCAGGACGATGTGGGAATTTTTTTTTCTTGATTATGATTATTTGTTACAAAGCCTTCTTTTCCATTTAATCAATGGTAGGGTGGTGGAAGAGGAAAAAAAAGACATTTCATTAACAGAAAAGGATAAAGTTGAATAAAAAAGAGAGTGGAAGAAAGACTTTACAATAATTTAATATGGCACAGAAGTAAATAGGCAGCTGGTAGCAGTCTTGAGAAAAACTCAGAGAAGGTAAAGTGTAAAGGCTTTTCAGTTTCCTTGGAGCAGAATTCCAAAGGAATTCTATGGCTTGTGTTCCATTAATTTGACCTGCCTGGGGACAGCCTAAGGACAAATAAAAGTTGATCCTTTAGGAAAGGGTAGTTTCCCAGAGAAAATGGTGCTGGGGGAAAGGAGGATAATCTACTCACTTACCATGACCTCTTAAAAGCTTCCTGTGGCAGTGTCCACCCTTTAAACCTAACAAATCTCATTCAATTTTGGTGGTCTGAGAGAAAAGAGAATAAATAGGCAACAGAAGTTGGAAGAGGAGAGCACAATCATGTTGTGCTTATCTCAAAGCTATTTTGTACAAAAGGGAAAATTATTTTAATGAGGACACCATAGAAAAATCAATAGAATGAATGAAGTATAGATAGCTTGAATTTGACAAAGGAGAAGAAATGAACTAAGATAAGAGCCATCAAAATGAACAGGAAATTCACAACAAAAGAAACTGAGTTAAAAACTACTCATGTAGTATAAGGTCCTACTACAAGGTCCCTAGAAATGGTAATGAAGGTATTTTAAGACTCCATAGACTGTTTCAAAGGAGCAATAACAGAATTAAGGGAAGAGATAAAAGAAATTAGGAAGGAGATTAGACTTCTCAAGGAAGAAATCAATAAGTTTAGTAATGAGCAGAACATTTAGATGAAAAATACAATCTATAAAGTAGATTTCTGAAAAAGAAAACAAGAGAATTGCTAGACAAAAATTCTGAAGCACAAAGAAAAGTAATTGAACAAAATCAGATGACAACAGGAAAGGTATGCATGACACATCTATAAAACAAAAAAAAATGCTGAATTTGAAAAAAAAAATAGGATTATGGGTCTTTCAGAAAAACATGGCAGAAAAACCCCAAATATAATATTTCAAGAAAACATATAGGGGCGGCCAGGTAGCACAGTGAGTAAGAGCACTGGCTCCAGTGTCGGGATGACCTGGGGATCAAATCTGGGCTCAGACACTGAGCACCACACCCAGAAACACCTGGCCGTGTAACCTTGAGCAAGTTACTTAACCCCAATTGCTTAAAAACAACAACAACAACAACAACAACATAGGAAACAGGAATATTATTAGGGAATGGTGATACACAGATTGAGAAAACCCACAGAACACAAATAGAGAGAACCCTCAAATTTAACTCACCAAAACACAATGCCAAACTTCAGAATTACACTGCCAAACAAAAACTAAAGGGGGCTTACTGTAAGGAAAATACAGAGTAGAAAAACCTCACAATTATAACATAAAACAACAAATACTATAAGCAGACCCCATGAAAAGTAAAGGAATGTATTTCATCTTCCAAGGAATACCAATCAGAATATTGCAGGATTATTCCTTGTTTCTAACAAATCAAAGGAAAATAATAAATATGAGATTTCAAAAAGTATAAATTGCTTTCACCTTTAAATAGCATTCTGCAAAGCTCAAACTAAGCATTAATGAATAGGATGAATCATCCTTCAAAAGAATCCAGAGATTAGCAGGGTATTTATCAAATAAAAGAAAAATCAGTACATTTAGAAGTAACAATATAAGATTAAGAAATTAAATGTACATTTCCATATGTCTGGGTCTAGATATCACACATTGTTTGAGTGATATTGAGCAAAGTAAATAAGTTGGTAAAAAATCAAGAATAGGCTAGGCTGAAGAGACATATTAATATTTATGGGACAAAATTCTCTTTCCTTCACAATGAAATCAATAGTAATATTGTTGCTATGCCACTCAAAACCTTTCATAATATCTGCACCCCTCCCCCCACATTTGTAGCTTTCTTATAAGTTATTCACCTCCATAGACCCAACAATCCAGTTACACTCTCTTCTTTCCTATACTTAAATATATTCCATCTCCAGACTGTGCATTTTCACTGGCTATCAATCATGCCTGGAATTCTCTCCCTCTTCATCTCCCCTCCATGGCTTCTTTCTAATCTCAGTCAAAAGCTTACCTTATTCAAAAAAACCTTTTGTGATCCTTCTTAATCCCAGGGCCTTTCCTCTGTTACTTTTCTCAAATTTATCCTGATTATATTATTTGAAGATAGTTGTTTTTTTTTTTCACATGTCACCTTTCCCATTAGACTGTGAACTTCTTGGGAGCAAAGAAGAGATAGAATACTGGGATAAATCAAAATGGAGTGGGTTTTGGGTACTGCTAATAAAGAGGAAATGTATCTTTAAGCAATTCAACAGAGATTAGAGCATATGAGACAGAGGTCTTAAAAATTCTTTTAGGGTTTTCAGTATATTTCCAGAGAATAGCTCTTAAATACAGTGAAATAAATGACAAAGAATAGGACTAGCCCCAGCCCCAGACTTTGGTTGAAGGATATTTTTTTTATTGCATCTAAAAGTTCCACAGTCTTCTTTATGAATTGATATTTGTAAGAATGTAACTCCTTAGAAAGAAGAAGAGGAAGAAAAAGAAAAGAAGAAGAAGAAGAAGAAGAAGAAGAAGAAGAAGAAGAAGAAGAAGAAGAAGAAGAAGAAGAA
Organism: Petaurus breviceps papuanus; assembly: GCF_028583685.1. Classification (NCBI taxonomy): domain Eukaryota; kingdom Metazoa; phylum Chordata; class Mammalia; order Diprotodontia; family Petauridae; genus Petaurus; species Petaurus breviceps. Next base: position 9,557,850 of record NW_027187323.1, read on the forward strand.
GAAGAAGAAGAAGAAGAAGGTGGAGGAGGAGGAAGAGTAGGAAGAAGAAAAAGGGAAGGAGGAAGAGGAGAAAGAAGAGGAGGAATAATAATGATATGAAGAAGAAGAGAAAGAAGAAAAGGAGAGAGAGAGAGAGAGAGAGAGAGAGAGAGAGAGAGAGAGAGAGAGAGAGAGAGAGAGAAACGAGGATTTTGTAGCATAGAGACATTAATTGTTCTTTAAACTTTTGATAAAATTTTCTTTTAAATCCAGCAGGATGAGGATTTTTTTCTTCATTTGTCAGTCCATTTATGCTTTGTCAATTTATGGGTTCCAGCTAAACCGGACCTCAAAGGAAAATTTATATCTCTGAATGCATATGTTAACAAAGTAGAAAAAGAGAGGAACACTGAACTGACAAATTCATTCAAAATGACTAAGTTCCTAAAACAGCTCTAAAACATGCATGAAATTAAAAATAAACTTTTAAATTAAGGAGAAATAAGCAAAAATTTGAAAAGAAAATGAAATAGAACTACAAATTGAGATTTTTTAGCAAAAAGACTAACAATTGATAAGCCAATGGTTGTTCTAATATTTTAAATTTTATAAAATCAAATTAGCAAAATAATGAACAAAGTGAATTCATAACAGAAGAAATAAAGAGAAATATCAAAATCTTCAAAACACAACTATATGTCAGCAAAATTGAAACTAAGAACAAAACATAAGAACAAATAATAAGATATATGAAGTAATCAAACAAGAAATAGTAATATCAAACAAACCAACTGTGGAAGAACTTGATGAAGCATAAATGAACTAACAAAAAAAGAAAAAAATATCCTGAACTTGATGAATTTAAAAATGAATTTTATCAAAAGTTTAAAGAGCAAGTAAGGTCTATACTGCAAAAATTTTCTCAAAAATAGAGAAAGAAGTTGGTCTGTCAAATTCCTTTTATAAGATAAATATCCTAATACCTTAATCAGAAGAAAAACAGAAAATGAGAATTAACATTACACTAAATTTAGATAAGTAACAGCATTGATAAATTACAATATTGATGCAAAAATTTTAAATCCTAACAAGTAGATCACAGCAATGGATACTGAAAATAATTTATGATGAACAAGCTCAGTTTATGCCAGGGAAGCAAGGATAGTTTAATGTTAGCAAAACAATAAAGCAAAATTAATCAAATAAGCAACCATAACAAAACCCATTTGATTATTTCAAACAATGCAGAAAAAAAATTGTCTGCCAAACCACAGCACTCATTTGTTTTAAAAATCCTAAAAAGAACAGTCATAGAAAGAGCCTTCCTTAAAAATGATCCTAGCTATGTGCACATATACACACACACACATACACTCTCTCTCTCTCTCTCTCTCTCTCTCTCTCTCTCTCTCTCTCTCTCTCTCTCTCTCTCTCTCTCTCTCT
>NW_027187323.1:9559281-9612895 GCF_028583685.1 Petaurus breviceps papuanus
TCTCTCTCTCTCTCTCTCTCTCTCTCTCTCTCTCTCTCTCTCTCTCTTACACACACACCTCTCTCTCTTAAAGTGAAATCTAGCATTCTTTTTTATACATACTAGCAGCTTTCTTAATAAGATCAGGGATTTGGGTTTTCTCTCTAGTGACTTTTATTTGACATAGAAAACTAACAAATATGTAAACCTCAGTGAGAGCACAGAATTATCTCTATTTGCTTAGGAATAAGGGCTTACTTAGAAAACCCTGGGAGTCAGCAAAGGAAATAACTGACCTAATTAATAGCTTCACAGTAAAAGAATATGATACAAATTAAAACCCCACAAAAATCAAGACCATTCCTATAGAGTATTAATAAAAATAAAAGGGTGATGATGACAGGTGAAAAATCACTACAAAATGTATAAAATATCTAAGCAGTAACCAACCAAGAAATATGCAATACTTATAGAAATATGCAGCAGCCAAATTCAAGTGTAGGAATATAAAGGTCATATCTTAAGAGAAATAATGAAAAATAGGGATAAAGAAGTTTAAAATACATAAACACAAAAATAATTTAGTCTATTTGGCAATATTTTTATAAGAAAAGAAATATAGATCAGTGGCTAGAATAAGAATCCAAAGCATTTTTAAAAAGAGTCATCTAGTGTTTGACAGACCAAATATCAGAAATTACTCAGGAAAGGACTCCATTTTCAAAGAATTACTGGGAAGATTGGGATTCAAACTGAACAAGCATCTTAAATGATATGCCGTGATAAACTCTGAATGTATATGTGATCTGAATATAACAAGCCACACTATGAAAACAATTAAATGAAAAGAAAAGCAGGTTTCCCTCACAAACAAACATGACTGGAACTTAAGAAAGGATAGAAATGGTCATTAAAAAAACAAAATTTAGAGTTTTGATTAAATACCATTTTTTAAAACTTTTGTAAATAACATCAGTGCAGATATAATGAGGAATAACTTTCTAGTGGGAAAATCTTCAAATGAAATATCACTAATAAAGTTTTACATCAAAGACACATAAACAATTTATATAAATATAGAGTACCAAGATCATTTCCCCAATAAGTAATTCGTTAAAAGATAAGAATAATTTGAAAAAAAATTACTAGCTATCAATAACCATATGGAACATTATAAAAAGCATGAATAACAGGAGAAATACATTTAAAGATGTTATTTGACACCTTGAAAGTTGGCAAAAGTGACATATAACAGAAACAGTCAGTATGGAGAAGGCTGTGGGAAAGTAGGTATACCAACAGACTTGCTAGAGCTGGGAATTGGTATAACTTTTTCTGGATATCAATTTACAGTGATGAAGAAAAAGGGACTACAGATTCCTTTTGTCCTAGTGATTCTATTACTGGTCATATATCTCAAGAAGGCAGGCAGTCAGTGTCAGATATATGCCAAAATATCCATGGTAGCACTTTTTGTGGTGGAAAAGAACTGGAAACAAAATGAAAGTCTATCAGTTTGTGAACGACTTCACAAAATGTGGTATGACAATATAATAGAATGCACTGACCTCAGAGGATCAAATGAAATAATCTACCTAAAACTTATTATAAAGCAATATATAAAGTAATTTCATTATTCACTACTACTTCCACCACCAGAACCATCATGTTGTATTCATCTTTTGGGATGGAATGCAGATAGCATGTGTCAGTAACTTACCATCCTGCTATTTTAGTGCTCTGAGATTAAAGATTATTTTATTTCCCCCTTTGCATCTCCAACATTAGGTACTAAATTTTTAAAGCCTGCTGGAATGTATTGTATATTTTATACTGTTTTGTTGTACAATATACTTTCATCAATACATCCAGATCTTTCTATTAATTTTGGTTGACAATGACTTAGTCCTCAATTGCTATACTAAGTCTTTGCTTTAAAACAAACCAACAAACAAAACAACCATAAGACTCAGATGAATGTTTGATAGTTTTTTGTTGGATATATTGCAGGTTGAATTAAGGTGGATGTCAACAATGATGGGCATCTTGATTCCATTCTTGGATCTTAGTTCTATCATAGGTCCCATCAATATATAAATCAGTTTCAGTTATATTCAACAAGCCCTAAGATGCATAACTTATTAGCAATTGCTACTGCTCAGTGAAGGGATGTCTTCTTGTTCCAAAAGTATTTTTGTGGGTTTTGGACTTGTTACTCATATGTGCTGAGCCCTATGATTCATTAATACCATCTGACTTTTTGTGAGGATACTTTCCAAATAGGTTATTGTGCATTTTATAGTCTGAAAAGTGTACACAAAGACCCATCTATATCCTTTGACAATGTTGATCACTCTCTTCTCCTTCATACTCTCTTCTCTGTAGGTTTTTGTAACATTGCTCCCTCCTGGTTTTCCTCTTACCTATATGACAGCTCTTCTTCAACCTCCTTTGCTGGATCCTCATTCAGATCATTCCCTATAATTATATATATATATGTATGTGTGTGTGTGTGTGTGTGTGTGTGTGTATGCACCACATGATTCTGTTCTGGGCCCTCTCCTGTCATTCTTCCATACTACTTTTCTTGTTGATATCATTAGTTCCCATGGATTTAATTATTATCTCTTTGCTGATGGTTTTCAAATATACCTATCCTGCCCTCAACTCTCCACTTACATATCTATAACTGCCTTTTAGATATCTTGAACTGGATGTCCAGGAGACATCTTAAACTCAATTTGTCCAAAATGGAGCTCATTACGTTTCCCCCTAATATCTCCTCATTCCTACTTTCTCTTTTACTGTAGAAGGCACCACCATCCTCCTACTGTCTTAGGCTTATAACCTAGGAGTCACCCTTGTCTCCTCACTTTATCTCAAACCCTTCATATAATCTGTTGCTAAGGCCTATTGGTTTCACCTTTGCAATATCTTTCAAATACATGTCCTTCTCTCCTCTGACTCTGCTACTCCTCGAGTGCAGGCCTTTATCATCTCATGCCTAGAGTATTATCATAGCCGGCTGGTGAGTTTGTCTGACTCAAGTCTCTCTCCACTTCCTTCCTCCCTCCATTAAGCTACCAAAAGCTTAAGCATAGGTCCTAACATGTCATTTCTCTACTCAATAAACTCTAGTGGGTCACTATCATCTCCAGGACAAAACACAAAATCCTCTGCCTAGTATTCAAAACCCTTCATCATCTAGCCCTTTCTAACCATTCTATTCATCTTTCACCTGCTTCCCAACACACACTTTTCCATTCCATGACACTGGCCTCTGACTGTTCCATGAGCAACATACTCCCTCTCTCAGCTCTAGGCATTTGCTCTGTCTGTCACTCATGCCTGGAATGTTCTCCCTCCTCATCAATGCCTACTGCCTTCCCTTCTTCAAGTCTCAACCAAAATCTCAAGTTTTACAAGAAGACTTTCCCAGCTGCTCTTAATTCTAGTGCCTTCCCTCTGTTAATTACTTCCTATTTATTCTGTATGTAGCTTGTTTGTATACATGAGTTTGTTATTTCCCCCCCATTCAATTGTGAGCTCCTTGAGGATAAGGAATGTCTTTTGCCTTCTATGCCCAGTACTTGGCACAATGCTTGGCACATAATAGGTGCTTAATAAATGTTTATTGATTGATTAGTATTGGGTAGGTATGAACTGCTTTAAATGTATTTTTTCCATCCAACTTTGTTTTCAGTTTTTGAATAGTACCCCTAAATACATTCAGTCACAGCATTGTCTTGACACTTCATAAGTCTCACTGGGAAGAGATCAAGGAATTTGTTGCCATCACCTTCATCCACTGGTTCATTATGACCTTTCTATATTTATTACATTCCATTTTCAAATTTTCAATAGAATCATATGGATTAGTCTTATTGAAACATAACTTTTTTTTTCTTTTCAGAGACGCTGGGGACCACTATGGCAAATATTTATTGTTTTGATAGATCAGATCAATCCATTGGGAGGTTATACCTATAAAGGAGCCTTCAATTTTGGCATTGGGGTGGGAGAAGTATTAAAAATTATTTTGATATAAAACCAAAATGCTTCAATAAAATGCATAAGACATTGAATATAAGTTTGTGAATTTTAGTATTTGTGTGTGATAGAAAGAGGTGAATGCTGTTACTTTTCAATATATGTCAAATGTAAAAGACTTTCCCTATGGATTTTTAAAAAGTAAAAATTTGTTGTTACTGATTTAAAACTATGTAAAGAAAAATAAATAAAGAACATGTATTTAATAACCAATTTTACCCATTCCTTACTAGAAAAAAGGGACAAAGATATGAACACAAACCTAGGGGACATTGGTTTCTGATTTCTAGCATTTTTCAAACTGATATGCAGGCCAGAGAAGTAATGCCACAAGCTGACATAAATTTATTATTAGCATGCTTTTGAAGCAATTCCATTCTGATTTGTTATATTTCATATGATATCCTGAAACAGTTAAGTAACATAAAAAATGAAGGCTCAAGATTATGTCTGTCAGAGAAGCAAAAAAATCACTATTTTTTTTTTCTGTACCACTGAAATCTATTCATGAGTTTATGGAGTTCCCTCTACCCCCTTATACCCTCTCCCAAGACCTCCAGGGAGAGGCACAATCCTAACAATATCCTTGAGTGCTGTAATTTCTATCTGCATCTCTGATTTGGCTGGAAGATGTTGGAAAACACATGTAGCTTGACAAGTCTGCCCTGGCTTCACCACTGTGGAGGGTAAGGGCATTCATCCTTCCAACAAAAGACAGCTGTAGCTAATACTCATTAAATGGACTCAAAAATCTGCCTGGATCAGACAGTGGCCTTCTCAAAGTTTAAGTTTTGGTAAAATAGCCCAATTACTGGCTCAACCACATAGGATTTAGAGGTGCAAATAGATGACCTCATTGTAAGACTTGCAGAAAAGAAACTGAGGCTTTGCTCAGAGCTTTAAATACTGAGAGATCTAATTTCTCTGAACAATTCAGATCCCCTGACCCCCATGAGACTTATTATTAAGGCCAAGGGCTAACAGTGAGGTTAGCTATCTTTATTCTCATTATTGCTAATGGATAATGACTTTATTCTGTTCCCTACTGGGAGTGAAAGGATCACATCATAGTAGAGTTCCTTATGGTAGCATTGGACTAATTGGACCATGTGCCTATTTCCTACAGAGCATCATGGATTCTGGAGGTCCTGAGGAGGAGCCTTAACTGGGATCTTGACCCAAACAGCAGCATCCTTAGCTGACTAGGAATGGAAAAGCACTTAATAAGTGAGGCACGCTATCAGTAAATCAGTAAAAGGTGAGGCAGAAAGGGCCCTATGACTGACTGAAAAGAGTTCTATTACTCATTACTATTACTACTGAGTTCTATTATTCAGTACTCAATAGTACAAAGAGTACTATTACTTCTTGCCTCTACTTCTTGTCTCACTCAATTCTCAGCTCCTTGCAGTCTGGCTTCTTCCTCACTCAACTGAAACTGCTCTCCTCAAAATTATCAGTGATCTCTTAATTAACAAATCCAACAAATCTTTGTTGGCCTACATTCTTCTTGGTCTCCCTATAGTGTTTGACACAGCTGACCACCCCTTGCCACCTGGATATTGTTTCCTCTATGGCTTTTTATGGCCCTAATCTCACAGTTCTCTTTTTAGCCATCTGACTATATTTTCTTAGTGCCTTCTTTTGGATTATCACCCATAGTACACCACCTTTCTATGGGCATATCCCAAGATGTGCATTCTTTCTCTCTCTCTGTCTCTCCTTATAGCAGCTAGTATTGCTTCTCCATCCCTCTACCCCAGTTAATCTTGTATTTACTTTGCATATATTTTATATTTTCTTATTTATGTATATAATGTTTCCCTGATAGTATGTTGACTCCTTAATATTAATATTAATAATTTTCATATAGTACATGCTTTGTGCTAGGCACTGTGCTAAGTGCTTTATAATTATTATCTCATTTGATACAACAGCCTTGGGGACTATTTTTATTACCTTTACATAGTTGAATAAACTGAGGCAAATGGGGATTATGTGACTTGTCCAGGGTCACATGGCTAGTCAGTGTCTACATTTGAAATAGTCTTCCTGAGTGCAGGCCTGGTATTCTAGGCACTGTGGCACCAGTTAGGTGTCCTCCTTCTTGAGGGCAGGGATTGGTGTTTCTGTCTTTGTAGTCCTCATGCCTAGCATAGTGTCTGGTACATAAGTAATATTCAAGGAGTCCTTGATAGCTTCATTAACTTGGAGTTTGAAGATACAGGGGTTGAACTTCTGTTGTTTTTTTTTTTTAAGCAATTGGGGTTAAGTAACTTGCTCAAGGTTACACGGCCAGTTATTTCTGGGTGTGGTGCTAAGTATCAGAGCCCAGATTCGATCCCAGGTCATCCCGACACTGGGGCCGGTGCTCTTACTCGCTGTGCTACCTGGCAGCCCATGAACTTCTGGTTTTGATACTATTTGTATGACCTTAGTCAACTCACTTAAAGTCTTTGGGCCTCAGTGCACTTATCTGTAAAGTGGCTATAGTAATGGTCTTTTTACCCACCTTTCAAGGTTGTTATGAGAAAAAAAAACTTTGCAAATTTTAAAGTATGACAGAAAAATCCTTTTGGCTGAATACATTAAAAAAAATTTTGAAATATAATGTGGTAGTGACCCCTTGTCTTTGATGTTGTTGTCCCCTTGGCTTAACCTTTCCCAGGATATGGTATTGAATTGTAATTATTGCATTCAAATTATATTACATATATTACAATATATTACATATATTACACCTATCCTCTCCTGGTCCAGGTATGTTTCTATATAAAAGAGTTTTTATCCTATGTATTTTCTAAGTGATGACAAATCAGCTTAAAATGACGCCATATTTTGGCATTTTCTTTTGTATGAAGTGAAATGGATATGGATCTAATTTCCTAAATGGAGAGGATATGAGTGTGGTAGACACTTCAGTGAGGAAGAGGAAGGAGAGGAGGATCACAGGAACATAGACTTGGAGCTGAGAGGGATGTTAGAAGATATTGAATGTGATGCCTTCATTTAATGATGAAGAAACTGAAATCCAGACAGGTTACACAGATAATCAGGATCTGAGGTGGGATTTGAACCCAAGTCTAGTGACTCCTAGTCTACTGCTCTATCTGCTTTTCACATTTCCTGAGGCAGAAACATGAGGAAGGGGAAACTGAAGGACACCAAAGACAAACTTTGTCTGTGGCTTTCATTTTATCTTCTTCTCAAACTGAACCTAATGTCAAGTGGAACCACCCAATGGCCTCCTCTACCCATTAATCATGCACATGACTTTGCACCAAGTTATAGTGAAGAGGAGGGTCCCAAAGTCATAATTATTGAAAGAACCTCAGGCAATCTAATCTATTAGTTCAACCAAACTCTATGTGGACAATTGGGTAGTACAGTGGGTAGAGTACTGGGCTTGCTATCAGGAAGACTCATCTTCATGAGTTCAAATCTGGCCTCAGTCTCTATCTGTGTGACCCTGTGTTAGGGCCGAAAGTGTGAGAGACTGCGGCAGTCACAAGATGTCAGAGGGAGTGCACGTGACCTCTGAGGAGCAGGGGCTTGGAAATAAGGAGGCCGACTCTGCCGGGCTGTAAAGGCTGACATGGCATTGAGTGCAGGGTCGTGGGGGCCGACTCTGCTGGGTTGGGAAAGGCCGACGTGGCACTGAGCGTGCCCCATAAACATGGACTCCTCTTAACACATACTCCTCTGCCCTGCACTTGGGAGAGTGCACGATTGGCTCCCACATGACAGGTGACAAGGGGGCAGCCGGAGGGGGTGGACATGGCTTTCTGAGGGACGTTGTTGGGACAGCTTTGCCTGGGGGTTAACCAACCAGGGATAAGGGAGTTTTGGGCACAGAGTGATACTCTGCATGGCAGTGCGTAGAGGACTTCCAGGAAGGACGTTGCTCCTTGGTCTCTTACAACGTGCTCGGGAAAGAACATGATTGGCCCCGCAAGGTGTGCCCCCACAAGGCGTGCCCACAAGGCTTATAAATTGGGGAGAGAGAGGAAGTGAGTGAGTTCACTTAGTTCTTGCTTAGTTCAAGTTCCGCCTGGAAGTGAGTTAGTTCCTGTGCCTGTTCCTGTGCTTGCTTGTGGTGCTGTTAAGATGTAATGGAATAAACAGCTTTGCATCATACTTTCCATGTCCTGGGTGTTCTGTGGGGGTAAGTTCTTCTTGGAGACAAGAAGCCGGAGACGTCCGAAGACAGGGTATAAGGTAAGATAAGGCTGGAGTTGGGACCGGGACCCCAACAACCCTGGGCAAATTATTTAACCCTCGTTAACTCAGTTCCTCGCCTATAAAATGATCTAGAGAAGAAAATGACAAACACTCCAGCAACTCTGCCAAGAGAACCCCAAATACAGTCACTAAGACTCAGGTGTGACTGAAATGACTCAGCAACAACAGAACTCCTCCCATTCTTATGACAGCTTGACATTCAGAGTTTGAGGGTATTATTGTGGGAAGAACACAGCATTTGGCGTCAGGATACCTGTATAAAGCCTCGGTTCTAAAAAGTACCTCTTGTCTTTTTCCTTTGTATGAAGTGAAATGAACACGGACCTAATTTCCTAAATGAAGAGGATTGGAATGTGGTAGATACCTCAGTGAGAGTGGAAGGAGGGAGGATCACAGGGACATAGACTGGGAGCTGAAAGGATTGTTAGAGTAATCCCTTTCTTTTACTGGTGAAGAAGCTGAAGTCCAGCCGGGTTACACAAATAAGGAACCTTTAAGCACCTCAGTTTCCTCATCTGTAAAACAATGATGTGAGTAGTACTACTTGCCTAAAGGGGGTAGTTGCAAGCTAACACACACCAAAATTATTTATCCAACTCTCTTATTTGACAGATGAGAAAAAAATGAAGCCCTGAGATGCTATTTGTATCTTCAATCCAGTCTATGCTTAATACATCTTTGTCAAATTGAATTTTTCTTCTTCATGATAATGTGATTAGCTAGCTTAGACTAGAACCCAGGGCCCCGGCTCCCCACACTGACTTTTGACGATATTATTCTCTCATGTGAAATCTATAACAGTAATAATCTAACTCTTAATCCTATAAAAATGGGTAAAACCTTTTTTTTAACACTAAAATGAACCCAAGACAGAACCTGTGGATCCAAGGCTGAGTCAGTGTACAGAAGTATGAAATGTCTATGAGGACCCACATCTTGTGAGGAATATTTAACTGTATCGAAAGCACAGTTTATCATTGTCTTCCCACTCTGTGCAGAGTAGTGAAGGGACTGGCTATGTCTTTATGGTTACTTTATAGCATAGGTAAATATGCTATATATTCATATATACATATTTATATATAAATATGCATATATATATGGCTTGCAAACTTGCCTTCACCAGACTGCCAGAGAGGATCATGACTCCCCAAAAGTAAAGAATCTCTGCTTTACTGGGAAATAAGATATACAGGCCCTGGGGTTTGGAGATCCATCTTGTCCTACTGGAAATCTGGAGGGGAAATGGGGCAGGATGTAGGAGAGAGCAGATTGGGGGCGGGGGTATTCAGTGGGATCTCTGTTTTGGGGTGATGGGTTGGGGGAAGACGGGGAGAAAATTTGTAACTTAAAATCTTGTAGAAATGAATGTTATAAACTAAAAATAAAAACGAAACTTAAAATAAAATAAAGCTTGGTTAAAATAAATAAAAAAAAGAATCTCTGCTTTGTACCAACTCTCTTTGTGGTGGCAAGGAACTGGAAACTGCAATGATGCCCTTCAATCGGGGAATGGCCAAACAAGTTGTGGTATGTGATTGTGATGGAATACTACTGTGCTATGAGAAATGATGAGCTCAATGATCTTAGAAAAAATGGAAAGGCTTGTATGAAATAACGAAGAGCAAAATGAGTAGAACCAAGAGAACATTCTATACAGTAACATCAATATTGTTTTAAGTATGACTTCGATTGAATAAGTTATTCTGAATACTGTAAATATCCAAATTAATTATAAAGGACTATGAAGAAAGATACTAACTATGTGAGAGAAACAACTGATAAATAGAAGTATGTACAGAATAATTTTACATATATCTATATATATCTGGGTCTCATGGTAGCCATCATAAGGGTGGAGGGGGCAAGGGAAGAAAAAATGTTATGTGTCATAACAATAGCAATTCAATCAGGCCTACCTAGCAAGTTTCTTCATGTAACTCAAGGTATTCTGACATCTATCATTTTATTTATCTTCTTATTTGAAGAAAGATAAGTTGAGGTATTTTTATTCTTATTTTATATATTGGGAAAGTGAACCACAGAGACGTTAAGTGATTTGACCAAGGTCACCTCAGAAGAGTAATTGCAGAGTCTTCTTCAAACATGCTTAGTTCTCAGACTTTTTATGTATTTGCATATATATTTATTTTCATATTTTGCTATTTTCTGCTGAGTTAAAATTCAGTTACTTTTTAGGACATAAAGAAACCCCTCTTATTCACCACTAAAGAGTGGCTAAATTTGATTGTTACTTCATCCTACCAACATTAGCTTGGGGAACTTGGTTTCTCTTCCACAGCACTGACTTCCATAAGGCACTCTCACTGCTTCTGTGGCTCTCACTCAGTAATCCACAGTCCATTTCCAGAGCCAATTCCAAATGGGAGTGGTTGCTTATTATCTAGAATTCATCTCAGCATTGTCCTAGTTCCAATTTTTTCCTTATTGTTTTCTTCCAACAGTCTCTTCCTCTCTGCTATCCCTCCACCTTCCCAGCCAAACCAGACTAACACGCAGGCAGACACTGAAAAATAGATTTTTTTTACCTGCTCTCATCCAAAGGCCTGAAAAGGGAACCACTGAATAGTGAAAAAATCCTAGTAGAAAACCTGCATGTACAAAGATCAGGCAAGGGATTAAAAGATGAACTTTATATGCAAAGGAACATTACAAGGAGGTCTCACTATATTAGTTTTTCCAAGTCAGTGTTCCAAGCCAATCTTAGGATTATGTGTGAAAAGTAAGAACCCTGCATACTAACAGGTGCTGGCAGGGAACTCCCATTAAAGCTTATGGGAGTTATGCCTGTAAATTCTTGGCATTTGAATGAATTCACCCATAAGAATGCATTATGCATCAGATTTTCCCACTGCAAAAACAATGTTAGGCTGTTACTTCTTCACAGTATTACCAGCCACTATATTTTTTATGACATCACTCACTGATGGCATCTTTGATTACTTTGCTCTCTCTATAAAATAGCAGGGTCCATTGCCTTTGGAGACAGTGCTACAAATATGTCCTCTCGTGTATATATAGAATCCAATTCAACAAACATTTATTTAGCACCTGCTATGTACAATGTTATGTTCAAAGACAAAGAAAAAATAAAAGTCCCTATGCTAAAGGAGAAAATTATATTTGAGAGGGGAAGTGTTGGTAGGCTCTGGGGTTGGAACATGCCATGGGCAGAGGTAAGTAGTGAAGCGCCTAGCTTACAGTGTAGCTCCTAGATTACAGTGTAGCTAGAAGGCCAGTCTTGGCTCAGGAAGACCTGAGAGTGAGTCCTACCTCAGACACTTACTAGGTATGTGATCCTGGACAGATCACTTCTCCTATTTCAGCCTCAGTTTCCTCATCTGGAAAATGCAGATATAATAAGAGCACCTGTCACACTTGGTTGGAGGATCAGAAGAGATAATATTTGTAAAGCACTTTTGTAAATGCTCAAATTCTACTTAAATGTTACATTGTCAATTGTATGCATAATAGTGAAGAGGCAAAGGAGTGATCCAGGCAAAAAATTCTTCAGTGATATTTGAGGAGTGAGAACTCTTTGAGAGTGGGAACAAGGGGTAGGTTAGAAAGCTAGCCCCTGCACAAAGCCTAAAAGTAAGATAAGAATCTCAAAAGGTGGAGATAAGGACCGAGTGCTTTGTAGAAGGGAGCAATGGAGCTCAGAGAAACAAGTAGTCCAGTTTTTTTATGAACATCCATGATGTGAGGCCCTTTCAGTGCTAAATCTCTGATCCTATAGTCCTAAGAAGAGTAACAGGCAATAAGGATGGAGAGGTAGGTTGGATCCAATTGTAGAAGGGCTCAAATGATAGATTGAAAGGTTTCTTTTCTATCTTAGCAGTATCAAGGAGCAGAGTAGTTAGGTGGTTCAGTGAATACTGGTCCTGGAGTCAAGATTATCTGAGTTCAAATTTGGCCTCAGATACTTACTGACTGTGTGACCCTGGGCTAGTCACTTAACTCCAGTTCCTACCCTAACCCCAAATAAAAGGACCAAGGAACCACTAAAGCCTTTTGAAAAAAAGAGTGACCTGATTGGATCATTGTGTCCCTTAGATTATTTTGGCTACTGTGTAGGATCAGAGAGAAGAGATAATAGAAGCCTGGAGATCAATTAGGAGACTCACCATAATCTAGGTAAGTGGTGATGAATGCTTGAAGTATGGTGGCTATACTATAAGTGGAGAGGAAGGAAAGGAAACAGACACAGGAGATTATCAATCGACCAATCAAGGATTTTATTTTAAGGTCTGACTCTGTGCCAGGCACTGGGCTAAATGCCAGAGATGTAAAGAAAAAGCAAAAACAATCTCAGCCCTCAAGGACCTTATATTCTAATGGGAGATACAGAATATATATCATCTCCTATAAGATAAATACATAATAACCTTAGGAGGTGGTACTTGAGTTGAGTCTTAAAGGAAGTTGGGGATTCAAGGCATGTGGGGTTGGGAAAGCAGTCATTATAGCTAGGGAGGATAGTTAGTATAAAGACAGAGGGACAGAAGATTGAGTGTCATGTGCAAGCACCATTATGTAGATCAGTTCTAAGTGGATCATAGTGTAGGGAGTGCAGAGGCAAGTAGAAGTTAAAAAATTAGAAAAGTAGAAGCTATTAGAAGGAGTGATGAGCTTTAAAGAGCTTTGTTTGGCATTTGATCCTGATGGTGACAGGGAGCCAGTGGACTTTATTGAAAGGGGCAGTATATGACATGCTCATACCTACATTTCAGGAAAATCTTTTTGGTGGTTGAGTGGAGGATGACTTATATTGGTCAGAGACTTGACACAAGGAATCTAATAAGACTTTTATAATAGTTAAGGAGAGATTATTAGGGTTTAAACAGAAGAGGATGTGTATGAGATTCAGTGGAAAGAAAGGAATAATATGATTTGGAAATAAATTGGACCTATGAGGCAAGAGAGTGAAGAGTCAAGGACAACATAAAGATTGTTAATATGGGTGACCAGAAGGTTACTGGCTCTTCAATAGTAAAACAGACGAGTTTAGAAGAAGCTAATGAGTACTGTTTTTTGATATATTGAGTTTGAGTTGCCTATGGGACATCTAGTTCAAAATGTCTAATAGGCAACTAGGGATTTAGGACTGGAGCTCAAGAGAAAAATTAGAGATGGGTAAATAGATCTGGGAATCATCTTTATAGAGATGATAATTGAGCATAAGGAAGAAGATAAGATCACTGAGATAGGATAGAAGGAGAAGAGAAGGACCAGGGCAGAGTTTGGGGGGATACCTATAGTCAGCAGGCATGACATGAATGCAGATCCAGCAAGAGAAATGAAGAAGTAGTCATATTAGTAGAAGGAGAACCAAGAAAAAGTAAAGTTGTGAAGACCCATATAGTATTTTTTGTTATGGAGATATAATCAATAGAACTTGGCAACACTCACTATGGCATGTATAAGGAAAAGGGAAGAATTAAAAATGACTCCGAAGTTGTAATCCTGGTTGACTAAAATGATGGGACTGTCATCAGTAGCAAAAAGGTTTGGCAGAACAAAAATTTTATGTGTGTGTGAGTGTGTGTGTGTGTGTGTGTGTGTGTGTGTTTGTGTGTATGAGTAGGGCAAGGGAAGAGAGATGAATTTAGTTTTGGACAGGTTATGTTTAGGGGTATCCAGGAATATATGTCTGATAGGCAGTTGACAGTATGGATATAACTCAATCTGGATAAGTTGACTTGGGAGTGATTTTCCTAGTAGTGATAGTTGAGCCCATGGTAGCAGAGGAGATCATCAGTAAAGAGTATAGAAAGAGTTAAGCAAAACAGAGAAGGGCAGGGAAAGATTGGAGAGGAAGAGAGTCCAGGATAAAAGTTTGAGAAAATCCAATTTTCAGGGATTTAGAGGGAGTCAGATTGTTGATAAATTTTGAATGCATATTGAGGCCAGACAAATCATCCAGTGAGACTTAAGGTCAGCTCTTTCAAGGTAGTGTGAATGAGCATGTCCATAACTAACCCATTTGGAGATACAAGACCAACATCATCATTTACATGCCAAGTCCAGTGTATTTTACTTTCTACTTAGCAACTGATGCTACTGCCTCTGTAATCAAGCTGCTTGGCAACCTACAAAATTCTCAATGTAATCTGCTCAATGACTCAGATACCCATAAGATCATATGTTCAAGCTGGAAGGGAATTCTGAGTTCAATTAGTCCAGCCCACATGTTGACAGCCCTGTTATTTTATGATAAAGAAAATTTGGCTGTGAGAGGTTATGTGAATTGACCATGGTCATAGAGAATACCAGAGGCTGGGCTTAAACCCTGGTCCTCTAAGTGCAGAGCCATTTGCTTTACATTGAACTACACACGTGTAGAAGTCTTTCTCTGAGAGACTGACCAAAACTTAAACATATTTATGTTATTGACCTTACACGAGACATCACCTATTTTTGTGGAACTTGTTTCAAATTCACTGGCATGGCTGAATTGAAAAATTAATTAGAGATGAATAGCATGGTGTTAGGAATGTCTATGTTACAGTGACTGATGACAGATTCATTCATTTATCCCTTCTCCATTCAATCCATGCATCCATGCATATATATATATATATATATATATATATATATATATATATATATGTGTGTGTGTGTGTGTGTGTGTGTGTCTGTATATATATATATATATATATATATAACTATTAGTATAAAACCATGATTAATTCTATAAAGGTGATAATTATGCTTTCTAAACTACATGGAATAAAAGTTTTCAAATACAGAGACTTAATGGAAAATATTGGAACAGGATGAAGTTTAGCAGCCCTGTCATCCTCTTTGGGGCAGTCCTAAAGCTGATTTCAGAGAGCTTGTGAAAGATATTTTTATTCAATTACAAAATACAGTTATTTTATCTATCTGTTTTATAGTCTACATTGGCAGCTAGGTAGCATAGTGCATAGAGAGCCAGGCTGGAGTTAGGAAGACTAACTTTCCTGAGTTCAAATTTGGCCTTAAACACATATTACCTGTATGACCCTGGGCAAATCACATAACCCTGTTTGTCTCAATTTCCTCATCTATAAAATGAACTAGAGAAAGAAATGGCAAACCACTTTAGTATTTTGCCAAGATAATTTCAAAAGGAAGCACAAAGAGTCAGACACAACTGAAAAAACAACTGAATAACTAAAAATATAATTATAATCTACAGAATCATATATTTGCACAAAGACCAACAAAATGAAAATGGAAGTTGGGTAAAACAAGAAAAAATGATTGGAATATCATTAGCATAACGAAAAGCAAAACATAACATCAAGGCAAGTGATGAAAACTATAGTTTTTTTTTTGTAGTAAAACTGGAAACCAGGAATGCTAGGCAAGATGCATAATTATAGGTTCAAAAACGTTGGAGTGGTACATGAATTACTAGCAAATCACTTTACAACTCCCTCTCAGACTCAAGCCTTATACCACCTTTCTTTCTATCTTTTTTTTTTTTTTTGCCTTTTGGAGGGCAATTGGGATTAAGTAACTTGCCCAGGGTTACACAGCTAGCGTTTTTGTGTGGGTGTTAAATGTCTGAGACTGGAATCGAACTTGGGTCCTCCTGATTCTGGGCCTGGCGCTTTACTCACTGCGCCACCTAGCTGCCTCTATCCCACCTTTCTTAACAGATGTCATCACTAATCTATTACCAAAAGATGAAAATATATAGACATCTTATGTGTATATGTACATTATATGAGATACTTATAGCTTTCATATCACTAAAAGTTTATAAACAATTAAAATAAAATAATTAATTAGCAAAAAGACCCATGGGATAAAAAGCAATTGATTATCAATTTCGATTATTCTTTGGCCAGTTTCACATGTATGCCTTCTTCTTGTATTGCTAAAATATAAAATAAATCCCTAGTATAGTAAAGACACTAGAGTACTTGAGATCCATATAGAAATTAAAAAAAAATTTAAGTGTGTCATTGATAGAGTAATGTTAAGAACAATTCATTGGAATCTTGGAATTTTTCTTGGAAATATTTAAGCCCATCCAATATGATTCTTCTAATCTTTATATCCATTATCACTAAGTAAAACCCTATATGGCTTCCAGATTAATGAGACTGTCAAATCAAAACATCTTAATCACTTGATGTACATAGAAGACATCAAACTGCATGACTTCATTGAAAAATTACATTAAACAGTTCCTTCATCTCATGGACTCTTCCCCCAAAGATATTGAAATGTCATTTGGACTTGATAAAGGAAAAATGCTTTATACATGCCAAGAAAAGAGATTAAAGATTCTGAACTCGAATTTGGAGGTTACATGAAACTAATGAATGAAGGTGACAAAAACCTTGTTCTCCTACAGATAAATCAAGCATTAATACATCAAAGAAAAGGCTGTGCCTAAATACCTTAAGAAACTTACTAGAATCCTAAATTCAAGGTAGAATGGGAAGAATAACTTAAACAAAATCTACCTAATACCAATCTTAGTGTCTACTTTTCACAATATAATTTGGACTTTAACAGATACAAACTGTGTCTTTACAAACATCCTTTTAATGTTAAAGAAACATAGACAGGGGTGGCTAGGTGATGCAGTGAATAGAGCACTGGCCCTGGAGTCAGGAGGACTTGAGTTCAAATCTGGCCTCAGATACTTGACACACTTACTAGCTATATGACTTTGGGCAAATCACTTAACCACAATTGCCCTCCAAAAAGAAAAAAATAAAGAAACATAGACACCATTATTATAAGACAGTTATGGAAAGATTAATATTTCTCCAAAAAGGACAAAGGGGATTGATAGACATTCTTAGAGCATATGATAAATAGGTTAAAAAAATCTACAGAAATGCTTTTGGAACTAGTAGCATAATTTCACTGAAAATAGCAGAAGTTGATAACAGTTATATCCCACTGGATCTAGATCTGTAAAATGTAATTCTAAGTGGCTTAGTATTGGATGAAACCTTTGAAATGGCTAACAAATCCTACAAAGGTGGCATCTCCATGAACTTAGTGAAATATATGTTGACAAAGAAGCATTGAGACAAAGAAGCATCAAACAAATGGATAAGCCATGCAGAGTTATTTGAGGAAAGGGAGTGGTGGCATTGATAGCAATTCAGGAATGGGGCATTGCCTCCAGAAACTACAGAACAGTTATCCTTAAAGATCCCAGTCTTAGTGATCAAAGCATATTATGCAAGGAAACAGCAGAGGCTCTGCAACATATTACTGCAGACTGTAAAAATTCAACACCCACCAAATGTCTAACAAGACATGACCACGTGTCTAGAATTATCCCTTAGAAGTTTTCTCTCTCTCAACAAATGAGAGAAGACATATCTCCATAATGCAAATAAAGACCTCAACATACCCTGGAAAACAAACAATAAACTGTACTGGAATGGGAGCATTATCACAGACAAAACAGTTGGTTGTAATTTCTTAGACATAACAATGACCCCCAATCACTGAAAACAATGTTTTTAGTAGATATTACCATAAAAAATAATCACAAACTCCAAGCTACATAGAACAAAAAGGTTTTAAAATATAGAGACTTATCAAAGGAGATTAAAATCATGTGGGAAAAGGATGAAATATCTATCCTCCCTCTTGTCATGACTGCTCCTGCAATTGTACTAAGGATGCTCTCAGTGAACTTACAGAAAATGAGCTTCCATATTTTTAGTCAACTAGAAAAAAAACATTCATTTTATCCCCTTGTAAAATAGTTCACAGAATATTAAATATAAGAGGACAGGAGCAGAATAGCAACTTGGCCTGGCACCATTTTTATCCGAGTTCCACCAAAGAGGATGAATCCTAAGAATAATGAAGGCAATGATATTTTCATGCCTGACAGTTTCCAAAAATGCTTTTCATATATTAGGAAGTATATATTTCAGCAAAGAACCCACATATATTGAGTTAATGTGTGTATACGCACATACCTACACATATACACTCCCCCAACACACAAATACTTGTAAGTATACACATATACATACATAGTAAGCATGAGCCTAAGCAGAAAGTCCTGTTAGAGATACTTTGAAAACGGTTTTTAGGCCCTTGGTGACTCATCTAGCCACCCCACTGCACTGTCCATTCTTCACAAAATAGTTCTTTGCTGTATCCTTAACTTCACCTCCTACAGGGAGGGAACATTTCTTCAGACTGTTTTATTGCCAATGCATTTTTACTTTGTATGATGAAATGAAACAAGGGACTGGTTTCATTAGAAGAGGAGGTAAACAGAGCATTAATTAAATTTGCCGATGATACTAAATTGGGAGGAACTGTGGACATCTGTGAGGACAAAAGAATCATACAAATGGACTTAGAAATAAGGGCAGGAAATAATAAAATGAGATTCAGCCTTAAATAATGCAAGCTAATACATTTGGGAAAAGATAATCAGAAACATGACTATTCAGTGGATGGTAGATTCTTGAGAAGTAGTAATGGTGAAAAAGACCTAGGGGGTGATAATGGGAAAAATTATACAGAAATGGACAGTGCAGCAGGCATATTCATAGGTATCTCTGCCCATCCACCCTTACAACAATCCACACATAGACACATATACACTCCTTGGATCTGGTGTTGCAAAGCTATAATTTCTCAAACTAGAAAGAAAATAATTCTGTCCCTATAACATTGGTCTGTCTTAAAAACAGACAAAACTTGGCTTCAGTTTATATGATTACCCAAAGTTAGCTGAACCTGGAGATAGATTTGGGGAAGTGTAGGTCTGCTTGGATTTCTCTTTTTTATGTTTGTATGATTTAGACTATTAATAGCCCCAGTCAAGATACTAGTTTCTTCCTACTCACCATAGAAAGAATGGGGAATTTTATGTGGAAGGAATGGGGAGAATCTGTGTAGATGTACAGTCTCCCCTCAGTCCCTGACCTTCACCCTAAGAACCAAGTTATCTTTCAATTCTATTGCTAGCCCTCCATCTGTGCTCATCTCTCTCAGGTAATGGGTAAACTCTACAATGAAGAATTCTTTCGAGGTGGTGTCAGTGAGCATGTTCACAACCTACACGTTTGGAGATGCAATTGAAGTCCCAAAGGTTCACTTTCCTATGATATCATCAAGCTGACCAGGTTGCCCTGCTCAATCCCTTATATTTATACCTCAGTAGGAACTGGGCATGTTATCTAAACTATTCTTCAAGTTCAGGCAAAGGCCTAGTTGTTCACATGCCAATTGGAATCCATTTTTTTGTTGTTATTGTTATTGTTGAATATAGTCTGGAAAGAATTTCTTTAAGGAAATTCACTTAATCTGCTTTGCAAGTTAGACTATAGTCTACACTGCAGAATTGCCTGTGATACTAAAAGGCTGATGGACTTCCCCAGAGTGTCATGGGTAGTATGAGGTAGGACTAGAACCAAGGTCTTCCTGACTCCAAAGCTATCCTTTGTACAACCTTGTCTTTCATGATATGGTATGAGGAAGGGAAATTTACAGTTTTTGAAGTCCCCCAGAAAAAAAGAAAACTTCTAAGGAATCACTTTGATGTTTACAAACCTTAATTTTCAGGAAAATTTTCAAGTTTTTGAAGGGCTGTCACAAAAGGAAGAGGAATTAGACCTTTTTTGTGGAGGTGAGGTGTTCTCCCTAGATAGAAGAAGATCAGTGGAAGGAAGCTACATATGGTCAGATTTGGATTTGACATAAGGGAAAAAATACTTCCTAGATATTAGAACTTTCCAAAGTAGAATAAACTCCTTGAATTGCCAAACAAGGATTGCCAAGATTGCCTTGGAATTTTGTGGGTATGCCTTTGCTGGAGCTGTTCAAGTAAAGACTGGATAACCACCTGTCTGCTATATTGTAGATGGGTATTCTTACTCAGACAACAACTGCATGACCTTTAGGATCCTTCCATTCTAAGAGATATAACTGGGAATTCCAACACTTGGAGCAAAATCAATTTAATTGAATGGAGGTGGGATATGACTACTCATGTATGGATGAAGTAGAATGGAAAGAAGTTGTAGGAGATGAGGATATTAAATAATTTGGATATCATGGTGGTTCAAAAGAGTCAGGGGCTGAGAAAGAGAAGAAGACCATGAGCCACTTTCTGAACTTGTAATGGAGGAGAATGACCTAGAGATCAAAAAAGTGACAGAAATGAGGGTCTAGACAAAATGGAGTAAACTTCAAAGGAGGAGGGTAGATGCTGAATGAGGGAACCAGATAAAGGGTCTAAAAGTGGCAGTGGCAAGCAAGATATATGCCAACTCAATTTTTTTTATCCCTTGTGTTAGGGGTATGAAAGAAAGAATAGTCAGTCTAGGAGAGGGTGCCAAGAAACTAGTGTTTTCAGGAGGAAGCTTAAGTTTTCTTGACCATGACAAAATGGACAGAATAAGAGAGGATGAAAGGATTGTTTATTAAGAATAGAGGAACATTCCAGGGGATACAGTAGAATGGGGAAAGGCATGTAAGAGAACTAGATATGAGTTTCTTATGTAGGGGATATGTTAGTTAAATATGCTGTATGAACTGAGAGGTAGATTTCTTAATAACACGCCATAAGGGCTCTGTCCATAGCTATTTTCTATGTAGTATATTGTTTCCTGATCTCTACACTTCTCTGAACTTCTCTGTTCTGCTTCCCTTACCTTCCTCCCAACCACCCATTCCCCATTTCAGCTTCTTTTAGTATAGATCTTCCTCTATTAGAATGTAAGCTCCTTGAGGGCAAGGATTGTCTTTCATTTTTATAATTTGTATTCCAGTGTTTAGCACAGTACCTGACATGATATTAAATAAAATAAATGTTTGTTAACTTGACTGGACTTGATTAAGGAGGATCTGGAGAATTTATTAAAGATCCGGAGGGGAAGCATAATGAGTACAGGCATATAGATCCAGAGTTGGATAATCAAAGTCTATTTTGAAGATTAAAGAAGCTGCCTGTTCCCAAGTGGGAACAACCCTGTTCCTAGTCCTTCCTGCATTTGTCCCAAGTGTCCCAGGTGGTACAGGTCCACTAGTCAAGCAAAACAGTGGGAGCTGATAGGAAGACAGTGTACGATGCCCAGAGGAAGAACAAGGAGAGCTCATGACCCTTACTTAATCCCCAATTCTTTCATGATGGCTTTGGATCTGACTCAAATTTTGTGATTGGTTATGAACTACCTATAGTTCTTAAGGGCAGCTAGGTGGCCCAGTGAATAGAGTGGGGAAGATGCTGCTTCCTAAATTCCAATCTGGTCCCATACACTAGCTACATGACCCTGGAAAAGTCACTTACTGTTTGCTTCAGTTTCCTTATGTGTAAAACGAGCTGAAGACGGACATGGCAAACCACTCCAGTTATCTTTGCCAAGAAAAACCCAAATAGGGTCATGAAGAGTTTGACCTGACTGAACAACAACACACCAAGTTTCTATAAAGTAATCCTTGTAGACGATCATTTTCACCCTTTCACCATCTTTTCTCCAGATCAGTTGTAACAGTAACAATTGTGACTGTAACAGTTGTTACAGTGCCTTCAAATCTTAAAATGTGTCAGGTATTCAGCTCTGAATCTATGATTCTATGATCTTACTGCCTCTGTGCTTCTAGTCGTAGTCTGACTTTAAGTCATATTCTCTTTAACTGTCAAGTACTAGTGTGGACATAAATAATCCAGAATTATGCTATCAGCTTTTGAAGTCAGAACTAGCATTCCTATCTTCAAGAACAAAGCTGAGATGAAAAATTAATTTCAATGATATCTGACTGCTCCCTACTGCAAGAGCCAAGAAAAACCTAAAATCCTAAATGAGCTGAAGTTCACAAAAAGTGATTTAAAAATTGTGTGTGTGTGAGTGTGTGTGTACATGCAGTCATTTTTTCAGTCCTGTCTGACTCTTCATGACCCCATTTGGGGTTTTCTTTGCAAAGATACTGGAGTGATTTGCCATTTCCTTCTCCAGCTCATTTTACAGATGAAGAAACTGAAACAAACAGGGTTAAGTGACTTGTCCAGGGTCACACAGCCAGTAAGTATCTGAAAATAGATTTGCACTCAGGAAGATTTGTCTTCCTGACTCTAGGTTTAGCACTCTATCTACTGTACCTTCTATCTGCATATATATATATATATATATATATATATATATATATGATGTCAAAACCATAAGAACAAGGGAAGGAAAGACATTATTTGGGATAGATTGTATAATATTGGTTGGTGGTTATCCTTTGTTCTCAAAGAGGACCAAAATGACGTCACTGTCTTAGAGTCAAATTTCAGTGTGTCTGATTGTGGCTGATCAACATGAGCTCAGAATTCTCTACCACGGATTGGGCACAAACAGTTCATGTGAGCTACTTCAATTCTGCTTTGCTCATAGAGCACAGCACCTTCTCTGATGAGGGCATGCCATGCTGGGCAGTGTCTCCCATGTCACACAATCAGTTCCAAAATTCTTAAGAGAGACCTTGAGGATGTCCTTGTGTTGCTTCTTCTGACCACCCTGTGAGCACTTGCTCTGTGTGAGCTCTCCATAAAACAGGTTTTTTTGGCAAGCCTCTGTTTGGCATTTGAACAATGTGGCCAGCCCATCAGAACTGTGCTGTCTGTTGTAGAGTTTGATCAGATATTGAGGGAAGGAAGAACTATTTGATTCTTTTGTTTCCCTTATTTCTAAAAGGGAGAATAATTTCCAGACTTAAACTCAAAGTGTGAATTGTATCATCTAATAAGGAAAGATTAGATTAAGAGAGCATCTGACTGCTCTAAATGCATCATAATCTCTAAATCCAGATCCTATCTATCTGTGTCACCCTGGGCAAGTAATTTCCTTTCTCTGGACTAGTTTTTTTTTTTGGCGGGAGGAAGGTAGGGCAATTGGGGTTAAGTGACTTGCCCAAGGTCATACAGTTAGTTAAGTGTCAAGTATCTGAGGCTGGATTTGAATTCAGGTCCTCCTGACTCCAGGGCCGGTGCTCTATTCACTGTGCCACTTAGCCACCACTCTAGATTAATTTCTAAAGATGTAAAATAAAGGGATTGGCCAAATTGCCTCTGATGACTCTTCTGGCATTAGTTCTAAGAGTCCATGATTTCATCATGCATTCGTTATGTTCCAGGAATCTGAACTAATTGTCAGATGTGATTTCAGAAAAATGTGCCACAATCTTTGTGAATTCTCAGACAAAAGGAGTTGGATGCAATTGGATATAATCAAATGTTCCACTTTTCAAACATAGGAAAAGGGCAAATTCCAGAATCAGCAGATAGATCATCTTTGATCAGCGCTTGTCCAAAGTGTGTTAATTAATGGTTCGGTATCAGTTTGGAGGGAGATTCCTCATAGCATGACAGACTGTATCAACTGGAATAAACTATTCAGTTAACATAAATAAAAATCCTGCTTTCTTTGTGCAGGTCAGTCCTATCTGTAGTCCTGTGTTCAATTCTGTGTGCTGCTTTTAAATAGTTCACAGAGAAATAGAGAATATCCTGAGAAGAACGAACAAGATGGCGAGGAGTCTGGAAACTATTTCATGTGAAAAATAATTGCAAGAACTAGATTTCTAAGGTCCCATCCAGTCCTAAATACCATAATCCTGTGATCTTTGTGTGTTTAGCCTGGAGAAGGGAAGGCTTGATAGCTGCTTTCACATTTTAAAAGGCAATCATGTAGAAGAAAGATGTTTGTTATGTGTTCTTCTAGATAGAAGCCAATGAGGAGCTAAGGGTGGAAGTTAAAAGGAAGCTGATTTGAGTTCAGTATAACAAAGAACTTCCTTCCTAATGAGAGTGGTTCCACCAAGGAACACAGCTGCTTTGTGAAGTAGTCAGTTTCCCACCCCTGGGGGTAGTATTTAAGTAGACACTGGATGGCCATCTGTTTTGACCTGATGAATAAGCTATTCAATGTTCAGGTTTGAATTAAGAAGTTCAGGAAGTGACCACACAAGGGACTTACAGTAATGGAGCAAAGTGAGGTTTATTTGAAGGGTCCACAGGAGCAGGTATCATTCAGCAGCTTCTTGCACTGGTAGATGCAGGCGCAAAAGGCCCTGACACATATTTGCAGGCCAATCAGCCTTGCATTACTCTGAACCCCAGTCACCCAATTATTACAGGCATTTACATGTCTAACAAAAAAAAAAAAACTAAGAATGCACAGGTGGGAATCCAGACCATTATCCTAATGCTGAAGGACTCACTGAGCCCTAAAACAGAGGACATTGTATATCCCAAAGGAAGGCTGGATGGAAAAACACTGGCAGAGTCCTCTTGACATTTCCTGGGACAGTCTTGCTCAATATACCTCAAAGGGAGGCAAGGGGCTGGGAGAAACTTGTGACTTGAGAGCCATTAATCATCTTTCTCAGAGACAGGCTGCAGGAGACTAGGGAAACTAATTCCTGGTAAATAGAAAACTAAAGTAGAAAAAGCAAAACTCAGAGAATATACTTATTAATCAAACAAGTAGTTAATCATACAAAGAGCTAATTCAATAAGATAAATGCCATTCTCTAACACTCCTTTGATCAGGTAAGGTATAGAAAGAATTCTTGCATAGGATGAAAAATATATTTAATAAAGTTTAAGGTCCTTTTTGTAACTATAAATTTGATCCTATAAGCTATAGTTAGGATTTTATGGGATTGTTACTAAACAATTCACTTTGTGTCCTGATGTGATTTTATATCACTATCCATTACAGAGGTCTTCTTTTTCACTGCCTAAAAGATGGAAGCATAAGGGAAGGAACAAAATTTTACAATCTCTATGCTATATTTGTTGACCTTACAAAGATTCTGATGCCATTATTTAGTTTGAAGTGTCCTAGCAAGAAGCAAATCCAGATACAGTGAAAAGTGCATCAATACATATTAGATTTAAAAAAATACATTGTTGGTGGAGTTGGGAGCTGATCCCGGAGAGCATATTGGAATTATGCCCAAAGGGCAACCAAAATGGCATGCCCTTTGATCCTGCAATACCACTGCTAGGTTTGTATCTCAAAGAGTTTTTGTAAAGGGAAAATGACCTATTGGTATAAAAATATTTGTAGCAGCTCTTTTTGTGGTGGCAAAGAATTGGAAACTGAGGGGATGCCTATCAAATGGGGAATGGCTGAACAGGTTATTGTATATGATTGTAATGAAATACTATCAAACTATAAGAAATGATGAATAGCCTGATTTCAGAAAAATCTGGAAAAACATAAGAACTGATGTAAAGTGAAGTGAGCAGAAGCAGAACATTGTATACAGTAACAGCAAAATTATATGATGGTCAACTTCAAATGACTTAACTGTTCTTAATAATACAATTAATTGAAAACAATTCCAAAGGATTCATGATGAAAAATGCTATCCATATCCAGAGAAAGAAGTATTTTTTTTTTAAGCAATGGGGGTTAAGTAACTGGCTCAAGGTTACACGGCCAGTTATTTCTGGGTGTGGTGCTAAGTATCTGAGCCCAGATTTGATCCCCAGGTCATCCTGACACTGGAGCTGGTGCTCTTACTCGCTGAGCCACCTGGCCTCCCCTGACTTAATTTTTTTTTTAAGCAATGGGGGTTAAGTAACTTGCTCAAGGTTACATGGCCAGTTATTTAGAGAAAGAAGTATTGGAGTCTGAATGAAGATTGAAGGATACTATTTTAAACTTTTTTTTAATGTTTTCCTTTTCTTTTGCTCTGTTTCTTCTTTCACAACATGACTAACATGGAAATATGTTTTACCTGATTGTACATATATAACCTATATCAAATTGCTTAATGCCTTAGAGAAGGGGGAGATAAGGGAAGGAAGGAGAAAATTTGGAACTCAAAATTAAAAAAAACATGCTAAAATTGTCTTTTCATGTAATAGGGGAAAGTAAAATATTATTTAAAATACATATTAACTGATCATGTCTGAATTGAGGGTTTTGCCTTTTTATAGTTAATGGAGTGACATCAGGTTTTGTCTTTTTCTTGAAGATGTATGCTTCTAGTCCTTTGGGAAATTCTTTTAACTCAACAGAGTATCATCTTCAAAAGATCCTGAGATGGTCTTCAAGGAAATGATGACTATGCTCTTATTGCACATATACAAGGATCCATGCAGATTAACTTGAGCAACTTTACAGAGTCATTATGGAAGGATCAATTGAGAGGAAACTTCTTGAAGAACTATATACCTACTAGCTTACATAGGCTACAAAAGGAAATATCTGGAAAATGTGTGAAGTTTTTGGGACATACAGACTAAAAGTCTTTCTACCTCAGTAGCACATTTTCGCAATACTGATATTCTACTTGTATGGCCACAAGTCCTAGAACAGTATAGTTCCTGAAGAACTACAGGTGACTATATCACTCATGGAGAGGCAAGTGGTAGATGTGAATATGTTGTAATGTATTACATGCAGAAAATATGAAGGAAAACCAGAGGAAAAGAAGCTAGCAAAGAAATATCTGAATGGGAAAGATGGGCTGGCCAGGAAGCTAGAGTGAGGAGTATCTGATGGAAAGCTCATGTGTTCTACTACTATTGTTATTGGTGTCAATAGAAATTTTGGAAGGTGCATGGTATGTGGTCAGTCTACCATGATGAATTTATGGTAGGTTCTGGACAAGAGGAGCCCAGGTTGGCCAGGCAAGGATGGTTGAAGGAAATATTAACATTGATGAGATCATAGATGAGAACATAGCACTTTGTCCAATGATACATTGATTGACATAGAAGTAGAAAATTGAATCAAGAAGGCCAGAATGTTCTTTGAGAAGTTGGTACCAATCTAGGGTCAAGTTTCAGACCACACTGAAGGAATTGCACAAGTATCTAACCTGTTTGGCAATGAATCCTAAGCCTGGCCTTGAAAAAGTTTGTTGGAATATGGATCTAAGCCATACTTGGCAAGAAAAAAGATTTGATAAAATCATGAACAGCCACAGTACTGGCATTGAAGAAATGTTTATTGGGACATACCTCCTGTAGGAAAGAAATGTGTACGGAAAAGATAAATTTAGTATATTTAAGTACATGGTGTATTGTGAGTGGAAATGAAATGAGCATAGAATAGCTATAAAAATAAAGATATTTGAGGAAAAAGTTCAAATACTATAACAATATTAGTTGCAAAGAAACATCAATCAATCAATCAATGAATCAACAAGTTTTTATTAGGCATATGTATGTGCCAGGCACATAGCTGCTGGAGATACAAAGCAGGAAACAATCCCTGATCAAAATGATCTTATGTTCAAATCAATCAATCATTTGAAAATTTAGAGTTATATATATTTTATTTCTTTTATAACTTCATAAATTAGAGATTTTTAATTATATGAATGCTTATGTCCAAATATATTAGTTCCAGAAATCTATTGTTTCCAGGGACAGTTTTTCTTATTTCACTTACAGCCAAAGAATCATCATATATAAATAATAACATTTGAAATATTACACGTTTTTGTACCTTACTAGAACATATTCTGAAAAAAAATCATATGTTTTAATTTCAAACCAGAAATCTTTTTTTTTGTTATGAAAATGGGATTGAAATCACAAACTGAATTTGGGTTTTTTTTCTTACTAAAAATTAACCAAATGAAATTCTTTTTTTTTCTTCAGGTTTTGTAAACATTTGCTTCTAGGCTAAATTTCATCTTTCCAAGTTTCAGCCAAAAATATTTTTATGGTTTCACTATTAAGTTCTGAATATAGGAATTTACAATGGAAAACTTGCCAGACCCAAAGCTCTCATTGTGTAAACGACACTATCACAATCTATTGCCGTGTTTTCCATCTTGCGATGCTGGAGACGTATTATTAAAAACTGTCTTCTACATTATTAGAAACTATAGTCCTGCAGCATTGTTTCCCTTCCATTGACTCTAAGGAAATGCTGTCTTAAGAGCCTATATTACTAAGCGGTAAGGATTAGAGGGTAAATAGAAATGAGGAGATGAAAAAAAATACAACAACCCAAACTTCAGGTTTGGAGTTCATCTAAAAAGAGGTGCTGGGGCAGCTAGGTGGCACAGCAAATAGAGCACTGGCCCTGGAGTCAGGAGGACCTGAGTTCAAATCCAGCCTCAAACACTTAACACTTACTAGCAGTGTGACCTTGGGCAAGTCATTTAACCCTAATTGCCCTGCCAAAAAGGAAAAAAAAAAGGTTCTTATCTTCTATCTTCTTCTCTATCACTTTAGATTCCTAACCTTTCATTTATATATTATTCATTCATATTATTTATACTACTTTGCCTTGTTTCTTAGACAGCATCTGTTTATTTAGCTGCACATTCCAATTTGTTCTTTTATGAAATAAGTGATAAAAGGATGCTACACATTTCAAAATGTAGGTTAAGGTTACTAATGGTTACCAATAAATGGAATTAAGTGTACAAATAGCAGTAACTATAACTGAAACACGAATATTTAGAAACTGCTTGTTGTGATTGGCAATGGGAAATACAGGTAGGATTTTTTAACTAGCAACATGACATTTCTTTGGAAATAGCTCAGTCAGAAGAGCAGGAATCAGGTAACTAACAGATATAAGCAATTGGTTCAATTGCTTGTCTTCCCTCCATTGCAGACCTCACAGGCTTGTCCTTTTTATCTCCTGTATTCTTTATTTTAAAACAGAAGATTTCTTTCTCTTTCTGCACCTTGTCATTTCTGTTTTCTTTCTCTTGCCTCTTCCCAGTTCTCTTTTATACTCTCTTGATGTTTCCTGTTTACTCCTTAAAAAAAAAAAGGAGAAAAAAAACCCCAAACCTCTAGCTCTGAATGTGGCTTTCCAGCAGACACAGAGGCCCCAGCATGAATACCCCAAAGAGTCAGCTCCAACTTGGCCCTTGCACAACATGCTGACTGGCTTTTGCTCTAAGGAAGGTGGCAATCGTGGGATTATATTAGAGAGGAATGAAGTAGATACCCATCATTCAAAACTGGACAGAGCTTAATTCCAACTCAGAAGGGAAACCAGGGAATATATTTGTACTTAACTTCAGATTAAACAAAGTTCAGTGCTCCTGGGAACATTTTTTTTTGTTGTTGTTGAAGACATAAATATTCCCTTAAGGAGAAAAAAATGCTTATCTTGAACTGTTGATTTCTTTTTTTTTTTAGTATGCAATTTTTATCAGTTTGTTTTGTTTCTGTTACTTTTTTTTTAACTTAATGCTTATAAAACTAGTAAGCAGAATTCTCTCTGGAATGAGATAGAATCGT
The DNA here is from genome assembly GCF_028583685.1 of Petaurus breviceps papuanus. Taxonomy (NCBI): domain Eukaryota; kingdom Metazoa; phylum Chordata; class Mammalia; order Diprotodontia; family Petauridae; genus Petaurus; species Petaurus breviceps. The sequence goes on from NW_027187323.1 coordinate 9,588,782, forward strand.
AAAAGGCTTTGAGAATCTTGTCACAAACTAAACAGTACAAATTGCACATTCTTCATGGAAGTATCAGTGCTTAGTGCGTGCTTGGATCCAACTATAATAGATTATCCCAAAGTGGGAAAGAATGAACAGTACAAAATTAGCAGAACTGGGAGCTGAGATTGTTGAGTAGAAGCAATATGATCTGCACTCTCAGGGTAGTGGATTCTAAGGCAACTGGAAACAAATATGCAAAACTATATTATGGCAATGGAGTAGTTTGTAGGTCCTGCAGAACAGTGCAAGGGAAAGAGCACAACATTGGGAGTAAAATTACCTGGATACAAATTCTAGATCTGCTACTTACTACCTGTTTGATATTGGGCAAGTGAATTAACCATTCAGTACTTCCTTTTCCTCATTTGTCAGATGAGGGGAGATGGATTAAAAGGCCCTCTGAGATCCATCCCATTTGTAGATCTATGATTGTATGATCATGTGGTAGCAAAATTGACATGACCTTCTATAGTTACTGGTAATACTTATTATAGTAATGACTCTGAAAACTATATATATTCTAGGTATAGTAAATATATACACTTCAGAGAGTGGATGTGCAGAACCTGGGATTTTATCAGCTTAGGGAATACCCTATGCCACTGCCAGTGAAGGTCTACCCCTCTTATGGCACTTATCGTCTTCAAGATTTCTGTGGAACAATAAGAAATTAATGCCTTGTCCAGAGCAAGAATGTTTCCAGTGTTTGCCACTTGAAACCAGATCTTCTTGACCACACAAAGGGCTCTCTATGGCACGTTATATTGCCTCATACAAATATAAACAAGCACAGATCTCTGTTCCATTCCAGTTCTCTACCTTACATGTAAATAATATTAAAAATTCACATCACATAAATGACCTTCTCCCACACATACTGTGTGATCTAGCAAACTGGGTTTCTCTCTGTTTCTCATACATTATCCTCCATCTCCCATCTCTGTGTCCTTGTGATGACTGTTCCTCATCTCTATAAGTCATTGCCTCCTTAATCTCTACCTCACAGTACCTTTCTTCTCTTAAGATGAAGCTCAAAGACCAGCTTTTTCATGAAATTTTCTTTTTCTTCCCTCCTCCCATTTTCAGGCACCCTCTTTTCCAAATAAGTTTGTATTTAATTATTTTGTATATATTTGCACTCATTAATTTTTATATTTATGCTTTATAGACCCCTTTCTGTACTTATAATAGTCATTGTTTTATTCTTTTTACTTTTATCTTCAGTTTCTAGCACAGTGCCTGGAACAGAATAGATGTTAATAAATAAATACTGATTGATTGACTGTTCTTAGGTATATCATTTACCATTTATAGGCACATGTATGTACTCTAAAAATATAAATACCTAGTAAAATAACCAGAAGTCTCAAAGTAAATAACAAACGTAGGTTTAACTGGGCAAATATAATTATTTTACATTGTCACAGCACATGTCATTAGAGTGTTCTTTCTGTAGGTCTTCAAAATCGTGTTGTACCAGGAAAGGAGTTAAACAAAAGAAAACAGTTAAGGTACGATAATACTTTTAGCTCTTCTTTTTTCAGGTCACTATAATCTACCCAAAGATAACTAATTGTTCAAAGTAAACATTCCACTCAGACCACAAAAGGAATCCATTACACAAACATATAATTCACAGTCATTTTTAGTGGGTTGTAAACAGTTTGGAATGAGCATAAAATGGGACAAAAATCAAAGTGAGCATTTTGAAATGAAAAAGTGTTTGCTACAAAAGGTCAGTCCCTTTGCTTGGCAAACTATGTAGAAAAGCCTGGGAAAATGCTGATCACACAAGCAGTGAGGGGATTTTAAAGCCAACAACCTCCCTGTTTCTTTAAACAGACATCGGAACCTATAACTGGATCCTGTCAAACAAATGACAGCTAAAAAATATAACAGCTGCTAAGAAGTAAAGTTGAGAGATAAAGTTTTCTGAGCTAAGGACCTTCTCAGAAGTGGACGAAAGGTCTTTCTTAAATCTTTAAGGAAGGTTATGGATCCCAGGGTGGCTTTTAGGCACCAAGTCAAATATGTAATTTTGTGTATCATTCCTGTCACAGCATTTTGTGTTCCAGGGGAATTAAAAAAGAAGGGAGAGAAAGGACAAACTCGCTGTTAACATCTGCGGAGCCATTCAGCAAAGCAGCCTATACCTGTAATCATCGAAGTTGACAATGTTATATCATTTTTAGTATTCTTTGAATGATTAGGGACAACTTAACCTGGATTTTAAATTGAAGAGGGGAAGGCATTGTAAAACCATATTTCAATAAATGAATGCCAAGCTAAACAGAATTAAATTTCATTGGCCAACTCATACCATTCCATTACAAACTTAAAATATCCTAAAAGCACCCAAAAAAACATGTTTAGGGAAGACATGTACTCTTTCTGTTAGCATATTGCATCACTATAAAAACGACATCTCTCGTTTCTGAACTTTTTTGCATGGTATACCATTAGTATAATAGTATTGTATAAAACCTAGATCACCTACACTTTAAAGTGAGTTCTACTATCTCTCACTTCAAATGCTACCAACTTATGGGACAAGTAAATAATCTGGGAAACCCCTTGTATAAAATTAGAACTCAAAAACCATCCCTATAGTCATATCACAAATCCAGTACCAAAATAATTTTTCTGCCACCTAGAGTTTATCTTTCCATCCTTGGGATATATAAGCTTCCTTTACTACTAAAGCAGGAATAGTTGAGACTCTAGGACTGTGCACATGTTTGTTCTCTATCCAAATTAGTTAACAGCAAGCTGTCACCATCTTTGTTAACAAAGAATTATGAACCTTTTTACTGTGGCTCAAATAAAATGTACCACATTTTTTGTGGTGTTCTTTATTCTGCTTAAGTCAACCTGGTTTTTTATCTTGAGGGAGGTAGGTCAAACATATTTTAAAATTAGTATTCTTTTTGTCCCCTCTTGTGCTAATATAGCCCAAAACCTACAATCTGCGTGAGAGGGAGACATAGACATATTATACACAAATTTTCAGATGAAGTTAAATGTAATCTCTACTTCTGCCCCCTCTCCATTCAACCATCACCTCCATGTAACCAACACAGATTTCATCCAATGTTTCAATGCTTTTTGCTGTCTTAAAGACATGAGAGCATGTACACATGCTTGCGTACACACACACACACACACACACAATAGATTTTTACAATGACAAAAATAGGTTGTGTAGAAATTAGTTGGTAAAAGGAAAAGACCTTGACTGAAAATTAGGTTAATTTAGCTACCACATAATGAAGTCAGGCATGGAAAAAAACAAAAAAGCAAAGAATCAAAGACAGATCATGTCTTTACAACATAATCTCTTTCTTTTTGGTTTCACCATCTAAGTTTTATGTAAGTTTCCCAGACCAAGTGGTGAGTAGCTAATATCAGAAGCAGCAGAAAGGGACAGAATTCAAATGATAATAGATGATAGTGTGCAGAAGAATGTTGTGGGGGCTTAGAGGTAGATGGAACGCAATCATGATAAGAAACACAGCGAATGAGTTATCCGCTAAATTGGTTTACGTTCGGCTCACTAAGACATTTCCTCCTAGGCTAAATTAAAAATGTAACTAATACCTTCTAACCAGCAATGAATTCAGAATGCCTCTTGGAACAAATGATGGATACGATTTCTGTATAAAGTTTACGGAAGCATGAACAATTTGCTTCTGTCTATATCAAGCAGGTAAAACAAAAAATTAAGCTGGTAAGATCTCCTTTCCTGATAATGTTTTATTTTAAATCAAGCATGTAAGTAGCATTTCTTGGTTTAGTTAGAAAATACAGATAATTTTTTTAAGAAGAAGAAAAGATTTTTCAAAAAATTTAATAAAAAAAGATTTTCCACAACACTCTATGTGCCAGCTGCACTAAGTATTTAGGCCATCTCAGTAAGACTATGAAAGTAAACATACAGTTTTCATTAAATGTGCCTTTCCCATAATTGGTACATAAGTATTTCCCATGACTCTGCAGTGGAGTATTTTGGCTGGAGGAATATCTGGCCATTAGGAGGAGGGTTTCAGATATGTTGAGTCCCAGCCATGCCGAGAGACTTGGCACCTTCCTATGCTACTTCCTAATACCAACCCTAGTATAAAATGTCATCAGAAGCCTGCATAAACATTGGACTTAGCTTCACATAAATTATTGCTGTCCTAAGATAGTTGGTGCCAGAATTTAGTAAAAAACAACACTTTGAGTAAATAGAGTTGGAGTATAAAAGTAAGAATATTAATCCAAGAAAATTATCATAGGAAAATATAACAAAAACATGCATGCAAATATTGTGATATGAGGTTTATCTTGTGTCTCCTAAGTTTGGTTTTTACTTAACATTTTCATATAGTTCTTTCAACCAGACTGAAATAATGTTCCCTCAAAGCATTGATGTATCAAATGCTTTATATTCACATAAAGACTTAAAATTTACATTCTTAGGTGTTATTTTAAGCTATGTCTTCAGAATTGATTTGGATTTAGAAATTAATTTTAGTATTGCACACAGAAAATAAAATAAAATCCCTCATATGTTGTCCAACCATAAAGTCCATGTCCCTAAGGCTTAGTTCTTACTATCTTCTCAATCCAAAATATGAAACCAAGGCTGCATTCAGAAATGACTATTTGCTCTCATGAATAGGATGTGAACATTCATGTAGATGGGTGGATACTTAGAAGTGAATTCAATTCAACAAGTATTTTAAACTATTCACTATAGTGTACTAGGCATTGGACATACGAAGACAGAACCCCAAAAAAGATCTTCACCTCAAGTAGTTTACATTCTCCTGGGATAATATAACATGCACAGAAGTAAAAATAATGCCTATGTGAAGTGATACAAGGTGTATTCAAGAGGTAGAGGCTTTATGTAGGATATGACCCTTGTATTCGGCCTTGAAAGAAAGATTCTATGAGATATCATATAGACATATGTCACTGTGAATGGTTTAGGGCTTCTCTGAAATTTCTATTTGGTGGATTTGGGGTTCAGGACAATATTATGCAGGTAGTGAATTTTGGAAAATGAAGACAATTAGGATTCTGATTTGGGGGCCACTTTAATGGTTCTGTTGACCAGTTTGCCTATTAAGTAAGGAACTAGTCTCTGTTTCGTTAGTTGCTTTTGTCTATCAACATTAAATACTATGTATATCTAAATATAATTTATTATATATATATATAAAATATGTATCACAAAATTTAGTAAATCATACCTTTCCTTTCAAGCTCTGAGTAACTTTATTCCTCATTGATTGCTTCACTCATGTTCTTTTATTCCCTTTTTTTCTATCTGCTTTTCCTGATCTCTGCTCTTCTCTCTGAGGTGTTGATTTCTCTTCCCTAAAGCTACTCTTTCTCCTTTTTTCCTACCTATTACTCCCCTTTTTGTTATTCTCTCATTCCCTACTGATCTGGGAATAGCAGAATCCCAAGGTGGTCCTTACTATATAATTAAAGTGTGAATTTCCAGGAGTTGGAAATTGCAGGCCGTTTTTATTATGCTTCTATAATAAAGCCAGGTAACATCAAGAGAATTAAAATGGCTCTTTTCTTGGAAGATAACTTGATAAAGATTTCCCCCCTTGATTCTATTGTTTTGAGACTGGGAGCTGAAAATGGGAATAGGTTCACCAATCCTTTTTCTGAAAACACCTCCATCTTTTACATGATATATATTCCCCTAGATCCTGGGAATATGTTGTAAACTTGTAACAGATGGTGATGAAGCTTCATATTTTTATACAATACATTTTTTAAGATTCTGCATCTAGTGTATGTATCTCTCAGTTAAAATGACCTTCGATGAGTGGAGTCATAGTAGGAAAAATAGCCATACATATATAACTGAACAAGCCACAGATATCGTAGAGCAGAAATATCTGAGTCAATTAGATTTTATTCTGCTCTTTCTTCAATGAGATGCAATGATTTCAGGTGATAAACATAATTTTGAACAAGAGAATCAAAGGTCATCACAACACTGAAGGTACAACTATTCATCGTTCTAGGAAGATGGTTAGCCATGTACTAAATGGCAAAGAAACATGTGCAAGAGAGAATCTCACTGTTTGCAAGTTTGGGTGGTATTTGCTTTAGTTGGGTAATGTTGGGGACTTACCAAAAAATGTCCTGGCACAATATCTACCAGGGATCTTAGCATGAATATTATGAGGGTTCTAGTACTATGATTGCTGACATTTTATGAATGTTTTAGCATTGGCTTGAAAACAAGAAGTTTGCAATTGATTCAACAGTATGTCAAACAGACAAAATATTAAAAAAATGAGCATTAGCGAGAATTACTAATGTCCCTATTGTAAAAACAAACTAAACCCAATATGAAACTTCATCCAGTAAAAAAAAAAAGACGCACAAAAAGTTGAATTTTAATTGCATGACTTCCCAGGCAAATCAAGTAGAGCTGTTAACTTAGAGCACCAGTTGTAAAGGCGGCTGCAATAACGGGGGTGAAAACTACTACATATTCAATCACTCACCTCTTTTTTCAACAGCCTCAATGCATTGCTTTACAAATCGAGGTACTGTGGAATTTTCACGTTCACACACCTTGTGTAGATGAGAGCCAAAAATCTGATCTATGAAAGAAACAAGGATGAGCTTCAGTAAAATCTATGCCCGTGTTCTATAATTTGATTCTACTTCCATATCTACATTCTTATGGAATCTCCATTTTGTACATAAGTTGTTTTTATTTATTTAATTCAGCACTGCTTAATATAGTCATACAAAGACCATAACTCATTCTTTTAATCTGGAACATAAGAAAATTAGACCAAATGACTTCTGAAGTTCCTTTCAGTTGTAAGTTTTAACATTTCTAAACAATGGATAGAACTTTAACCCAAGAGCCAGGAAATGAAAGTTCAGTTACAAATTATGTGAGGCTGATCAGATAAATCACATTTGTTCTGGGCTTTAATTTTGCCATTTGTAAATTGATACCAACAAATTTCAATAAGATTCTCCCTACGTAAACACACACACACATACATACACACACTCACTCCTTGAGGACAGGGACCTTATTTTTTTTAAACATTTTTAACACCAGTAACATTTTACTACCTTGCTTAAAGAAAGTGCATAATATATGTAGCAATATCAACTACTAGCATTTTAAACGTGAACTCTTCTTCTAATGACCAACAAAATGGTATACTATTGGGAGAACTTAACTCACATTATTATGCTCACAACAGTTAAACCAAAAGGCAAAAGGAAATGGGAACCAACTGGAATGATGCCTCAAATGGTTTTCTTGGAGAGACTAAGGAGATTGCTGAGTTGTTTTTTTTTTCCTTACTCAAAAGCAACAAGCAATCTTTTTATCTCTTACAGTTCTCTTGATGAGCATGAGCAAAAAGACCACTATGAAAATAACTGAAGCTTATTCACTAGAATGTTTTGGAAGATTAAGATGTGAGAGCTTTAGGAGGATGAAATGATCCAAACCAATTGAGCATATGCTTTGATGCCCGGTGATTTCAATGTGAAAGTGGGCATAAGCAATAATATAAAAAAGATTTGTTGGAAAAAGTAGCTCAGGTTTCAAATACAATAGTAGCCAAGGGCTTCTAATCTCACAAAATTCATGCCTATATATCCAGAATACTTTCAGAAGCACTGAACAACATCATGAAAAAAAGGAAATTGTGTTTATTTTAACATTGAGAAACTGTCTGGTTTCTGATGTGTAATTACCACCAGAACCATCTGTTTGGACATTCAGACCACTATCTAGTTGGAGAAAAAGTTAATATCAGCATCAGAGAAGAAGAATATAGGTGAAAAGAAGAATTTATGAGGGTTGGGTTGCTCTAACTTCAACTCCATCTATTCAAAACAATCAGCAATTCTGAAAGTAGGAAATGGAAAAAGGTATTTAAATGATGAAATACACCTATAGTAATGTTAAAACCCACTAAATACTTGAGTATTGACCTGTCAGGAAACATAAGAAACCTTTGTGTGCTTTTTAAAAAAATAATTTTATCCAAAGAGAATACATACTTATTCTTATTTTTTCTCTTGTTAATCCAAGAAAGATAATCTAGCAAAGTGTTTAGAGGGCCATTCAGTAGAAAGTAAGATTTTTACAGACAGAAACTGCTTTGTATCCTGAGCAACTTGCACCGAATAATCACTTAATAAATTTTTATTAAATTGCATTTTAAAAATGGTAGAAGTATTAATTATAGCATTTATAATACTCTAAATATATGCAATTAGCATGTTTCAAATAATTTGTAGTTTTTTACTTCACTGCTATAATTTGAGGATATTTGAAACAAAGAAGCAACATTCTACAGAGCAGACTCTGGAGTCAGAAGTTCTAGGTTCAAATCCTGGCTCTGATGCTTATCATCTTTGTGACCTTAAACAAGTCATTGTATGCCTGTGGGCCACAGTTTCCTTATTGGGAAAATTAGGGTTTTAAACTAGATGGCCCCTCGCTCTAGATGTATGATTCAATATGCCCAAGAAAGAATACTAATGGATTAACTTTATGGCAAGTTAGCTAGATTTCTTCTACTTGACCTCCCCCTTCTTTAAACTCTGTCCCTCTTTCAATGCACAGTTCAAGGTCAAGGTCCTCCAAGATGATTTTTTTTGGACTGTGCTAATCCACAGAATCCCTTTCATCTGAGCTTCTGTAACTTAAAAAAAAACTATTCCTTAGAATTTCACATGCTAAAATATAAATAGATAGATATAGATATAGATACAATCCTATCACACCAAATAAGTTGCAAGCTATTTAAGGACAAGAGACCTTGTTTTATATATTTATATATCCACAGTACTTGTCAAGGACCATGGTTAATGTATCTTGGTAACTTCTCCCACCCCATTGTCTAGTTTGGAAGCTTGCAAAGACTTAAACACTTCATTCAAGAGAGACAGTATTTCATCACTGTGTATGCTCCACATTTTGGTGATAAACTTTCTCTCAATTTAGCTAGACTGGTCCTTGAACAACAGGCATACAGTTGGGTATTAAACTTGCCTTTGCAGCTTGTCAGGATTTGCCATAATTCTATTTTGCTGCTAATGATTTCAATAACCCAGTGGTTATTGTCCCACCATAAGGGGCTTTTCTTACATAACTAGATGCTTAATAAATGGATTTTGAATGAATGAAGTGCTACCCATCTGGAACTTTCATATAGACAGAGAGCTCAGCTGGCACCCAATGAGAAAGTTAATTTAAAGAATGTATTTAGACCTGTAGATAATTCTGACTTTCTAACCAACAAGGAGATGGGGGTAGGGAGGTAGATGGCAATTATATTTCTCTATCTCAACCTCAAGGTCTGCCAGAAGTCTAGGAGCATTAGCCCAATGTGGAGCAAAGAAGGTCCATTAGGAATTATCTCTCTTATTGGGTTTCCCCATTCTTAAAGCACTTCACCTAAGGGAGCAAGCCTAGATTCCCAGAGATCTGAATATCCATCTAATCTCCTGAAAGTATTTATTTAGAAAACATGTCTTGCTAGGGGTGTGAAGATTTTGGAATCTTTTACAAATTAACATGACTTTGGCTACTACCATTATTGTATCTTCATTCTATCATTTCAGCACTCTTACTAAGGGTGGCAGGCAACACATCGGTTGGAAAAAATCCATTTTCTGCTATTTTTCTTTGAAAGAATCTTTTGGTGAGAAAAACAAATAGGCCTTCCACATGACTGCACTTATGAATCATGTTGTTTACATAATGAATTAGAATTTAACTAGGAATGCTGGTTTCTAATCTTTATGCTTTAAAACTTTCAAACGATTTAGGTTGTTCATCTTTAAACATATCAGTATAACCAGGTTAAATCTCTCAGATTACAAATTGGCTTTATTCTCTCTCACCTCTGCTGCATATTTTTTGATAAATGGTAAAAAGAGCCCTCATTAATGGGAACTTTGTCAGTTAGATTCCAATGAATCAAACCCATGAGGAAAACCACTCAATAGAGGCAGTTAAATGTTCAAATAATGTGACTATGTTATCATCATTTACCCAGAAAGACAGTCTCCACGTGCTTTTCCAAGAGATGCTCTTCTGAATTCATAGAGGGGTTTTGCAGTTAATTAATAGGCACTAGTACTAGTACCAGTACCACTACTGCTCCTGCTGCTGCTACTACTATAGTAATAAACCTTAGGATGCTACAGAATTAGAGAACCTGATGCAGCAGAAAGAGCATTGCCCTTGGTGTCAGAGGACTTGAGTTCAAATCCCAGCTCTGTTATTTACTACCTGTGTGGTCTGGATTCAAATTCCTCCTCCTTTCCACCTTTAAGTCTAAGATCCTACAACTCTAAGACAATTAAAACCTCCTCTTGATCAAGTTTATTGACATAATTTGCCAATCAATGCCCATTTACCTTCTGATACATTGATCCTCTAAACCTGGTCATCTAGTTTTAGCACATTTGGCACAAGAGTTATACACAAATCATCTCCTCCTTCCCCCTCATGCTAATTCTAAGTACCCCCATTCCCCATCAGTCCAGTTGTGATCTGTTCAGTCTCTTTGTCCACTGTAAAGTCCAATATCTTGTGCTCTATTAAACTCCCAATCTGGTGTTAAACAAACAAATAAGCAAACCCTATGTCCATGAACATTTCAGGGAATGTTTCTTCCACATCTTTGTTTTAATAGTAATCTGATTCTCCTCAGAGATGATGGCATCCCTTGTGAAATTCTCAGTGGGCTACAGTCATTTCTTTTCCTCCAACTTAAAGGGTCAGGATAAGAGGTAAATATATTCCTTGATTTTATCTGTTGTTTCCAGACCATTCCTTTACTACTAATAATTTGTCAATGATAATCTCTTTTTTTAAGGGTCCATATAACAAATTCAATTGTCACTTGTCCCTTTTCTAAACATTTGGGCTTTCCTCTCAACAATACATTACTCAAATCGAACTACCTAAGATCATTCTCCAAGGTCACCTCCTCTTCATCAAATCCAAAGAATTTTCAGTCCTCATTTTTCCATGACTCCTCTGCCATTTTGATATTCTTAACTACCCACTTCCTATTCGTTATACTCTTCTCCCTTACCTTCAGAAATGTGGTGCTCTTAAAGATTCTTTTCCTCTCTCACTAACACCTTCTTTCCTGTTTCCTTTTCTGGTTCTCAACCCTCTTCCTGGTCCTTACTGTCAGTATTGCTCAAAATTCTCTCTGGTCTTTTTCACTTCTCTATTGTCTCCTTTGGCAATTAAATACTGCTGCTACTACTACTACTACTACTTTAGCATTTAAATGTTAGTACTATAAAGTTTGCAAAGCTCTTTATAAATATTATTTCATTTTATTCTCACAATAACCTTGGGAGGTAGGTGCTATTAATATTCCAATTTTTCAGATGAGGAAACTGAGGTAGAAATTAATAAAATCCCCAGGATCACACTGATAATAAGTGCCTAGGATTGTATTTGAATTCAGGACTTCCAGACTCCATGTCAAGTACTTTATCAGGTGTACCATCTAGAGAATTCTGGAATCACAAATACTAAAATTAGAAGGCACCTCAATGGCCTCTTGGTCATACTACTCTAGAAAATCTGTGAGTGGTCAACAATTCTTTGATAAAAGGTTTCTATCTGGTAGAGAGAGCCCACTACCTTATAAGAGAACACATAGCATTTTGGATGGCTACAATTGTTAGTCATTTTTTTTTCCTTAAATCTAAATCTTTCAGTGACTTCCATTCACTGGTCTTAGGCATGCACTCTGAGGATAGGCAAGACAAACCTAATCTCTTTTTGACATGTCAATTTTTCATATAAGTACAAAATTTTAAATATTCCAAATCATCTTTCTTAATGATCTTTATTTCTTGTTTTTTTGTAAATTAACTTTTCTCCTATCTATAGAACTAAGTGATTTTTTTTTCATGTTTTTCTAATTTATGATGTGACTTTTTAAATCTAGGTCATGTGCCCATTTGGGACTTTGCAAATATTTCATTTGTAAAATGAATGACTCATAATGACTGCGAGGTAGATGAGGTTTTTATTCCCATTTTATAGTTGAGGAAATTGAGACAAGCAGAGGTCACACAACTAGTTAGTATCTGAGGCTAGATTTGCACTCAGGTCTTCCTGACTCCAAGTACACCACTCTATTAATTGAACCATTAGTTATGTCTAAAGGAAAACTAGTTAAGTCTGGACCAAAGTATGCTTCAGGGCATTGAAGATCTCATGAGGGTAGAGAATTTGGAAGACAGAAAGTAGCAAGAATCTGAGTTTCTATGGGACAGGGCAAAAGAGAAGGGACAGTTTAGAAAAGAATTTTACTTTGCAATCTTGCCCAGGGTCCTGGCAACATTTGTTCCCAAAATTTAACTCTGATACACAGTTCTTGAGTTGGGATATGAGTGCATTTTCAAGGCTGTGGACCTCACCCTAATCTCACCAATTTAAGATTATCTATTCTCCAGTCCAGCCTCCAAATAAAGACAATGACTTTACTTCTAGTTACTGGGTGAAGAAGGAAAAGAATATATGCACTAGCCAGGTACCTTCAAATTCCAGCTTCCTTAAGAGGTTGTTCTGTTTTCAATTTTATTATGTGTAGTTGGGTCTTCCTCTAGCCCTGTAGACCCTGAGTATAAAAGAGCTTCCTATACTACATATACTCTTTGGATTAAGATAATATAAACTTTTATATGGTTGTTAGGATTAATATTAAAGTAAGCAAGAAATGTAATAAATAAATAAATGCATGTTTTATATACGTATGTATGTATATGTATATATATGCGCATACATATGCATGCATGTGTATGTGTGTGTGTACACACACACATAGACAAAGACAAACACACGTACCCACCACCCAAGTATATATTTAGTAAAGTTTATCTGGAATCCAAACTACCAGGAAGTTCAAATAATTAGAACTTTTTCTGCAGTCTACTTTTATGAGAAAGAGATAAATAATAAACAAACAGATACCAGAGATTTATTTTTTACAAAGCAGTTTCTAGAGTACATCTTAGGTTAAGTACTGAATAATTCAGCCAATCTTCTACATCTACAGTATTGTAAAATGATAATTGATGTTCAAAATGATAACCCTGAGGCACTGCAAGATCACGAAGTACCTTCTGAATCATCTAAGAAAAATTCAATTATGTTTAGTGTAATTTTAGTAGGAAATGTATTTTACTCCATTCTAATTCTTTGAAAATTATTAGTCTTTGGCTAGGATAGCTATCAGTTGAACAGATAATCAACTAATCAAAACAGCCTGTTCCCTTATCATTCCATGCCACTCAGTGAAGGACACATAGTTAAGAGCCCTATGGAAAGGTTATATAAAGGACGATGAGTAGTTTAAAAGTAGGGGAGGAATATAGCTTAGCAGAGATAGGTTGAAGAATGAAGTCAGAAAAGAGAAATTCTCATGACTGAAGCAGAAATCAGAAAGAAGGATGAAGGTGTTTTTCTTTTGCTCCTTAAGCTAAATCCAGATGAATTAACCATTCCTATACCTTGGGGGCAGGAGACAAATCTTTATTCCATCTGCATTTGTTATCTATAGGAGAATTAGAGAAAAGCTCAGGTTCTTGGCATCTGTCCCCAAAGGTTCTTTCTAAAAAAAAATTCCACAGAAATATAAAACCAGAGCCAGCCATGTAGCACAATGGATAGAGCATTGGATCTGGAATCAGCAAGACCCTCTCTGCCTTGGTTTTCTCAACTGTGAAATAGGGATAATAATAGCATCTTCTCCCCAGAGCTGTTGTAAGGATCAAATGATACAGTATTTGTAAAGCACCTAACTTAGTGCCTGGCCCATAGTAGTGGCTTAATGCTTATAACATTCATTCTTATTTCATCCATTTCAACTATATGATGAAGTCTGAAGATAAGTTTGGCTGTTGTTAAAGTGTCCTTTGACCAAAAGAATTGCCTCCCTCTGTGTGAACTCTTTGGTTTGTTATAATCTACAGGAATAACTGTGGTGTCAAGAAATAACATTGATCTGCAATTGGTAAAGGAGAATTTGGATCTTAGCTTTGTCATGTATGACCTTGGGGAAGGCAAATAATCTACATGTCTTAATTTCTTCATTTTAAAAATGAGGCTAATGACATCTGAATTATGCATCTCAGGGCTATCATGGGCATCAAATGAAAGACAGTATATAAAATACTATACAATATAGAACACAATGAAACAATCAAATACAGCAAACATTAAAAAAGCAACTACTATTTGTAATGCAAGTATTATTTGAATTAGGCTTTAAAGATAGGTAGGACATGCCACTTAAAGATTTGTTTGAAGGAATTGGGAATGTTTATTTTAGAGAAAAAAAAAAGATAGGAGAGATGGAATGATTACTATCTTCAAATATTTGAAGGATTGTTATTTAGAATAGGGATTAGACTTGTTCAGCTTAACTCCAAAGGGAAGAACTAGGACCAGTGAATTCAAGTAGAGGGGAAGCATATTTAGGATCTATGTGTTTTCCAACAATTACAGCTATCCAAAAGTAGAAGCAATTTCCTTGGGACATAATGGGTTCCCCTCAAGTTATGCTCAATGAACATTTATTTAGGATGCTAAACAGAATATTTCTATACGGGTAAAAGATGAAACAGGTAATCTCTGAGGTCCCTTCAAACCCTGAGAATTAGTGATTTTGAAATTGCTAAGGAAGCAGGTATGGAGAGAGTTAAAGATGGACCCTATAGGACACTCATAATAAGGGATCAAGAAGATAAAAAGCTCACAAAGGACATAGAGAAATACTAGTTCATGAGGGAGAAGTCTCTAAAGTCAAGTGAAGAGAGTTTATCCCTTAGGAGAAAGTGTTCACTAGAGTCCAAAGCTTCAGATGGGTCAAGAAAAATTACAAATGAAAGGAAGTCATTGGATTTGCATCTTAGGAAATAAACAGTGACCTTATGAACAGTTTTGAAAGAGTGGTGGGGGTGGAAATCTAAAAGCAATGTGACTAGTGAGTAAAGACAATATTTGCAAGGAACTTAACTTTAAAGGTTAAAGTAGAAAAATGGGAAAGTAGCCGAGTAACTACTGCCTGTTTTATGGCTGTCAGAACTTCTAGAAAGGGAGCATAAAAAGGAAGAGAAGATTTAAATACGCCAAAATTTCTAATTCAAACACTGGTGAAAGATGGAATGACAGCAAAAATGCTATTTGGCATCATCTGTGAATTTCATATATTTGCACCATCATTGTCACCCATATTGGAAAGGAGGCTTCACATAGTAAGTTAATCAATTCCACTAATTCATTGCTTTCACTAAAACTTTTTTAATCTTTATTATTTAGGTCTGTATACAAATATGTTTCCTAGGTCCAGGAAAAGAGTTCAGGGTCCAGGGATTATCCTGCTCAGTTGAGTTTTGGAGAAAACAGTGGGCATATAAAGCCCTCTGGATGCCAGACACAGTCTAGAATAAACTACTGACAATGCCTTCCCCATGACCTAAGAAGGACACCCAGAGACTTATTAGACTCTCAATTTTGGAAAACATACATTCCCCACCTATATATCCTCATGGCCCTCATTAGGCGGGTCACCCACAAGTAAGTATCTTATAAATGGGACCTAGAATAGGCTCAGCACTGAAAGATGTAAAGTGGGCTGTCCAGGAGTCCCTTGGGCCCTTATGACATTTCAAGGTTCATGTTTCTGGAAGTCTTAGAACCGATCTGGGTGGAGTCTTTGGTAGGCATTAAGTGATGGCCAAAATAAGCCACTGGTAAGTACCTACAGCTCCAAACTCCCCAGATTAGTCACTTACTTTTGAAAAGTAATTGCTTAGGGGCAGCTGGGTGGTGTGAATAGAGCACCAGCCCTGGAGTTAGGAGGACCTGCGTTCAAATCTAGCTTCTGACACTTGACATACTTACTAGCTGTATGACCTTGGGCAAGTCACTTAACCCCAATTGCCTTGCCTTCTCCCCTCCAAAAAATAAAGAAAAGAAAAGTAGTTGCTTGTCTCTTACTGGACCCTAATTGCTATGGAATAGATAACATAGTGCCATACAATCACCCTTTGTCCAAAGTTGCCTGTTATGAATTGGATGATGCAGGATGGTCCACATAAGATGGGTAGAACATAGAAGACTTTTGTCACTAAATGTAATTGAATGATTATTATTTATTGCTAAAAGTAGTTTTAAATTGTAGTTTAGAAATCATTCTTGCCTGGGTCCTTCCGGTGTTAGTGCTCTGGACAGAAGGGTTGTTTGTTGACAGAGACTGAGGCCTCCGATCCAGAAACCTGGAAACCTGTGTCCTCCACTAGCCTAGGGGGCTCCATCTTATAAAGGCCTTGCACCTCAGGAATGTCATTTCACATGGTTATTTTATGGTTCTAGCTGCCATAAGAGAGGTATGTACAACCAAACTTCAATAGCCATAATCTGGTGCTGAGATACTCTAGGGAGCAGGAGTAGTGGCAAGTCCTTAAAGATGTTTGCATTCTGGGCTGCATGGATGGGGTGGAAGAGAGAGAGCCTTGAGGGGTTGGCAGAGAAGTTTTTCATCTGTACTACCTTCTGGCCAAGGAGCCATGGTATAGCCAAGTAGTCTGGTCCTGGAGACCAAAAGACTGGACAATCAAAGCCTCTCACTTTTGGGGTAAAGAAAAAGAGGAAGTTTCTTGACACCTCACAGTGCATACAGTTGTTTATAGGGCATGCTGGCATCTATCATAGACATATGCTAAAGAGTTAGTTTGAAGATGTTACAAGAAGAACAGAGGTTGAGGAGTAGATCCAGTGTCAATCTGAACATTTGGGTGCTGATTTTATGTTATGCTGGGCACAGGACCATATGATCCCCCTCACTAAGAGCAAAAAAGCTATTTCTAATCCTGGTGGCCCTAAATCTCTCCAAATGGCAAAATGGAACTCTACTATCTCAGGGTAAGAGTGTTGACCATATTGATGAACAGGTGCTTCATTCTCCATTTGACTACATGTCAGTTGTTTGACCTTTCAGAATCTATGTTGACTGATGTTACCCTGGAAAAGAGAAAGATTCCCTTGTCCAGGGGTTTCTTATATCTAATCTTTAGGAATAATAATAATAATAATAATAATAGTGATTATTATAATAACTAGCATTTATATAGCACTTGCTATATACCATGTATGTGCTAATCACTTTAAAAAATGCCTCATTTGATCCTCATAACAGGCATGTCAGATAGGTACTGATAATAAGGGACTGTTTTGGGAAATAGTTTTAGCTGATTCTCTCTAGTCATTCCTTATTTCTTCCCTGGCACAAAGTTGCCTAACCCTCAAGTTTCTGGCTCCTTTTTGGAATGCTTCATATACCTTGGAGAAATAACTCAGCTCCTCCTCAACTAGCAGGGTTCCTTTCTTTT
This sequence comes from Petaurus breviceps papuanus, assembly GCF_028583685.1. Lineage (NCBI taxonomy): Eukaryota > Metazoa > Chordata > Mammalia > Diprotodontia > Petauridae > Petaurus > Petaurus breviceps. The sequence continues at coordinate 9,606,251 of NW_027187323.1, forward strand.
GAAATCTTCCTTTGGGAAGAATTTCTGGGTTTTTTATTCTTCCACATTTTTTCTGTTCCCCCTCCCCTTTTTTCTCCACCCTCTTCCCTTAAATACCTGTAATAGGAGTCCTATTTAGTCATTTAAATAGGGGAAGGTCCTCTAGAAAATCATTAGGACCTTGCCACCAAGGAAAGGAATGTGGTAGGACAGCAGTTTCCTGATAAAAGCTTCTTTGACATGGCTTCCTTACCACCTCCACCCCCACCATGCCACCTGATTAGCCCTAGCTTCCCTGATGCAGCTTCCTTATCTGTGGGCATAAAAAGTCCCAGCTAATTGACTGACCAGAAACATTTATAAATGGAGATAAGGGAGACCTGCCCAAAGAAAGTGTCACTATATCACTTTGACTATCTTTGCTGTGTTAGGTCAAAGTAAATCTCTTTTGTTTAATGTTTAGTGACTTACTAATGCCTTTTGTTAAATACTCAGTGACTTTGTGAACAGTAACATTGAAGCTGAACGAAGAGGTTGTGGGTTGTAGAGTCCTCCTTCCTACAACAAGAGACACTGGCATTCCCAGGGTGGCTGTTAGCACAGGTTCTTAGATCTGCTTTGCTAGGAAAGATAGCTGTTCAAGGGCTCAACGATCTTTTAAATTATATTCATTAGTTCAGGGGAAAAGTCAGCACCCTGAACTCCAGAGAAAATCTAAACAAAGAAAATAGAGAAAATACAAGCAGAAATAAAGACCAACAGATAGGGCTTCTAACTGTCTGAGAAATTAGCACATATCAACAGACAAATCCAACTGTCTGATCGAGGCAACACATACAAAGTTACCAGAGAGAGAAGTGAGAGGGCTCCTTAACAGACACCCAGAGTTTCATCTGGTCAGGTCACTCTTCCAATGAGTGATCCCTAAAGCAAAATGCTAACCTCAGAGTGTATACACACACACACACACACACACACACACACACACACACACACAAATATAGTGTATGTGCATATATGTATATATGTAGGGGTGTGTGTGTGTGTGTGTATACACACACCCTTTTTAGAGCCATAGGACATCACAATCCTCATGACTCAGTGCCTAATTAGAAATTGACAAAAGGTGTGAAAGCCTTCCTACAAGCAAGCCTCCCCTAAGCAAGCTTCCCTTAATGGGCTTCACATGAGGCTTATTAATGGGCAGGGAAGATCTGATATCCTATTAACATTACAGCAGACAAATATAATGAAAAAACTCCACTGAGCTTTGTGTCAGAAGACTTGGGTTTGAAATATAGGTTTATTCTATTAATACATTAGAGGAAGGAAAAGTGACATACTCTCTATGAGAATCAGTTAATAAACAATTTATAATTATAAATTATAATTAATAAATTAATAATAATTAATAAAATGGGAATTACAATATTGCTTAACTTTTAGTGTTTTGAGAAAAGCACTAAATAAATGTGAGTTACTATTATTGATTACATCACAGTTAAAATATAGGTTCAATTTAAAATATTTAGCACCACAGAGTTAGAACTGAAAGAGATTAGAGAAATCATTTATTCTAATTCTTTTGTGATCAGAGAAATATCTACTAAGGTCTCTGCCTTTTAAATATCCAGTTTTTCTCTAATAGATAATGATATAATCCTTGAGACTGATAGGATTAATATAGCTTCATAGGCCATCTACATACAAAAGCCCAGCATTTGATGAGTCAGCAGCACTTTAGGATTGACACAAATTTCTAATCATTTTGGTCCATTTTGGCAAATGTGGAGGCTAGGTAACTATGACAAATTGAATCACTGCTCTACCTGGCTGAATATCCTTTCCATCTTATTAAGTAAACCTTCTTTTGTTAAATGTTAGATTACCTAATAGTATCCCATTAAGTCCCAGGGCCAAATGCAAACCAGACTATCCTGACTCAAGACAAGCCCAGAACACTCTTCCTGTAGAGACAAGCCAAATGAAGTGCTAAATGTCTTGCCCAAGGCTACATAGTCAGTGACAGGATTCCAATTCAGTTCCTTTGACTCCAAATACCATGTACATTCTAGTATGTCAGATTGCCATTTCAATCCATTCTGCAGTTTAATTAAATAAAATCAAATTTCAGAAATACCATTCAATACTGGATCTTAGTCCAACAATTTATTTTTGTTTGAGTATAAACTGTGAACTACTTTGCTTTTGAGCAATGCCCTTGGGAGAAATTTGTATTTTCTCTGCCAGGCAACAGAGGTCCATTGACATCCAAAATAGGAAAAGATTTTATTTTATTACTTTTTTTTAATGCAATGATAAAAGGGCATATTTGTTTTGGAACTAAAACTACTTAATAATTTTGAATATTACATTGTAATATACTAATATAGCCAGTCTGAATACACTTATCAGAGTTTCATTTGGGTCTTAAGGGTATTACTTTACACTGTAACTTTGAGAAATGGCTGACAATACCTAAGAGGAAATCACATAGGGTTAAAATCACTTTCTGTTCTAAGCCTCTGGTTAAAAGCTATTTTAGATTCCTGATAAAGGCATTCTTTGGCACCCAGCTTCTGCTTAAAAGTGTCTTTGATGAAAAGTGCTTTGAACCAGGTAAAGTGATTTTATAAGAAACCATATTAAGCTGTAAGGGAATCAGTGTGGGACTGTAGAAGTGTTGACGAGATGCACAGAGGTGTGGGTTAAGATGGGTTTTGAACTGCAAATTCCCAGCGGGATTTTCTAACAATGCAATGTACTGTTTGGTATCTGTAATGAAGGTGAAATATATTTCTAAGAATACAAATGGTGAGATGGGCTATGTACCCACATTAGTAGACCTGAGCAGTACATATATCCTCCAACCATTTTGAGTCCCCTGGTTATTTAACCAAATGTTTGTATTTCCCATTTTTCAGCTTTAATTGAAGAAAGCAGCAATGAAAGTACCTATAAGGACCTTCTCCCACTCTCTATAAAAGGAGAAATTACAGATATCTTATCTGATGGAAGACTCCAGATAAGATATCTGTCCACACCCTACAGAAGTTAGTCTTGTCTTGATATTGCATAGCACCACCACACATACCCTACACAAAAAATAATTTGTATACCACTTTGGAGCCTTACAATAACATTATAAGACATATACTGTCTACATAGTTACTGGCTTACTATTGGGTCTCTTTCTCTAGCTCTTGGGGTCCAATAATGGAGAGTTAGGGGGCCCTCCAACACACATACATGTATCAGGATCACTACAGCACAGCACAAATGAATTTGCTGTTCACCTCCCATTTTAGTGGGATCTGTCCCAGGACTAGGTTCAGCACTAGGACATCTTCCAGGGACAATATCTATTCCATTTCCTCTTCCCCTAAAGGCCTTCACCAGGACAACTGAGGTACCCTTGTCTCCTGACCAGGCTGCCCTATCTCCACCTTCTCCAGAATGCTTGAAGGTAGGCTTCCTGTGGCCTCAAATGACAAAGTATCACTAATTGCTATCAGGTTGAAACTCTCCCCCATACAGTCTAAATTAATACCTCCTTTAAGAGATTTCTCTCCAACCACTAGTGCTCTTCTTGAACTGACCACATAGTGGTGATTTTTAAAAAGTTTTATTTATGTGCTTTATATTACAAACATTTACAGATTACCTCACCCTGTGAGGTAAACAATGAGGTAAAACTAACAATACTGCAACTAATCTGAAAATATATGCAGTATTCTAGGACTTCAGCATCCCTCACCTCTCTATTTAAAATTTTTTTATTAATAGAAATCATTCTTTCCCTTCTACTCCCCACTTCACTGAAGAAAAGAAAAAAAAGAAAAACATAAAAAAATAAAGTCGAGCATAGAGAATTCCTTCAATGAAATTATAATATATATATATATATACATATGTATGTGTATATATCCACATATGTATGTATATATGTATACATACATACATTTGTGGTTTGTGTATCTATTTATATATGTGTGTGTATATATGTATGTTTATATATATATGTATATATATATCATTCTGCATTCTAAATCTAGCACCTCTCTTTTAGGCGGTGGAAAGTATGTTTTATCATTGGTCTTCTGGAATCATGAATGGTCCTTCTATTGATCATAGTTCTTACAGCTTTCAAAATTGTTTGTCTTTACAGTGTTGTTACTGTATAAACTGTTCCCTTGGTTCTGCTAACTTCATTCTTCATCAGTTTATAGAAGTCCTCAAAATTTTTTGTTTTTATAACATTGATATTATAATATCAATTGTTCTCCTGGTTCTGCCTCTGCCCATCTCTCATGTCTTTTTGAAAATCACTTACTTCCTCATTTCTTACAGCACAATAGTATTCTATCAGATTTACATGCTACAATATGTTCAGATATTCCTCAACTGATGGGAATTCCTTTAGTTTCGTTTTTTTTTTTCCCCATCACAAAAAGAACTACTATGAGGATTTTTGTACACATAGTTCCTTTTCCTATGCCCTTGATTTTTTTTTAACACCTAGCAATGGTAAAGTTGGATTAAAAATTGTCTAACAACTACTTTTGTAAGTAATTTCAAATTGCTTTCCGGATGATTATATCTACTCATCACTTGGTCAACAATGCATCAATTTCCATATTTCCCACATGTCTCCTTCAACATTTATCATTTTCATTTTCTATTATCTTTACTAATCTGATAGGTGTGAAGTGGAATCTTAAAATTACTTTAATTTGCATTTCTCTGATTAGAATCTATTTGGAGATTTTTTTTTTTCATACAGTTATAGACAGCCTGGGGTTTTAACCTTGAGAATTCTTTATTCATATTCTTAGATCACTTATAGATTGGGGAATGACTCCTATACTTGTATATTTGAAATAGTTCCTTATATATCTTGGAAATGGAACTTTTATTAGAAAAACTTGTAGTGATTTTTCCTAGGTAATCGTTTCCTTTCTAATCTTAACGTTATTAGATTTGTTGTACAAAATCTTTTTAATTATATGTAATCAAAACTATTTTATCTTCTGCAATTCTTTACTCTATCCCTTGCTTAATTAACTTTTTTCTATCCAAACATCTGATAGGTAATTTTTTCTCATTTCTATAATTTGTTTACAATGTGTAGGTCAAATATTCATTTGTAGCTTATCCTTGTATAAAGTATGAAGTACTGGCTTAAATTTAGCTCATACCATTTTGTTATTTATTTTTTCTAGAAGTTTTGGTCAAATAGTGAGTTCCTATCTTTGTATTCCCTGGGTGTTTCTATTCACTGAATGTTAGGGTGCTAAATATACTTGTTTCTATAGTGTATCTAAACTTGATGACCATAATATTAGATCTTGGTTTTAGTTATCATTTTAAAGAAGGGAATATTTATTTCTATGTTTTTTAGTGTTTTTAAAGTAACAATTAGTTTTGTCTAAACTTTTTTTATTGGTATAATCATATGATTTTTTGTGCATTTTGTTATTAATATAGTTATACTCATAATTTTCCTAGTATTAAACTAACTCTATACTCTTGGTATAAATCATACTTGGTCATAGCATATATATGTATGTATGTATGTATATATATATATGTAAAATATAATATATATTATCTTAGTAATATATTATTTTAGCCTCATTGACAAAATTTTAGCATCAATGTTCACTAATGATATTAGTTTATAGTTTTCTTTTTTGCTGTTTTAACTCACTCTTGTTTATGCACCAAGACTATATCTGTATTATAGAAAGAATTTGGTAGGGTGACTTCTTTTTTCATACTCCTTAGCCTCATTCTAATAACTCTGCACTACAGTTACTGTTCTACACACCACCCTCATCCTCCCAGTCCAGGTCTGCTCACCTATTCTACTGTGACTTTTGGAATGTCTATTCCACAGTGAACACATTTCCCTTCACCTTAAAGCTTGACCTTTCCCACTTCTTTCACTGACCCTCAGTAAACTCTAGCTCCCTCCCAAGGACACTGCTATCCTCATACCTTTGCAGTATAGGTTACCTCCTTTCTCTCATATTCCTACCTTCCTTCCCAGTCACTGGTCATGGGAGGGGATACAGAGTACATTTTGATCCCCATTACCACTTCCAGATTCTCTCTTTATCACCATCACCAAACAATTTCTCCTTTATTAAGTTTTACAGCAACTAAGTTAGTTATTATCTATTGACCCCCCTCCACCAGAATAATATTTTATCATTCCATCTTCCTTTACATTTTAAGATACCTAACCTTTTTTTATTCTCTCTGTGACCTCCATTTCCTCTACTCTTCAGTTCTGTCCTAAGCTATCACCATTGTAGTGGCTATAATCTCTTTTCTCCTGCCTCTCAAACTGTTGGTGAACCAACTCAGTTCTACACTATTCTTCACTCACAGATCCTTTGTCCTATTGTGGATTATGCCTTGCAGAACTGAAACATTACAGATTTCCCACTATTAAAGTTCTTTACTCCTATTATATGCTGTGATAAGTGGGTCCACTACAAATTTATATTATTTAATCTTAACCCAGCACTCACTATGGCAAGCAAGCATTCTCTTCTTCCTTAAATAATTTCCACAAGGAAGCAAACAAATATTTACTAGGTGCCTACTGTGTGCCAGGCACTATGCTAATATCTTTACAAACATAATTTCTTTTGCCTG
>NW_027187323.1:9613295-9694887 GCF_028583685.1 Petaurus breviceps papuanus
AGAGAGAGAGAGAGAGAGAGAGAGAGAGAGAGGTGGGGGGGGCAGAGGAAGAGAATCAGCAAACAAATTCATTGATTCTATTTCTGCACTGCTACAATTTCTGATATTTAGTCCCTATGGGACCTTAAAGAAGTTACTCAATATCCCTGTTCTTGTTTCCTCACCTACAATATGAGAAGGTTGGCATGACATCTGAGGCCCCTTCTGGGTCCATTCTCTCCTTTTTATCGAAACTGACACCATTCTTATGTGGGTCCTTATTTCAAACCATCTGCACTATATCGATAGCTTCCTAGTAATTCTTGTTACTTGAACACTCTCCCATCACCAAATTATCTCTGATACCACTGTCAGAGATCTGGTCCTATGACTGCTTAGGAACTTTAGTGGCTCAGCATGACCCTCTGAGGGAAGTAAAAATATGTGTACTTAGCATTCAAGACTGTAAAATTTAATGGCTCCTAAAATTTTTCAGATTTATATTATCTATTTATCTATGCACGTTATTCTTAGAAACCAGGACTGCTGTTTGTACCTCAAATTCATTGCACTGAAGAGATTGTGGATTTTGGCCCTAGGCCTGCTGGGGTCATTACCTCCAGCTGATTCCCTTTTACCTAATTTCTACTATTATCATTAATTGGTGGCCAAGAAATCTCTTAGGTTCAGAGGTCATACATTAAAGCTGAAAGAGACCTTGGAGATCATCTAATCTAACTCTCCCAGTTTTCAAATAGTGAAAATGAGCCCTAGAAAGGGGAAGTGACTTGAGTAAGGTCTTACATGTAGAAAGTGGTAGAGAGCCTATTTTCAACCCTAGGTCATCTGACTACAGTTTCAAATTAATTTTGCCAGGGTTACTATGTATAAAAGATCCAGGCACTTAGGTTTTGTTGCTGTTGTTTTGTAAAGGTAGTATTTTATTTTTTCCTAATTATATGTAAAGACAATTGTTAAAATTTATTAAAAAAATTTTTTAAGTTCCAAATTTTCTCTTTCCCTCCCTTAACTTCGTTATCCCTAAGATGGTAAGCAATTTGATATACATTATATATGTGCAAACATGTAAAATGTATTTCCTTATTAGCCATGTCACAAATAAAGAAACAGATTAAAAGAAAAAATAATTATGAAGAATAGTATGCCTCGATCTTCATTCATATTCCACCAGTTCTTTCTCTGTGTGGATAGCATTTTTCATCATGAGTCCTTTGGAATTGTCTTGGATCACTGTATTGTTGAAAAATAGTTAAGTCATTCACAGTTCTAATCATTGTATAATATTGCTGTTACTTGCACAATGTTCTCCTGGTTCTGTTCACATCACTTAGCATCAGTTTCTATGTCTTTCCAGGTTTTTCTGAAGTCAATCTGTTCATCATTTCTTACAGTATAATAGTATTCCATTACAACTATACACAACAACTTATTCAGTCATTCCCCAATTGATGGGCATCCCCTCAATTTCCAATTCTTTGTCACCAGAATAAGAGCTGCTACAACTATTTTGTACAAATTTCCTTTTAAAAAATCTCTTGGGATATAGATCTAGTAGTAGTATTGCTGAAACAAAGTGTATGTACAGTTCGATTGCCCATTAGGCATAGTTATAAATTACTCTCCAGAATGATCACATCAGTTCTCAACTCCACCAAGAGTTCATAGTGTCCTAATTTTCCCATATCCCCTCCAAAATATATCAGTTCCTTTTTCTGTCATTTTAGCTAATCTGATAGGTGTGAGATGGTACCTCAGAACTGTTTTATTTTTCATTTCGCTAATCAATAGCAAGCACCTATATTTTGCAAATACATCTTCCAGGGGACAGGCAAAAAGAAAAGTTGGTTAGGTGGAAATCTGTCTCAAATTAACTTCAGTCTTTCTTCATTACCTGGCATATTTTCCATAGTCCCCTTTCATATTAATATAGGAACTCCAATAAACAGATGTGAGCTTCTCCTACAGGATGTTATCACTTGGTACTTTCTAGCATTCTTGTTTTTCCTAAAGTTCCTACTGAACTTGTAGAAAGAGTCCTTTCCATTGTGTGGGTTTTTTGAGCATTTGTGCATGTGGATAGAATGAGACTTCACTAAAAATTGTCATATTCTATTATGTTGTTAGGGGTTATATTTTTTTTTTTGACAAAAGACTGAGCTGGGTTTAGTTATCTTTATTAGATGTTTATGACTTCTTCCTTAGTTGGTAATTATGTAAACAGATTTATGACCAAAACCCCCCCAAAAAACCTTGCTCTCACTTCCGCCTTTGACATGTTAATTGTTTCTCAAAAATTAACTGAGGTCCTGTCAAATTCTTTATATGATTTGGAATGTTCTCTGCTGCTAATTCATTTTTTTTAAATTAAAACCTTTAGCATGTTCAAGGGCTCAGAACATTAAAGAAAAAGCATTGTCAGAGATGGAAACAATAGGTTGTGTGGTTATAAAGAGAATGTAACATATGAGGTGATCCAGTAGGATAATGAGGAGAACAGCAACTCCTCCTCCGGGAGATATAAGATTGTTTGACAAGTGCTCAAGATGTTCTCAAACCACCTACATTGTTATCTGTCTGTATCTGGTTTTGTGATCCTCATTCTGAAGTTAGCAGAAACAGTCTTCGGGTTACTGGATCAGCTTTTGTCTTCCTTTCGTGGTTTTGAGTTCCAAGTTCAAAAGGAACATTTTGGAAATGATATATTCAAACCAGTGACCCTCATTGGTGTTTAACTTGGATAATATCTCATCCAAAATACATGACTTGTCTGATGTGAATAAATATGGAAATGATATTTTTTTTAAAAGGGAAACTGACAACTACTGAAAGGGAATTGTTATTTTGTTGTTGTTCTTCCCTGAAGTAGTATTTCAGGGTATTAATGACTTTATGAGCTTTCAGCCTTTTGACCACCTACAAGAAAGACCTTTACATAAAAATACAACCTTGATGATCATGACTATCTCAAGGAGACATGAAGCCAAGCATTTACAAATATAGGTGTGCCAAATCTGTTTTTAATAAAAACAGAAGAAAAGAATCAGAATGAACCCTGACCCCAAAGAAACAACTTTTAAAATCGGTCCCTTCATTTTTTCTTTTAATTACTACAGGGAAAATCCCAGTATTCTGTGTATATGTCTGGGTGTTTTGTGTAATCTAGGCATTCTAAGTTAATAGATTCCTGACACATAAAATATATGCTACTTTGATGATGCTCCATTTGACTTTTGTCTATTCGAGGATACCTAATTCTAACTGCACTATTAGTAATTTTAAAAAATTGCCAGCGTTTTTCTATATGTTCTTATATTAACCAAATTAATTGAATGACCTCAATTTTTCACTCAATGGACCTTAACAGGTGTACAAATTTGGGTAGGCACATTACTCACTTGCATCAGTACTCTCTTACATTAATCTAATTTATTTAATTTTACTAAGAATGATTATGTTTACTAGATAACTAGATCAGACAAGGCATGCAAGCATGTCGGTAATCTATCTGTCTGTCTCTCTCTCTCACTATCTATCTATCATTTCACATACCAAAGATAAAAAAGAAAGACTAAAGAATAGAGTCAGGTTATGCTATTATGAATCCAGGGAACTAAAGCATTGCTACCTTATAAGCTGAAGGAGGGATGTATTAGATACAAATTTTCTCTTTGATTTCTTCCCCCTTCCCTGCAAGGGAAACTATCTGTATTTTTCTGTAAGCAACTATATTAAAATGAAAAAAAAAATCACATTTCCTAATACTTTTTTCATTTCAAGTATTGCTCCTTCAGTTGAAAAAAATGTTGTTATCCCCCCACCCCTTTTAATTCTTTTATTCCATGTGTGGGAAGAAAGTATCCAGAACATCTTTTAAAATAATGAAAACAATAATAACTGTTCCCCAAAGAATAAAAAAAAAGCAAAAGGAGGGCTTTGTTTGATTTATCTGTGATGGGGAACTTTGGAACTTCACTTTTTATGAGTTGAAAAAAGAGATGTACACCACACTTCTACCCTCCTATTATGACAGTTTATGTTTCCTATATAGCTTATTTAACTCAAATGCCTGGGAAATAGACACAATTACCACCTTATGGAATGCTACTTAAATTTAAATGCTCCCTGAAGAATAGAAACCTACTTTATCTTCTCAAAGTTTATTTCAGTTTCTCAGAAATAATTCCCTCTATAGACTCCTGAAATATTCTTGTTCATCATTTAAAATTTTAACCTAATGATTGTGTAAAAATGACTATCACAGGGAAAAACCCCCCAACATAGTAGAGACTGCTCACAAAAGCTTATACAAAAAGACTGTATACTATGCCCATATACAGCTTTAATCATTCACTCTTTCAGCTGTTATCAATTTAAAACCAATGAAACTCCCACACTGAGTCCATTTGAACAGTCAATTTTAATATCTTGGGGCATCTGTAGTTATTCTGAATTGGCTGCAAAAGCAGAACTAACAAGTTAAGCTCTAACCATAAGTCTACATCAGGCTGGTAAACCATACATCAAACAGAGACAGTTAGTCAATACTCCAGTATGAAAAACCAACAAGCATTTTTAAGAAGAGCAATATATTCATAATATGCTTGGCAGTCTGGTTTGCATTGCTTCCTGGAGAGGAGTACATTTAACTTTGTAGTCAAGATGGTGGGCATGGAGAACTGACACAGCCCCTCATGCTGGCAGAAGAAAGAAACAATACTGAGGGAATATATGTCATTCAATTTGTGGGTCATATCATAAATGAGAATTAAAGCCACAGGAAAATGTACCTTTTATGAGCAGGAACCAGCCATCAAAGCTGACAGGAAATAGTATAATTCACCTGATCCACTCAGTTATGCTCACATTGCTACCCTCACTTCAGTCCAGCTAGAAGATAATGAATGAGGCATATTCAAAACAAATTTGGGGCATTCATTCATCTTTTCTATCCTTTAATTTCAAAATGTGAGAGATTAAAAGGGTGCACATGACATATAACCTCTAGACCTCTCAAACTCTTTTATGTATATTATCATAAAAAATAAAGAGTGTGTGGGGTGGTGGTAGAGCCAACATGGCAGATTAGGGGCAGTCATTCAGTCAGGCAACTGAACACCGCCAACATTCCCCTCCAAACAACTTTAAAATAACACCTCAAATCACAATTTGGAGCAGCAGGGTCAAAAACAGGTCTGGGTGAGATATTTTTTTCTGGCCTAAGAAAACTTAAAAAGTTGACAGGAGAAATCTGTGACACTGGGGTAGAGGGCTGCTTTAGAGTCTATGTATGCAGCGGTGGCAACAGCAGCAGCTTCAGAAGCCCAGAGACAGTAAGAGCATAGACCAACTAGTCAGAAAGAGATTACAGGGGACCCTTGGCTGGCACTGGCTGGAAACTGATATTGGATATTGGATGTTGAATACTGATTGGCAACTCTACTGCCCACAAACAGTTGAAGGTTGCAGTTCCAGGGTAGAGAGGAGAGCTGGCAGTCAGTCACAAGGGAACCCTGGTTACAGCAGAGAGGAGCACTGGTACGTGTGACTGCAGGGCACCAGAGGCACTTTCTGGGTGAATACCAAACCACAAACAAGGAGATGAGAGACTATACCCCTCCTGGGATAATACCATGTTAGAAATATGAAAAACTTGCAGACTCTCAGAAGTAGCTCTGAAAACAGCAGCACAAAAAGAACCTGAAGTTTGGGACAGTACCTCCCCAGGCCCAGGTGAACAGAGCCCAATATAAAGTTCAAAGTCAAGAAATAGACCAGAAAAATGAGCAAAGAACAACAACAAAAAATAATTTGACCATAAAAAGCTGCTATGGTGGCAGGGAACACCAAGACATTAACTCAAAAGAAGACAGCAATGTAAAAAAAAACCTGCAAAAAACAAAAGCCTCAAAGAAAAATGCTAATTGGAACCAAGGCTAGCAAGAATTCCTGGAAGCATTAAAAATAAGATATAAGGATTATAGAGGAAAAATTGGGAAAAGAAATGAGAGTGATATAAGAAAACTATGAAAATAATTGAATAGCTTGGCGAGAGAGGGACAAAAAGATGGAAGGATCACAATCACGATCTCAGACATAGCAAAAGCAAAAATAGACCTAATTAAAAGAGATAATCAGAGAAACTACATTATGTAAAAAAGTACCATAGGCAATGAAATAATATACAAATGTTTACAACAAGTTTCTCCGATAAAAGCCTCATTTCAAATACACACTGACTATAGAACTGAGTGAAATTAATAAAAATAAGAGCCATTCCTCAGTTGATAAATGATCCAAGGATATGAATAGGCAGTTTTCAGAAGAAACCAAAACTATGTATAGTGTTATAAAAATGCTCTAAATTGCTATTGATTAGAGAAGGGTAAATTAAAACAACTCTGAAGTACCACCTCACACCTATCAGAAATGATAAATGCTGTATGGGATGAATAGGTACATTTATGAACTGTTTGTTGGTGGAGTAGTGAACTGTTCTAACTATTCTGGAGAAGAATTTGAAACTATGCCCCAAATGCTATGAAAATGTACATACCTTTAGACACAGCAATAACATTGCTGGGTCTGAATTCCAAAGAGATAATAAAACAGGGAATAGTATCTATTTGTACATAAATATTTATAGTAGCTGTTTTTGTGGTGACAATGAATAGGAAATTGAGGAGATGCTCATCAATTGGAAAAAGACTGAACATGTGGCATCATGATTGTGATTGAGTACTATTGTGCTATAAGAAATGGGTGGTGGTTTCAGAAAGATATGGCAAAGACCACAGGAACTGATGCAAAGGGTAGTGAGAAGAGCCAGGGGATCATTGTATATAGTAACAGAAATGATCATCAACTGTGAAAGACTTGGCTATTCTGATGAATACAATGATTTGAGACAATTCCAAAGGACCCATAATAAAAAGGAGCATAAAGGATACATGTTGATTTACTGATTGAAAGTCAAAATATCAAGGGTGTTAAAGATGGTAGTGGGGTTTAGGGAATGGAATGGACCTTAACTTGAAATTGAAAGTATAGAATTGAAATTTTTGTATTAATATTGCATCTACTGGGGTATTTCAAAACTTTAGTAAACTGAAATCCTGGTGGGCAGGTATTGGTCCTAAGTTTTCTTATCCTCAATGCATAAAAGCATGACTGGTGCAAATGATGAGAGCCCTCAATTTCTTTCTTTGTAATGAGTAGTTCCATTTTACTGGCTCGATTGAAACCCAACTCTCTCCAAACCATGTAAAACATTCTATCCACCTAGATACTTGTTTAAATTCTTATTTATTAGATCATTAGGAAATTTTACTTTCCCCCCCAGTTAAGGATTACCCATGTTCTCACAAAGATCAGTCATAGCCTCAAACAGAGTGTAAAATGGGGAATTAGAAAAATTACAAAAGGGAAAGTTAGAGGCTTACAAATCCTGCAGATCCTGCTCAAGGGGTCTAGGGAGGCTCAGAAAAACTAACAAGAGCTAAGCTAGAGCATATTCATAGTTGCTTGTGATGCTAGCTCTAAGTGTCATGAGGGAACTATTGAGTAAAAGAACTCCTGCTGAAGAATGGCAGGGTATCCATAACCAGACCTAACCTAATATTTTTAAAGATTCTTTTGAACACTGACAAAAGCTCAATATCTCTTTCTCCTCTTCACATAGCCTCAAAGAAGGAAAAGTTTAAGATGTGATCAGAGAATCAGAATGGTCATAGACCACTATTCTGACACATGAAGGAAACAATGTATTAGCCTGACATTTGGTCATCTGTATCTCATTGAGGATATGATTTCAGAAGCATACTTGCTTTGGCAGAAGGGGAGAGGTTTAGCGTCTTACACATCCTCGGCGTATAAATCATAATCGGTGCTCTCTCTGAAGCACAATGTGGAGTTACACTATAAAACAAAGTCAGATACTGACCCTGTTACTCAATTTTTGACTTTGCCTATACCTGTTTATTTTCTCGAAGTTGCTCAGGTTTTTAAATGCAAGCTTTAGACCAAGGAACTTTATTTTGGAGATCAGCACCAAGGTCTGACTAGTATCTCAGGCAGGGTTCTCCAGAAAAAAAAAAGGATTAAATGACTGGAATTACAATTTTCAAGATCAACCATATCTTGCAAAGAGTGAGGAAATCCCACAAAGACTTGCTAAGGGGCAGAGCTAATGGCATGATGATAGGTCTAGGGGTGGCTAGCTGTCATCACTCTTCCATATCTGCATAAAAAAGGCATAGTGTGCAGGGTTTTTATCCAAATTCTAGTGTTGACTGGGACCTTATCTTTTTGTGTGTATATGTGTGAGGAGAGGTAAATTGATTTGAGAAAAATGCTTTAAAAGGAAAAGAAAGGAGGGAAGTAAGAAGGCATGATACTTTAAAAAAAAAGTTTTCTTAGTAGTAAAAGCTTATAAAAAGTAATGGGTCATCTGAATGAAAATCTCATTTTTCTTTTACATGCTAAGAATCAAATTCTCGTGGTGCCAGGATCTCCCAAACACATTATTACATGCTAACTCCTTTGAGGTAGGTGCCAACCCATAAGAAAATAATTCTATGTGCTAGTGGAAAATGCATTCATTGTGCTGGCTTCTTTTTTTCTTTTCTTTTCTTATCTGTTTCTCTCCCATTTCTCAAGGCTCATTTTCTCTTGTTGCTCTAATTTTATTCAGCCTTTAACTCCTGAAATGGCCTGAATTAATTTGTCCTGTGGCTAGCAAGCTTTGAAACGTTATGGGCATAACCTGCTACCTAGGTAACATTTTCTTCCACCTTTCTCCATCTTTCATTGTGACTGGTATTTTATTATGGAATGAAACCAATTGGCTGGTACTCTATTACCAACACATTTGCTCACCGGAGCCTTTAAATAATAGTAACTGGATGTGGACTATAAATGCAGAGGAACCAGGAAGCTCATAGGCCAAGATGAAGCTTGAGGTTGGCTATTAATTTTGGCCAATATTAAATCATGACATAGCTCACACGTAAGGATCACAGTTCAATTATGAACCACAAAGTAGTAAAAAAGAGAAGATTTATAAGATATTTTTCAAGCACATTAGTGCATATTCTAGAAGTTGTGTGAGTGTTTCAGGCAGAAGACCCATGCCCCAGTATATAAATTTGAATACAATTATTCTCAGACTAACAATGATAAAGTGACAAAACCAGAGCAAGCCTCTGCTTGGAGCTATATTGCAGTGTTGCTCATATATATTTTGCTTAAATTAACAATGTGACAAATAGGTTACACTGTCATATATCAGCTCTAACAAATTATTTTTAAAATACTTTCCTCTTACTCAACAATCCTCATATATACATAGACATAACAGAGGTGGAAAGTTTAGGGCTGACAATTTGCAATTACAATCTGAACTGCAATTCCCTCCTTACCCCCCCTTAAAAAAAGATATTTGACACACTTTACAAAAACACTATCATTTTAATGACATTAGTTTCTCATATGATGGAAACCTTAAACAATTAGTTGTATCTCTCTGGGTAATTACTTGGATGTCCAGACAATTAGATGACAAAATGCAAGTAAGTGGGTGCACTTAGAAGAAAAAAAAATATGACCTTGCACGAGTATTCAGTGAGCCTCAGTGTGAATCAGACTTGAGAATCCAGGGCATCCAAGTGTGAATCATATTTTGATGATCATAACAAAAAGGAAGAAAATTACTATCTTTCCCCATCACCATCTCCATTCCAAAAAAAAAGCCAGATTCTACTGCTTTGATTTGAAAAGTGCTTGGTGTACCTGTATCAAAACCTCAACTAAAATTCAAGTGAGATAGTTTGTATGACCATCTTGGTTACTAATTTGCTTTACAGGCTTAGATAAATTGTTTGACCCTTCTGTTCTTTAGATTTGATTTGTGGATCTAAAAGGTATCCTGTGGTTCTTTCCTGGTACATGCTAAATCAAAGGGAGGGTATAATATTATTTCAGTTCCTGCTAATCTTAGTGATTCTGTGCATGAAACTATATCCAAATGTATCTAATCTATTAAGGTTGAAATGACAAGAACTTTACCATCTTAGTGCTTATGATAGTTAATATGATGTTGGACAGCAGTTTGATATGTAGAACGTATGCTTCTGGAGGATAGAAATTGTTTTTATATTTTAAATGGGATCATTGAATCATTAGAGGGAACATTGTAATCAATCAGTACATGAGTCCATTTGAGTATAAGTACTCCCAGAGTCAAGCATAAAACTTTTCAATATAGGTGTTCAATGCTTATTGAATTGAGCTGAATTAGTTCTATATTTTAACAGAAAACTTTTTCAATGACTTCAGAGATAGGCTAGGTTAAAAAACTTAATAGAGAGGCACCCTGTAGTGATACTCTAAAACAAGTCAGCACAAGAACGATGTGAAGAGCTTAAGAACAAAATTCTAGCAACACATTTTTACAAAAATTTTACAAAAAATTCCAGAGTGGACACCCAGAAAACTCATCTAAAACCTCACATTTTTCAAATGATATACATGAGAGATACAAGTGTGTACAGGTAACTGAAGATAAATACTAAATAATGGCAAAATTCTATAAGAATAATATCAACAAGGTTAAGGTGCAATTTGCCAGAGGTAAAAGACAATACTGGAAAAGCAATAATGGTGGCCTTTCAAAAGAAAAAAAAAGATATGTTGGGAGCTAGAGGAAGATGAAAGAAAAGCTAAAACTCCTTCTTATAATCACTGGGAAGTTAATGGAAGATGGAACTAAGGCAAAACTAGTCAACTCTCTCCCCCTTTCCCTCTCCTTATTCCTCTCTTCCTTCTCCCTCTCCCCTTCCCACACATTCTATCTCTGTCTCTCTTCTTCTCTTCTGTACTGAGGAGTATAATCTTTGAGTTAGGAAAGACATAACAAAAACAGTTCAAAAGAAGCCAAGACAGCAAAAGAGGATCTTTCTGTGCTTAGTGAGGTGAAGTTATCTGGCTTCTCCAAATTAACATCTCCAGATTTTGAAAGAACATGTGGATGTGATTGCTAATGTGAGATTAATGGATCTGGGATGGGAGTGGGGCAACTATTCCAATTTTTCAGAAAGAAAAAGGTAGATAATTCAGAAGGTAAATAATTCACTAAGTGGCATAATGGATAGAGGACTAAAGTTGGAGACAGGGAGACCTTAGTTAAAATCCTGACTCAGATTTTTTTTTGCTATTGGTATGAGACCCTGGCCAAGTCATTTTACCTTACTTAGTCTCAATTTTCTTACCTGCAAAATGGGGATAATTGTAGCATATATCCCACAGAATGAAATTGAGGATCAAATGAAGTAAAATATCTAAATAAATTTGTAAATTTAAAAATATAAATATATTTATTAATACAAATTAGAGGTCACTGAACTTGACATTAATTTCTAGTAAAATTTTAGAACAGGTTATTAAAGGGACAGTTTATGAGAACCAGAATAATTAAAAACAAGTGAGGTCAGACTATATTTTTTTATAGAGTTACTAGTCTGTCAGGGAAGATTATAGAAATGATCTATTTCAGCAAGAATTTTGTCCCTTTTTCACCACAACCTTTAAGGAAAGATGGAGAAGTGTGGACTTAATGCATTTAGGATTGGAATTAGTTCATAGAGTGTAAGTATAATCTAGATTGAGAGTTGGAAGGGCCCTCAGAGGCATTTAGTCCAAGTTCCTCCCTTTTCAGATAAGGAAATTGAGGTCCACCACTGGGACAGACAACTTTCCCAATTTTACGTATGTAGTCAACAACACATTTGAATTCAGGGTTTCTGACTCAAGAATTCAGATCAGCTCTAAACCACTGATTATCTCTAGGGCACACTTGAACAATGGATTGATCTTAACCTGGTGGATCATCTGCACCAAAGCACCTCCAAGGATTAGTCCTTGGCTTTGTGTGACCAATGACTTTAGAGAAGTAATAAATGATATGCTTATCAAAGTTATGAATGACAAGAACTATTGGCACAATAACTAAGGTATTGATGGTGCTTATACAACCATTTTCAACTTGACTCCAACCTAACTCTTATGTCTAATTAAATATTATTCCTTTTGCTGCACTTTATCATCTAGCTCTAGTCAAGTTAGTCCTCCCTTCATCCATTACACATATCATTCCATTTCCCATCTTCCTATTTTTTCAATGGCCATCTCCCATTCCTGGAATCCACTTTTGCTTCACCTCCACTTCATGGAATCTCTCATTTCTTTCAAGATACTGTGCAAAGCACCACTTTCCATGTAAAGCCTTTCCATCTATCTATCTCTCCATCATGCATCTAGGTAGAAAGTGGTACTTGAACAATGCCTTGAAAGAAGAGAAAGATTATGTATGTATATTTGTATCTATATGTATATATGTATGTATGTATCTTTCAATGGAAGCTTTTTAAATGTTTTGTCATTATATCCCTATCTATCCCTATCTATTATATCTAGCATAGTAATATAGTAGGCACTTAATAAATGCTAGATGATTGATAGAATCAGGAACTGGCTGAAACAACTGACTAGAACAACTATCTTTCCTGATTATTAGAATGGTCCAAAAAGGACAAATAGCCTTACAAGTTGATATTCTATCCCCTTCCACTTTAAAAATGAGGAAATTGAGGTTCAGAAAAAGTACAAGCACTTCACTAAGGTAATCTAAATATAAACAAAGAAAGCTTTTGAATCCAGTTCTTTCAGATTCAGTTCTCTTTCCACTATATTATGCTCTTATCATAGGGCGTATTTAAACAGAAGTTGGCCATAGCCTCAATGTCACTGGTTATCTGCCTCTGTAGAATTTACCTCTAAGAAATTTTACCTCTAAGTTGTGGTATAAAAATATTGCCTTAATTTCTGAAAATTATGTTCAAAGTGTTTCCTTTTCTTGAGTATCAAATCTAGTATTTAAAAGCTGGCATATTTAGGTTTGTCTAGAGCGACAGAGTCATTAGCCAATATGAGCAAAAAGAGGTCTAAAACAAATGGAGGATACACACAGAAACACCTATGAACCACTCTAACATGCGTTCTTTTGTCTGAATTTACACACTCAATTCACTGGAGCATGGGTTCTAATCTGATATATAATATAAAAAAATAATGAAATTCCATACACACCTGAGAGCTTGATAGTGCATTTGGCAAATATGAATGGCACTTGATGGAAATTGAAAGCTTTTTAGAGCACCTACACTTACAATGGCATAATTAACACTATACTCACCTGAGTTATTTGGATGAGTTTTTCTAGGGGCAATCATTGCATATAATATACTTGGTGCTTGCTTATTCTATTGGTTATCAGTAGTTTCTTGCACTAGGAATATTTTTTTTCTTCTTAATCCCATTAAAAAACCAAAAATATTTCATTATGTTAGAATTTAAAGCCAGATTGACATAATTTGGGATGTTTCTACAAGAACTTGCATAGTACACATTTTGCAGAAATAGTATGTTTGAGGTGATTTTTAGTCTCCTAGATAAACATTATTTTCCTATCAAGCACTATGGAGATGCTGCTCTGATAAACATCATGATAACAATGAAAATAATTTGAGTCCCAACATGGGCTAACTTTGCTCTGAACAGAAAATGGAAATATGTTCCTTCAGCTTCTTAGGATTTAGGGCTGGATAGAAACCTTAGAGATCTCATAGAATCATTGATAAAAAGGTAGAAGGGACCCTCAGATTGCCCTCGTTCACCCCCTCATTTCATAGAGGAGGAAATTCAGGTCCAGAGAAGTGATTTGCCAAAGGTCATGCAGGCAGAAAACAACAGAACTATTTGAAACTATATCTTTTAAGTCCTGATCCAAGGGTCTTCTCATTATATCACTCCCTCACATGCTATTTAGAGAAAGTTTTTTTTCAATAACTTATCAAAAATAAACTAACCTGGCAAAGGATGGGGGATGGTCAAACAAATTATGGTATATAAATGTGATGGATATTATGCATTAAGAAAGGATGAAGAAGATGGTTATAGAGAAAAATGTGAAGACTTGTATGAACTAATGTAAAGTGACATGAGCAGAACCAGGAGACTTGTGTGATAATAACAATATAGTAAATACAAACACTTCCAAAAGATTTAGGAATTCTGATAAAAACAATGATAAACTATAATTCATTGTGATAAAACATGCTACCCTGCTTTAGATAGAGAGGTGTTGCAATATCAGTGCAAATTGAAGCTGATTTTATTTTATTTTCTTGGACAGGACTGGTGTGGGAATTTATTTTGTTTGACAATACATTTTTTTGTAATGGATTTTGTTTTTCTTGATTTCTTGTGGGGGGGGGAGGGGAATGGTTGAGGGAGAGAATTGTGACATGCAAATAAAATGAAATTGAATTTTAAAAAACAAGCCACCAGTTGAGATCCTCTTCATTTTATTAATAAAGTCCTTGGTCCAGATAAGGAAAATTAAATATAGTAATGGAAACAATATTTACTTTTTAAGAAAAATTTATGATTGTTAGAGAAAGATTATGAAGCACCTTAATTATTTTGATAAAAGAATTTGATTTGAAATCAGGATACCTGGATTATAATCCCAACTCATATACTCACTAGCTACCTGACCCTGGGAAAACCATCTCTAATCTCTCAGAGCCTTGCTTTCTTTATCTGGCAAAAAAAGGGGATTTTAATACTTGTAATTCCTACTTTAGTTGTTATAGAAAAAGACTTTTTCAAATCTTAAGTGCTACATAAATTGGAGTTATAATAATCAAGATTCTCTCCTAGTTGAAAGTTATTAAGCATACTTAACCCTACTGACATTAAAAAAAATACTCCTTTCCTGCCTTCCTTGGTTCCTTCCTTCCTTGGTTCCTTCCTTCCTTTCTTTTTTCCTTCCTTCCTTCCTTCCTTCCTTCCTTCCTTCCTTCCTTCCTTCCTTCCTTCCTTCCTTCCTTCCTTCCTTCCTTCCTTCCTTCCTTCCTTCTTTCTCTCCCTCCCTCCCTCCTTTTTCTTACTGATCAAAACTTACTGATGTTAATGAAAGAATGACAGAGTAAAGCTTCCACACCTTTAATATAATAATTTTTATGGGGAATCTGACATATCCTGTGGTTTTAAATTTGGATTGTTGACTTTTGCTCAGTTAAAAAAAAATCACATTTTTGAGGGAAAATCATATTTAAAACTAAATTATACCTAAGAAATATACTGGATTTTAAAAACAGGAAATATATGAAGGAAAAATTGCCACTTAATAAAATAATTGAACTTTATGAAATCAACATTTCATGTCGATTTGCCATAATATTATCCTTGTTAATGAATCCTGAATCTTTGGGCTGGTGAGGGTTAAAATTTAATGGAGCTATCAGATATGCAATTAACTCATCTGATTTTTTCCCTGACATTCCATTATATCAATATTAAGACTATATTCAGGAATATAGTAACTCTTGAGTTCTGAGAAAGGTCTGAGTTAATAGTTTCTCAGCATTTTGATTGGGTCTTGGCTCTGCTACTGAATCTAGACTTTTTGAACTCTATGTTAACCTTAAGGCTTTATGCATAAAGTTGGGGTGGTTGTAGTTGATTATATGCTTAGATTTCTCAGGGTAGTATATTAACCTAAAGCAATACTCTAACTCTAAAAGTGGTGCTTTGCCAAATAAGTTGAAAGAACTTTATATGCAGTTAATTAGAATATAAATTTTGTCCCTAAAACTGAAAGCAATAAAGGGAAAAATCCAATATAATACTATGAAATAGTTGTGAATACTGTCTCCCAATGACACCACCATTAAAAAAGCTTCCTCTGTCTTTAAGACCATATAAATGTGTTTCTGTATGATATTTGAATCAAACTTGTCTTATAAATATGCAGAATACATATCCATTTCTATATTACTGATGATTATTACAAATTGTATTCTAGAAGTTGTCTTGCATTCATATGTCAAACCAATTGTAGATATTAAAAAATTTTCATATTGAAAAATACTAGTAAGTTTTAAGATCTCTATTTTACTTGTTTATAAAATAATATCTCTTTCAACTTAATTGTAAAGAGTGAAGAGTTCAATTTAACTAGTTTTCTGTGTCTTATATCTGGACTTTCTAACATTTTGGCTAAGTATTTTATTTGGACAGAAAGGAATGAATTACTTTGGGTTCCATATCTGCAGAATGAAAGCATTCATAATACCATAGATATATGGACCTAGAAGGGACCTAAAAAGCCATCCTGTATAATCCTTTCTTTTTATAGGTGAGGAAAATAAGTCTGACGTGGGTTTAAGTGATTTATCCAAGGTCTCACCAGTCATCAGAGTTAAGCATCAGAGTTAAGATTGAACTTAGGTCCCCTGATTCGAAAGTCAATGCATCCTTTCATCACCACATTCCCTTAGATGATCCAAAATACCTTCTCAGAGGCTCAGAGAATTAGGTTGCTTGTCTAAGATTAATAGTGTTAGAATGAGTATAGTAATATTTAATTATTAATACCATAAGACAGAGTAAAAAAAGTCTTGTCCAAGGGCATCAAATTTAGAGGGTCCTTCATTCCTTTGATATTTCTTGCATCTATCTGTTCAACAGCAAATATAAAAACACTTAGCACTACTTTACAAGAAAAAAAAATCTTCACTAGGAATTCCTATATTATGTTGCTCCTTTCCATCCAATCCCATTTGGTATCCACAGAAATGACTTCATGATGTTGTCCCAGAGTCTCTGCTTCTATATCATGCTGTCCTTCCCCCACTATCTGTTTAATTGAAGCAGGTAGGTGATATAGTGTCAGAGTGTTGGACATGAAATCAAAGAGAACTAAGTTCAAATACTGCCTCACATGATTATTAACTGTGTGATCTTGGGAATGTTATTTCACTTCTCTTGGTGTCAATTTTCTTATTGGTAAAATGGAAGTAATAATATTTCTCTCAAAAGGTTGTGTTTAGGATCTAATGGCATAACCTGTATGAAACACTTTGCAAACCTTGAAACTTTATATATTGTTAATTGTTATAATCTTCATCCTCATTAGTATTTGTATTACTAATAATTTTTGCTACCAATGAATAAATACTGGGGGCACATTTTGTCCCACTTGTCATAGGAGTAGTTTGTAGCAGAGGTTCTGGATACAAAATACCTAATTATGATTCTTTTTAACCATTAGATTAAAAACACAAAATCCACTGTACCTTTAATAAGTCCTTTTTCTTGAAGAGTTTTCAGGGAAGGTCTTCGGTTAATGAATTTCTTTAATCTGCTTTTGACTCTGCTTTTGTCACTTGTATCAGAAACACTGTGCTGTAGTCTGAATACTGGAGATAAAAAAGAAAGACTTTTGGTAAATCTCCCTTTTATTGTTATTATTTCATGCAAATATAAATTGAGAACCTTAGTCAGAAAGCATGTACCATAAGACAGACTGACTCTCTCTCATATATATACATACATATATGTATAAATATATATATTTAGCACATATGTATGTGATGCTTTCTCAAGTGTAAGTATTAGTGATTTTGTGTTCTTGAAGTGTGTGTATGATCAACCTGATATAGTCACAATGGCTCAGATAACTGAATCTGATCACTTCATTTTTGGACTATATCTTCTGGATAAAGGGAATATCCTCTGTCTCAGGAGTTGTTAATTTTGTCATTGCAGACTCTTTTGGCAAGAAAGAAGCCTTTAAGTAAAATAATATTTTAAATACATAAAATAAAATATGTAAGGTTTTAATTACTTCTCTGTATATGCATTGTATCTCTTGATGCTGTCTCAGTATATATCTTATTAGTGCTCTTCTTTTGAAATTAGCTTGCATATTCTGTAATTATTTACCTATGCATTTACTGTATCTCTACAACCCCTACCCCTACATGGACAATATGTGCTTATTGAGGTCAGGGATTATCTCCTTAATGTCTTCTTATCCCATCATCTATTGCAGTGTCTGCCACATAGTACATAATTAACAAATGTCCATTGGCTTGATAATAATAGACCCCAAAACAAAATAGCATAAAAATGTTGGGAAGCATTTTATGGGCACTGAGCACACCTAACTATATATTCAAATTACCTTCAGATTACATAGAATTTAGCTAATTTAAGCATCTTTTGTGGTCCAAAATACACATATAATTTCCCCAATGCTCTGTCCAATTGTAGAGTAAGTTTCCTCTATAGCTGAGAAATTTGCTGACTGAAAACCTAGGGTTAAGTGAATGCTTTCATTGTTTGACTTTTTTATAGTTTGAACTTGGGAAGTAAAGAAGAAACAACTAATGTTTGTGAAATAACATGTATATTCAATTGCTGGATGTGACTAAAACATTCCATTATAACTGCTTCTCAGAGAATTACTAATGACTACCTTTTACAATCCACTGCAAGCTTTTCACACCATTCTTCAACTACAGGCCAGTTGTATTTCTATGAAGAAATATGGTGGCTAAGAATCACAAGGACTTGGAGGAAAACTGAAATAAAATGCAAGTTGCTCAGGTGGAACTCCAAACTTATCAATGATTTCGATAAAGGACAAATGACCTTTTCCAATTTGTCGAGGGCAAATATCTAGGGAATAAAATTAATATACTCATCTAAAGAGTCAGTTTCCAGAAAGATCTGGAAAGGCTAGCACACTGGCCTGAATGTAGTATGATGATAATTATAAGGATAATGCAAAATCTGACATTTGGTTTAAAAAAAATAAACTTAATGAGTATAAACTGTGGGAGTCATGGCTACATTGTAGTTTGTCTCAAGATCTAGGATTTATGATAGATTATCAAGTCCATACAAGTCAGTATTCTGCTATGACCTTTATGATATCATAAGTGGAGGGGGTGTATCGATAGTTTTGCCATACTCTGCCTTGCTCAGACCATATCTAGAATATTGTGTTCTCTTCTAGATACCACTTTTAAAGGAAGAAACTGATAAGGTGAGAGATTCTATACTTATAGGGTGGAGTGGTTTGAAAAAAAAGAAACATTTCTTAACAATTAGAGTTATCCAAAAGTGGAATAGGTTGCTTCAGGAGGAAATAAGATCTCCTTATTGGAGGTCTTCAAGCAAAGACTGGAAACCATATGTTGAGTATATTGTAGAGATTTCTTTTTTGGGGGGAATAGGAATTATAAGTTTGACTAAATGACCGAGTCCCTTCCAGCTTTTAAACTTTGTGATTCTGTATTCACCATCCTAAGGTTTGCCCTAAACAAATGTAGGTACATTTTGTTTTCAACAGTAACCTTCCATTTCTCACAGAAACTTACAGTTAGAAGTTCATGAAATCCATCCTTTACCTGAACAAGAATCCCTTTTACAGAGTGGACATTTCCTTTAAGAAGTCATCTATGAAGACCTCCAGCAATGCGGATCTATTAGCTATCTAGTCCATTCCATATTTGGATAGCTCCACTTGTTAGGAAGTTTTTGTTTATGTGAGTCTAAATCTTCTTCTCAACAATTCTCAATTTTTTCTCACTTCTTTTCCCTCCCCATTGCTCCTACTTCTGTAAACTTGAGCTAAGCAGAACAAGGTCCCATATACTAATCCCACAGGACAAAGCCTCTTCTATGTAAGACCATCTCAAATTCTTGAAAATAGGTAGTATGCCCCATCCCTTTCCCCCTTCGGCCTTCTTTTCTCCTAGTCAAACATTACCACTTTTTTCAATCTATCTCCATATACCACTGTCTGCAGTCCCCTAATTATTCTTGTTATCACTCTGAAAAGTCCTTAAATGCTGCAATCAACATCCTTCTTAAAAACACATTGCCCAGAATTCTATAATTACTCCACAACATTTCTGCTTAAATTCACTCTTCTGATTTTAAATTCTTTTTACACCGGGCCCTACTAAGTGACTGGCTGAACTGATAAACTAATTAAAGTGAGTCTTAATGATTGCTACTAATTTAATGTGTCACTCCTCTCTGATAATGCATATATTTTAACAAGAACCTTTAGTGAACTCTTTTACCCAGAGAAGAGGATAATGGAAGAATTTCAGGACAGTGACAAGGTCCCTCAAATAATTTCTCATCAAAGATCTCTTCTTTCTTGGTATAGTTTCATACTAATCCCACAGAAAAGAACCTGATATCTAAAGTAATGAGAGCCAAAATATATGAGAGCTAAAAAGATAGAAAAAAAAGTGAGAGAAAAAGGAAAAGAAGCATTGACAATGCAGTTATTTCTTCAAAAAAAAAAAAGAAATATTCCTATGCATAGGAACATAAATAGAAACTAGTTATTCAATCAATGAATGTTGGTTGATTAGTTATCATGTTCCAGGCACTAATAAAAAGTGTTTAACATAGTCCTTTCCCTCAAGGATCTTATAATCTAGTTGAAAAGATAAGAAAAAAATAACTAACAATACAAGACAGTACATGGTGAATGCTGTTGTGGGTAAAAGATGAAATGACCAAGGAAACAAAGGTTCAACTTTCTGAGTATATCGATTTATTAATCAAAGCATGCCAATTTTCAAGACCAGCCCTCTTCAGTTTTGGCACTGAACCCTGAATATAGGTAGAGACAGATTTTTATGCAATGAAAACAATCAAATAAGACCAATTAAATAAAAGAAAACAATTAACCAGAATACAAAAATAGCTTATTTGATTTTTAACTGGAGGCAAGATTAGAGGACTTTTCAATTTGGGAGGGGGAGAGCAAACAGATGACATTCCCTGACATCAGAAAAAGAGGTGCCCCACTCTCTCCCCAAGTGTAATATGTACAATCAAGGGAACATGGAAACAATAACTGATTGATTAGTATGGGGCCAGTTTTCAGATAAGACATATGGATTGCCTGAGATGTATCACCGTGAGAAAACACATTAGTGTTCAGATCTCACTGGGTTTCTGGTCCAGTTGTCTTTCATTCTCAAAGAGGATCATGACATCAGGAAGGTGATACTATGACTAGCAAGTGAATAGGATTTGAGTGAGGGAGGGCTGTGCAAAGTCACCAGAATCATTTTCTCCTCTAGAGTCATCTGGATCCAGTGCCAAGATATAGATCAGGACTACTGGAGATGGCCCTGGATGCCCTCTAAGCTATAAGTAGAGAAGGTTCAGCTTCCCAGATTCGAACAATACAATAAGGTCCTCTTACAAATCCCAAAATCGAATAAAGTTTTCTCACAAGACAAAAATTGGGCTATGTCCATGACTGAGTAGAAAGGGGATTGAGCTATCTCCATAACTGAGTCACAAGATGGAGCCAGTGCAGTTCACTCAATTCCCACTACCACTTGCTGTTTTAATTCCCTCAGTGCTGGTGGGTGGTAAAGACAATAAGCAGTATAATGAGACTAGGAAGTGATCATCATGTGGTAACGTCAGGGTAGACTAAGTAGGAGATTTACAACATGGGTTAGGTCCAGATGGATTGCTAAGATTTTCTAGGTGAAGAAGAAGGGTAAGAGCATGGGAGATAAGGAAATAGTGTCAGTCTAGACTCAAATCATAGGATTATAAGGGTATTTTCAAGAGATATTGAAAACAGGCCAGTCAGAACAGAGAGCAAATGATGGGTGATAGTAGGTTATGCAGTTGAAAGGTGAATATCAAATTTTGGAGAACCTTGAATACCAGAATTTTTTGTAGGCAACCTCAGAATCCCAAATAGTAAAGAAATAAAAATAAAAAATTGCAAAAAGTGAGACCTCTTAATTAATTTAAATGGCCTCTATGTGGTCATTAGGAAGAAGTATCAAACCTTCTGGTGATCCAAAGAAACCAAATTCAGTTTTTGCAGAGCTGCTGAAAATATGTAAATCAACTGGGAGTAATATCATCTTTGGGGACCATTTTTAGTATAACCAGGGGCTTGGTTACTAGATCTGTTGTTATAGACAGATTTAGGACCAGATCTGAGTCTTATGTGGACTATTTTCCTCTTGATACCTTCTCAATAAAAATGGCCTTTGGAGCATACTTCCAATCAGGATTTCCTCCATAGACATATGACAGTTTGACTTGATTTATTTATCTCTAAGAGACCTCATTACCCATGTAAGTACCAAGGCTGATGTAACATTGAATTCAGGATAATTTAGAAGAAAAGAAAACATGTACAAAATTGGGATAGTAGATCATTTTGTGGTGGCAAGGAACTAGAAAAATCAGCTATTTATAGAATAGAAAAAGTTTGACCAAATTATGGTATATAAATATAATGGAATACTATTGTTTTGTAAGAAATTATGAAAAGTATTTCAGAGAAATAAGTATTAATTAATGCAGAGTGAAATGAGAAGAATTAATAGAACAACTTACTATGTAATTAAATTGCAGTGATAAAAAACTTTGAAAATATTAAGAGCTCTGATCAATGTAATGATTGGTCACAATCCCAGAGAACCTATAATGAAGCATCCTAACCACCTTCTGAAAGAGAATTCAGATTCATATTGAAAGATTATTTTTCCTTCTAAGTGTGGCCAATGCTGGAATTTGTTTTTCTTGAATATTAGTTACAAGGGTTTTGTTTATCTTATCTTTACTTTACTTTCCTTTTTCAGTTGGGTGATAAAATAAAATTGTTTTAGTTAAAAAAAATTTAATTTAAAAAAAATACATAGATTGAATTTTATTTAAACCCAATAGAAAATGCAAAGGATTTCTGCCCGAGCCCATGACTGGTCAAAACAACTCTTCCTTCTGGTGGGTCCCACCTTTGTGATTTCCTATCCAGCCTCTTTTCCCAATGTCAAGATAATGTGCGAATTAACTGGGATTTTGAGTCAGTGACAGAACAAAGGACTTCTCAGTGGCACAATAAGGCTTCAGGATAAGGGGAAATTGCATTTATTTCCAGAAGACACAAGAGAAGAAAGGGCTTCTTCTGGAGTATGCTTGGGCACACATAAACATGCTCTTGATTTGGGTCAAATCATACAATAATTTCAACCACAGTAATTTGCAACAAATGGAGAGTTGGCTTCAATAGCCACATAAATTGGGCCATCATCTGGTTTAAATGTTACACATAAGTCATATTCTTTGATTAAGAGTTTGACTGTTCCTGGGTGGAAAAAAGATAATATAATTATTGAGAAAGTTAGCCTTTACTCCAACTCTACCTTTGGGGTTATATATCTTGAAATAGCCACCATTAAAAAAAAAAAGAGTTCACTAAAGTTTCTAGCCAAAAAAGCCTTAAATTTTTCCTGAAAAAAAAAACCCACACATAAAGAAATAGTCATATATATATATATATATATTCTCGTTTCTAATAACAAGTGAAAAATATGTGATTGGAAAGAATTTTGCAAATACAGAAAGCAATGTAAATGTTACATTATAAAAATAATTATGTATCTAGTCATATCTCTTTGGAACCCCTAGATACTATGGTGATAAGATTCTTAATTAGGGAGATAGATATGTGTGCTATATTGTTTTCAATAGCACCATCTGGCTCTACATGTGAGAAACGTGTGTAAGGTGCACTGATTTCCAAAGGAAAATGGTTATATATTTCCAAGTATTCTTTTAGGCTTTCATATGTGCTGAAAAGTCGAGCATTACTAGCAAACTGCTCTATACACAGTAGGTGTTTCAATCATTCTTTTCTTCCATTGTTTCATTGCAGAACCTTTTCCTAAGAGCTTATCACATGATGAGCACTGAACTAGGGCTAGAGTTGGGGAAGATTAAAAGCTTAGATAAAACACAGCCTGGCCCTCGAAAAGATTACTGCCTATTAGAGGGATAACATACAAACACAAATACCTATTGAACACAATATATTACCTGTTGTACACATTAAAGAAGAACAAAAACAAATTGCCATGTTAAATCTGAGGAAGAAAATTGTTATGGACAAGGAGATCAGGGAAGGCTCAAATGGAGAAGGTGGTATGTGAGCTGTTTTAAAGGACAGATAAGAATTTATCAAGGAAAAATGGGGAGGAGGGATATTCTAGGTTTAGTGATAGAACAAAGGCAAGATGGTCCACAGTCTACCTGGACTGGAAAGTAGTTTATGTGGAGAAGAGTAACATGTCGATGATAATGATAGGGACAATGACATGGGAACAATTTTAGTTTCCCTGTCTTCCCTCACGACTCAGGTCACATGTCTCCTATTAAACAAAACCTCTTCTGGTTCCCTTTACCACTCAGATACTGAGGCTTTCCTTTCACAGAATGCCTTCTACTTACTTTATATATGATGTATCTACCTAGGTGTTGACATGCTATCGCCAAATTAGATTGCAAACTCCCTGAGGGCAGAGATTGTGTCTTTGTCTTTTTTTTTAACATTAAAAAATTATTTGTTTTTAATTTTTATTCTTTTCAAATTTTTAGTTCCATATTCTCTCCCTTTCTCCCATACCTCTCCAACCCACTGAAGGCAAGCAAAATGATATCAATTAAACGTGTGAAATTATGCAAAATATATTTATATATTAGCCATATTTACAAAAAAAAGCAAGAAAAAGAAAGTGAGAAAATGATAGTTCAGTTTGCACTCACAGTTCATCAGTCCTCTCTCTGGAGGTAGATAGTATATTTTCACCATGTGTTTGGAATTGATCAAAGTAGCCAAGTCTTTCATAGTTGATCATTATTACAACATTGCTGCTAATTGTACTCAGTTTGCTCTATCTTTTTATATTCCCTGTCTGGCATACAGTAAGAGTTTAATAAGTGATTGTTGACTTGATTTGTTCCTTTGCCTAAAACTCTTTGTTAGGCAAAAGTTCACAAATTCGGGGGCGGCTAGGTGGCACAGTGAATAGAGCACTGGCCCTGGAGTCAGGAGGACCTGAGTTCAAATCCGGCCTCAGACACTTAACACAAAAACTAGCAGCGTGACCTTGGGCAAGTCACTTAACCCCAAATTGCCATCCAAAAAAAGCAAAAAAAAGTTCACAAACTCTAGGTTCAGAAACTTTGTAAAGAGATGTTGGAGAAGCAGACTATGTCATCCAAAAAATTAATATTATCTTTAAAACTCCATCAAATAGAGCAGTATCATTATATTCTACCTTGGTCAGACTTCATTTGAAGTGTTCAGTTCTGGGTGACACACTTAAGGA
Organism: Petaurus breviceps papuanus; assembly: GCF_028583685.1. Classification (NCBI taxonomy): domain Eukaryota; kingdom Metazoa; phylum Chordata; class Mammalia; order Diprotodontia; family Petauridae; genus Petaurus; species Petaurus breviceps. The sequence goes on from NW_027187323.1 coordinate 9,638,375, forward strand.
CAGACACACTCAAGACTTTCCATTTCCCAATTCTGGGCATTTTCACCAGCTATCCCCAATTCCTAGAAATTTCTTCTCCCCCCACATTTTCACTTTTTGGCTTTCCTGGTTTCCTTCAAGTTTCCCACCCTCTGCAAGACATCTTTCCAGTTCTCTTTCACCTTAATACCTTCCCTCTAAGATTATCTTCAATTTCCCCAGCCTATATCTTGTTGGTGAGGCTGGATTTACACTCAGGACGATGAGTTTTCTTCCAAACCTGGTACTTTATCTGCTGTGCACCTAGCTGTGCTGTCCTCTCTGTCCATCCCCTCCCCCCCTCCCCCATTGTTGGTCCAGTTTGAATGCCTGTGAACTTGATCTCATCCACAGGATGCCAGCCAGAATGGTGAGAATGGTCTTGAAATTATACCAAATGTTGTGTGTGTGTTTATAAATCACTATATCTATATCTAAATATATAGATAGTTATGGATATATTTATCAGGTAAAGAAACTGACTAGCTCGAGTCACTATCTAGTAAGGGTGAAATCAGGGATTTGAATCTAGATCTTCTAATGCTTAGTTTAGAGCTCTCTTTTTCCTACTTTTTTTTGAGGGGTGGCTACGTGGTGCAGTGAATAGAGCACCAGCCCTGGAGTCAGGAGGACCTGAGTTCAAATCTGGCCTCAGACACTTAACACAAAAACTAGCCGTGTGTCCTTGGGCAAGTCACTTAACCCCACATGCCCTCCAAAAAGCAAAAAAAAGAAACTATTTTATTGATTATTTTATTGGAACATTCACTTAACAATAACCCAACAGCAACAACATGGAACCCCCTCCCCCGCAATGTTGAGTGAAAAAAATGTCTCATTCAGCACCTCTAGTCCATTACCTCTGCCGAGAGACCCAAACAATGTTTGTCTCACAGTCCTCCAAAACGCTTTCCACTATACCATAATAAGCTCTTTATTAATGACATTTCAGAAGACAGATTTTGGAGTCAGCTTTCAGTCTTTGATACCATTAGAAATTATTCTCAAGTGATGAGCCAAATTTTAAGGCCCCAGGTATCATTTAACTTTACTTTAAAAAGAATATATGAGGAAAATTAAAGCTAATAAATGACTTTTATGTAGGACCCACTTTTTATTAACTGAAAAGCCTGAGAGAGCTAGGAATAAAATGAAAAAAGCAAGGAAGTTCTCAATTATAAAGTACTGGTTCGTTACAGGGTCCCTTTAAATAACAGCAAAAGTCCTGGAATATTGTGGTTTACAAATCTCATTTTAACAGCCAAACTTATAAAACAGTTTATGCTTTTCTGTTGTCAGGGGAGAAAAACTTGCCAAATTGTTCATTTTAAGTAAATATAACATAGCCAATTAAGGAAAGTACAATTTAAACACATGCCTATGATAATCAGGACATAGTTTGCTTCTGATTTCACTACTGATTTTAACAGCACACTGTTCCATTTTCCCACAGCACTAACATGACCCCACACATACTTTTAGAAACTTGTAATCACATAGCACAAATAAAAGGACACTTTACTGGAAAATACACAGCATGGTACAATAATCCATCATTTATGAAAAATAGAATTCAGCCTTTTCTTTCCCCTCAGATTTGCAACTTTCTGAGGGTGAAGCATCCTTCAGTTTAGGGATTTATTCTAAGCCTGTGACTATGTTGTTTCTATTCCTGTTTTAAATCTTTCATTCAAAATTAAAAGTACCCTAAGAGGGACAGGTTTAAATTCCAAAGTATTTAGCCCAGATTAAAGAAGACAGAGTAAGCGTCCATAATTCACATATTGCAAAGTCCAGGAAAAGTAACTCGGAATTGTGATTATTTTTCTGGGTATTGCAGAATTTTTGCTTTTTGGTTTGTTTTCATTTAGAGTTTCCTTTTTCTTTTTTTCCATTGATAACTGCTTATTTTCCACTAGATCTGAGCAGATACTTAAATATTTATTATTTTTCAAGTTCTTAGACTTTCCAATAGCAATATACAACCTGAACTGTAATTGATAATAATGTACACATGGGCATTTGCTTTGAGCAAAATACTAAACTGGTTGAGAGATTTAATTGATGCTAAAGCTGTTCACACTAGAGGATGGTTAAAATCGTGGGATCTTTGATTTGATCTTCAATAAATATCACTACATAGGAGACCTAGTGTTAGCCTAACCTTGAAGTCATTTTTATACCTGCAGCAGCAATTATGGTGTTAAAACTACCTCTAGAGGTACAGAGAGTTACTGTAATGGTCTGTCTCAGCCTATTTAAAGTCAGACTTTAAAAAAGCAACGAGAAAAATGGCAGCAAAGACAGTTTTGATGGATTTCCACTATCCATTCGATTAAGCATGTAAGGAAGACCCAAGAAAAACTCGAGCCTTCCAGAGATCCAAGGGTTTGGAGAATATGATCCAGAATTGAGCATCTGCCAGAACTCCTCTTGCTGGGACCATATTTTGAAATATTTCTTTTTCTTGCCAAGCCGCTGTTCTCGCGGTATTCCCATGTTACAATTACATGTTTTTTTATTTGGAAATGCTGAGAGAGCTAATGTTTCAATGATGTTACCAAAGGAAAACAGAATCATTACCCTTTAGAACTATGATTATAAACAAAAGCTTTCGAGGCTACTTGGCCTCACTTATTTTTTAGACTACACACAAAGCCTAACTTGTGCTAAATTCAAACCAAGTATAGGCTGACTGTTAACTGAGCCCCCCAATACTCAAAAGAAAAAGGAAAACCATGGCAAGGCATGTTGGAATTTAGTGCTGTAAAGTTGGGATTTAACACTGCAATGTTCTTGTTAATGCAACCAGTGTCAAGGGCTGGGACACTGAACTAACCGGTAAAACAGGATGGCAGATTGAGAGCCGGAAGGGATTTTAAGGGCTTCAATTCTAGCTCCATTATACAGATGAGGAAGCTAAGGCCCAAAGACATTAAATGAGTTGCCCAGGATCAGAAAGCTATTAAATAAGGTGGGATTTGAACCCAGGTCTTTCCAACTCCAAATTTAGCACTCTAATCACCATGTAAACCTGCCTTAATAAAGTGATGTAGGACTTTCCACCCCCAACCCTTCTACCCCAGTAGCTCACAACCTTCTTGAGAGCAGGAATGGTTTTATTCTAGTCTTTGTCTCTATCACTTTGTATAGTTTTGGGAAAAAAGTAGGTATTTAATAGATTCTTTTCTTGATTGATTGATTTTAACCTCTAGAAATCCTAAAATATATTACAAAATGCAATGTGCAACTCTTCTACAATAAAACTATGTTAGTCTCATCATTGTTGTCCATACTACTTTCCTTTTCCTATTCTAAATTACCTGAATATAATTTCCCATGGGGATAAGGAATGGATTTGTAATTTCATTGATGTAAGGAATCCTTAGATGCAAATCCTTAGATCCCTTTACCAATGCAGGTCTGAAGTTTATGTCTTAGAGTTGTCTATACCAATAAGAGGGTAAGGGACTTGTCTAGGGTCACATAGCCAGTAGGTATTAGAGGGAAGACTTTAACACGGGTCTTGCTGGCTTCAAGACAAATATTTTCTCTGTCCATTATACCAAATTGTCTCTAAATGTCTTCCCCCATCATACGCAAATGAGGACATCTTAACAAAAAGCAAATGGAAAAGGAAAGTTCAATGTATAGAATTGCAGAATCAGATTAGGTTATCTAGTCCAATTTCTTATCCAGACTAGGAATACCTTCTTTGATAGTGAAGATCACTGTGCCAGCTAAGTATGGAATCTGCGCAAATAGTGAAAAAGAACTCATTAATTTACAAGATAACATTTTAGTTAGGGATATCTCTTATCATTAGAATGCCCTTCCTTTTATTGACCTAAAATCCACATCCCAACTATTCACACATATTGGTAGTCCTTATTATCCCTTATGAAGCCATACAACCTGATTAAGAGACCACATGTGTGTTTTATTTGTCAAGCTATAAAAATATTGCTTTGTTTTGAGGATCAAGACTCAGCTACACTGAAGGGTAAGAGCTTCATAAATTTTACTTTGCACATGAGGTACCGTATCATAGTGGGCAGACTGAAAAAGGTATATTTAGACTAAATTACTGTATCATTAAATGTGACTTTTCCCACATGTTGAAAAAAAGAAGAAACAATATTTTCTCCATTTATAGACTAAGAAACTAAATTATTGAATCTCTGAAAGACTTGGTTAACTTTGGCAAAAACTGGAAGACAGTTTATGGATATTTTAATTACCGTGCCCTATTCTAATCATGCAGCTCCCATTTTTAAGTATCATTAATGAAAAAACAGGTTACTAGATTCTCAGGAAAAAAAAGGATCATATATATATTATTGTTACTTTTGTGCCAGAAAAAAGAAAGTAAGTATTTTGGGGCATTTAGCAATACAAAATTTCAAATTTTTGGAAATATATGGTTTTGAGTATGATTGTTTACTTGAACTTCATTCATCATGGGAGCCATCATGGTACAATAGAAGAAATTAAAAATTCTCTGAGCCTTAATTTCCTCCTCTGTAAAATATGGGGGTTGTTTTAGATGACCTTGAAGGTCACTTCCACCTTTATTTCTATAATCTTATGATCCAAATTATTGCTGAGAATACACCTCACTTTGCTTGTAAAGTTAGTCACCCTCATGCCATTTCTTCATTATCAAGGCAGGCAAAGGGAAATCATAGGAAATTATTAGATGGAAACTTCAGGTTTTCTGTATCAACTACGATAAGATGACCTGATCTATTTTGTCAAGGAATATGCAAATATTTTTTCAGCTGTATAGTGACTAGGTATCTCAGGAAATATCCCAATCAGGGTAGATTGTACTCTTCCTTTAGACAAATTTTGATGTGTTGTCCATCACTTTATATATTAATGTTGATATTAAAAAAACTGGTGATAACTATAGTTTTAAAAATGCACTGAATTAAGTAATGGGTCAGTAACTTGAGACTCCAAGTCCCTTTCATGAAACAAAAGCAAATATAAGGAAAGATCCCCTGAAACCCTATAACATTCAAACAATTTTGTAGTGTGGAAAGAAAGGTATAGAGAATATTAGAGACTATGGATAAGTGGTCCTTCCCCCTCTATGATAGAAGCTAATTTGGGGGGTTCCATTGTTTATTCCACATTAGATGGACAGAAATAAAGTCATTTTAGTTCAACTAAAATGCAATTCTTCTAAACTACAAAATGAGCACTTAGCTTAAAGAAAGTCATCTGCTGTGGAATCCATTTGTCAGTCAAATTTTTAACAATGTCAGGAAAGGGAAAGAACTGGCAGTTTTCTTTCTTACCATGCCCAAAACAAATATGATCTTTTACCATTATAAATCAGTCACAGTTATTTTGTAGCCTATTTTATTATTTATATTCGGTTGTCAGCAGATTTTATATGTATGTCTAAGTTAATGTGTTCCTTCTCATAGTATAAGTGTTCAGCAATCTTTATGAAATAGTGTCTTTGCTTTACTCTTTGTATAACATGTAGATAGACTACTCAATATAAGTAGTTTTTGTAGAGATTCTATTCCTAAGAATAGACATGGTAGATTATGATACAACGGATTAATTTCAACTGAATAGAAATGGGATCACGTGCTAATCATGTATTGTGCACTGGGGAGACAGACATAAATGAAACCATTACTGTCCTCAAGGAGCTTTCTTTCTACAAGTGGAATACACCTTAAATCCATAAAAAGGTACAAAGTAATTTGAAAAGGGAATAGGTTCTGGGAGTGGGGTGTGTGTCAGAAAGAAAAAAAAAACCTTGCAGAGGAGGGAAATCTGGGTTGTACTTTGAAGGAAGCTAGAGATCCTATAAAACAAATGAAGACATGTAAGTGAACACTGAGAAAATAGAAACAGGATTGCCATGTCTAGAGAACACTGAATAGTCTAATCTGACTGTTCTTCAATAACAAAAAAAAGTAACAATAGATATTCCTCCACTGTAAACATTTTGGGTGAATTGGTGAACCAGCATTTAATGTTTCTTAAATCAAAGATGAGAGGGATTATTAAACTTTTAGAAAATCAGTGATGAAGTAAAGAGCTCTATAGTTTACATTAAAAACAACAACAACAAAAAAACAAACCAAGAGGCATAGTTCTGATATGTTCTCTTTATGATCTTTTTGTAAATAGGGACATAATGCTTTGCCTTCCTGTACCTAGTTCTAGTATATGGTAAAATACAATCTAAAGTACAGTGTAAGGAGAGAGATCATTAAGACCTCTTTCTATTGACATGGTATTGAATTTTTAGCATCTTCTGGCTTCATATACTGTCAGTGAAACTTTGTCACTTGGAGCTGTTCACAGCATTGATAGATTTGCTAATAAAGTAGCTACTGAGCAAAGGAGGCAGCTGATTTTCAAAAGCTAAATGACTGAAAACCACAGGGCACCAATCCAGATTAAGATAGAAATTATGCTGTCCATGTATCAAAGATTGTGTATTATATATTGGGATGAGCTCTCTTGGTGATGGGAAACAGACTGTAGCAAAATCAAACCAGGAATGTTTCAGAGATAAATGTGAAGAGAAGTCTTTAAAATGAGCAAAAAAAGATTAAAAAATGGAATGGAGAATGTGACGCACAATCTTGCTTTTGTAGAAAACACAAAACAGTCTTATAGGAAACCAGCACATAGATTGTTTTAAAGAGAGGGTCTTAATATGTATATAAATTCATTGACCCTACTGTTGAAGGTTTTGTATCTTCAGTTCTAATCTATGGAGACTAGAAGATACTTCCTTGAGTTTAGATTTGATAGAATCTTAACCTTTATTTGTTTTTGTTTTTTGCTTTTTTGGAGGGGGAAGGTAGGGCAATTGGGGTTAAGTAACTTGCCCAAGGTCACACAGCTAGTTTTTTGTGTTGTGTCTGAGGCTGGATTTGAACTCAGGTCCCCTGACTCCAGAGCCGGTGCTCTATTCACTGCACCACCTAGCCACTCTGAATCTTAACCTTTAAATCAAGCCTATCTAACATATCTATTTATATGTAGATTCATATTTTGAAAATAATAACAATGATAATAAGAACCAGTTTATATCTATGGGACTCATATGTATGGACCATATTTGTACAGCCAGAAGAGACCTTAGAGGTCATCTAGTTCATCCTTTTTTACCTTCTTTTTAAAAAAAATAATCAATTTTTAATCATCAGTTTATAGTAAAAGAAACTAAGACCCTGAGAAAGTGTGTGATTTGTCCAGTGTCACATATGTAGGTCTTGTCAGAATGTTTTTCTCATTACACTAAAATCCTATAATTATGATGAGGATATCATATACATCTTTATGTTATAATGTTATGTTCCTAGTTACTTTTGATTATAAAAATCTTGCTGTACATTATCTCATTTGATATATGACTGTGTGGGTTTGTGTTAAGGATACTGCATTATCAATTGGCATGGAAGGGAGGGGCATATGGTACCTTTGTTGTTGTTTTAAATCATTTAAAATTTCTAGCACTTAGTACAGTCATGAACCTTCTTGATTGTATCTAATTTTTCCCCCAGAGCAAATTAGAACTAGGAGAGGAAAATGACTGAAGGGCAGAAGTAGTTTGAACAGTATTTAATTGGTGAGAAAATTAATATTTTAAAAGAAATAAGAGATGAAACTCTTATAGTCTAAAAAAATAAAACAAAATAAACAAAAATTAACTTATCAATTCCTTTGAATTGTAGGATCAGTTTCTACAAGGGCGGCTGGCCAATCGGATCACCCAAACCCCATATTTGAGCCATAAAACTGTCAAAGTGGTTATTTGAATGTGAAAAGCACAAGTAAGATCAGCCAAGTGCTGATCAAGTAGTGAGGCACTTTCTTTCTAAGATCTTAAATCATGCAACCTCCATGAACTCTGTGTGGCTGAAAACATCCCTTCTCAGAAGGTAGTCATTATGGTTCTGAGTGCAAAATGGATTGCCAGAGGTTACAGTAGTGAGTCATGAGTCAAGAAGAGAAGAGATAGCTCTGGACACAGAGTATCAGTCAAAGCCACAGAGGGCTGTGCTTAGCCCTACAGAGTTAAGCTTTGAGCTCATACTGTGTATTGTCCCAAGCTAGGCATTGTGTTGTGGCCAGAAGTCACTAGTAACCGACCTTCAGGATCAGGGAATAACAGGAAAAAGCATGTAGAAAGGAATCATATTTATGTGGTTCCATGCTAGAAATGGAGTGTAAGATGACTCAATTTAGGTATCTCTTCAAGGATACTGAATTGCTTCCCTCACAACAATCCTGTGAGGCAGGTAGTATGAGTGTTATTATTCCCATTTCATGTACAAGAAAATTGAGACTCACAGAGGTTAAATGACTTCCCCATGGTCACATCATAGTTTGTGGTGAACAAACAAAAATTTGTATACAATCCCACGAGTTCACATGTGATTAATTCCTGCCAGGTACAGTAAACTTCAGGACTTTTACATGTGTTGAAAGCATTAGTTTTTGAAGAACTATCCATTAACGACTTTCTGAACTGTGACAATGGATATTGACAGTGCTTGTCAGACTAAACCACTATTGATTATTTCACATCATGTGTATAGCAAAACCAATTTCTTTTAAGTGCCTCTTCCTAACTGAAATACATTATTACAGCCTTCCTCTCTATTTATAATAACGCCCAAGCTCATAGCAATGCATCTAAAAGAAAGGTTGAGCAGTGAATGAAACAAATGAATAAACAAACAAACAAACAAAAATCAACCTGCAAATGTGAGAGCAATCCCCAAACTTTAAGACTTTATGGTGCTATTTCTTTGGGGAATATTGATTCTAGCAGAGATCTCTGTGTTTTACAAGTCACTTAAGGCAAGACTGTGGACTTAACTCTGCTATTGTTAAATGACCTTGTGACTCCTTATAGTTTCAACCCTTGAACCAAACTACTTTAGGAACTGTGTGCATGTTTTAGTGGTGGGAAAGAAAATGTTTATACTGAGTTTCTGCTCTCTAGCGCACAAACACACACAGATGTGCATGCGCACACGAGACAGCAGATCTGTTGTCTCCAGCTTGGATTGCAGCTCTTCCTTTGAGACAGTGATCAGTCAAATGTGGATGCTCCTATGTGTTGTAAAATTTCATGATGAATCTTTTGAACTTTTACTATACGTTTTTTCCTTTATATAATAAAGAATATTTCTCACAGAACTTTGATGAGACAAGAGTAATTACTACAGATTTGTGTCTCACAATCATCTAAAAACATATATTTGATAAGCATTCATTAAGATGCAGCATGAGAGAGTATATAGAGAGTGAGTCTTAGAATGAGGGAGACTTAAGTGCAAATCCTGCCCTTGACTCTTACTGGTATGTGACCTGAACAAATCACTTAATCTCATAATACTCTAGGTACACTGCAGAGAAGTTGATGGCTTCAAAAGGTAGAGGGTGTTACCTAAGCCAAAAATTCCCTCTGCAAATGATACCACAGGTACAGTCCCTATCGCCATCACTTTTCAAAAAAATATCTATTTGATGCTCAATTTTGTTTTAGGTGCCATGGAGGCCAGGGAGCTAAGCCCAAGGCATGGTATTTACTGTTAAGTAACTTTCAAATTACTATCTGAAAAGTTTTATGTGTTAGCTTTTAAACAATTAATAAGCATATATTTAGTACTGCCTCTAAGGAATTTACATTTTAAAGGAGAAGACAACATGCATATGCACATACATATCACATAGACAGAAAGTGGCTTTAGATTGGAAGTCACTAGCAACTGGAGGGGTCAGGAAAGTCCTTTAAATCATTACAGCCAAATTATATAATCCTGGAAAGATGGTACTTGAGCCAACTGTTGAAGGAAGCCAGGGATTCTAAGATTTAGAAGTGAGGAACAATGTTTGAGGTATGTGGTACAGTTAGTATGGTTCATAGCCTGTGTGTATGAGGAAGAGCAAATAAACCAGTATATTTGGAACACAATGTATGGAAAGAAGTAATGTATAAGCAATACTGGAAATCATAGATTAAAATACTAGATTATAGATTGAAATGGCAAACAGAGTGCTTTATTTTTGATCCTGTAGGTATAGTACGGAGCCACTGAAGTGTACTGAGTAGAGGGTGACATGGTCAGACCTATGCTATGCTTCAGGGAAATCACTTGGGCAGATGAGTAAAGATGGGTTGGAGCAGAGAATGATTTCACATGGAGTGACCAATTAAAAGGCTATTGACATAGTCTGTGTGGAAGGTGATGAGGCTCAGAACTAGGGTGATGGCCAGATGAATGGAAAGAAGGGGATATATGCAATGTTATAGAAACAGAAATGACAACATTTACCCTTGGTATACTTAAGTTCTATGAGTACAGAGAGGAGTTAGTGCAAAATAGGGCATTTTTTCCTCTTGCAATGGGAAGACTATGAAAACAGATTTATCTGGTTCTACAAATGCTTTATAATTAAGGTAGTATGGTATGGGTGGGGGGCTAATTGGCATAGTGGATAGAGAGCTGGTCTTGGACCTGAGTTCAAATCTGACCTTAGATACTTATTAGCTGAGTGACCCTGGGCAAGGTGTTTAACCCTGTTTGCCCCCGTTTCCTCATCTGTAAAATGAGTTGGAGAAAGAACTGGCAAACCACTCCAGTGTCTTTGCCAAGAAAACCTCAAATCAAGTCAAGAAGAGTTGGACACAACTGAAAAACAAATGAATGCCATGGTATGGGTCCCTAGCCCTAATACCATTCTCATTCCTCATCAGAGTATGGAGGTGACCCAGAGTTCTTGAAAGCCCTGCCAGTAGGAGTCTGGCATGGTCCTACCAGGTTGAAAGGACATTACATATGAACCTAAGGAAGAATTGAATCTGTTATCCAAAGATAAGCCTAAGTGTAGGTAGGCTCATCAGCAGAGTGTAAGCTACTGGGTAATGATTTGCTTTTTCTCACTTTTTATTCTCAGAAAGATACTGAGACTGCTTACTACCATTCTGCAAATCTATTAAGAATAGAGTGTAAGTGCTATAAGTTGACCTGGTATTATGTTATGGGGAGGGTCTGGGATCGAAGCTGTGGGATGGAGTATCCACATTGATTAAATTTCTTTTTTCTTGAAGTATTAATGTCTGGCACAATGAGTAATTACTAGAAATTTCTATATTTCTTGTCAATCCCAGTAGGAAAGCTGGCCCAATATTTTGGGCATATGCTACTGAAAGAGAAAATTAAACTTTTATTTTACTCACTCTAATTTCCTAATTTATTCCATCTAGTACCCCCAAATGCAATTTCTTTGGATTCACCTTTTATGCCTTTATTTGAGAGAGGGTACTGGCATTTGGCCATCCGCTTGGCAGTCTCTGCAGGTGTCATTATGTTCAGGATAACCTTTGGTGATTGGAGTGCATGCCTTCTTTTGCCTTCTGTGGGGGGCATTATATATTAGGGATTGACAGACAAGTCAGTTTGTGAAATAATTTTGGGGGACAAGCGCCTTTATTATCATGTATCAGGTAGCCAAAAGCTTTATGCTATACCCATGTGTACTAGTGGTACCCACATAGGCAATTGATTGAGACTGCAGTGGTTTGTTGGGCCTATTTGAGTGCACACCAGGCTGCCTTTGGGTAAATGATCAGTGATAGTTAGAAGGGTTTGTCCTCACAAATACTGAGAGACAGCTGCAGTTTGCAGCTGGCAGTGAGCTTGTGCTCACAAAGGTCTAACTGAGGCTCTTTGAATACTTGGCTCTAAAATAACCATCATAATTCATAATGTGCATTTCTGAAAACACTAAAGGAAGACCCCCCAGCCACAATTCTGACATGACTACTGTGAGTGAGCTAAGCTGTAATAAGAGAGTGTGGTCAGGGTGCAGACTGCCTTACTTGAGTGTCTAACCCCTCACTCAGCAGGAGCTTTTTTATTACAAAGGTGCCTATCATTTCTACAACATGTGAAATCTGTTTCCTCACTAGACAGACCTACAGGTTAGCTTTCCGTTATGAGTTTTGCAAGCGAAGGTGAATTTGGTTGATGTCAACAGAGGCAAATGCTCCCTTTGGCCTTCTGCTTCTTTTCTATAATTAGGAGAATTTTTAATGACACATGCTAAGGGCTTTTTGTCACAGCTTACCAGTTGTCTGTATTTTCTGGGAACATGCATTGTGTTCCAGGATTTACTGTTATGACTAGAACTGTCCGTAAGCCCTGAAATAGCTCAGAGGAGCTGGCCTTTCTGACCCACCTGTTCAGTGCTGGCTCCCTTTTTAGAGCCCTTTTCTTTCCTCCCTTCAGCCACAGGGCATATAAGGGGAGTTGGATGTTGTTGTTACTGTTCAGTTGTTTTAGTCTTGTCTGACTCTTCCTGACCCCATTTGGGGTTTTCTTGGCAAGGATTACAAATTAGGAAACTGAGGTGAGCAGGGTTAAATGACTTGCCCAGTGTCTTCCTGAGTCCAGTCTCAGCACTCTATTTACTGCTCCACCTGGCTTCCAAGGGTAAGTGGAGGAGAAGGGAAGTAGCCCTATACAGCACCTTCTACTTGCTAGGCCTGTGCTAAGCACTTTCACCATTGTCTGCTTTGACCCTCACAACAACAATCCTGAGGCAGATGATGTCATTATCTCTATTTTATAGCTGAGGCAAATGACTCGGCCTCTGTGTCTACACAGCTATTAAGTGTCTGAGCCTGAATTTGAACCCAGATCTCTCTGATTCTAAGCCTAGCACCCCATCCACAGCCCCACCTGACTACCTAGAGTGTGTTTCTTGTTTTTGTTTGTTTTTGCCTTTGTATCCCCAGCATTTTGTATAGTTCCAGTCATAAAGTACTTGATGAGTGCTTGTTGGATGGAATAGAAAAAGATTCAGAGCTTGAAAAAAAAACGAGATTTCCAGAATCAGTGAGGCATTGCAGTGAATGGGTGTGATGGAATGAGAGTCGGAAAGATGCAAGTTCAAATATTGCCTCAGGTACTTACTAGCTGTGTGAGTCACTTAACCCCTTTATGCATCAGTTTCATCCGTAAAGTGGGGAAAATAATGGCATCTACTTCAAAGAGTTGTGAGGATTCAATGCGAAAGCATCCAGGAAATGGTTTTCAAACTTTAAAAGGCTACATAAACACTAGTCATTATTATGAGTATTATCCAGTCCAACTCTTTGGGGGTAGGTAGGTGGTGCAGTGGGTAGAGCACTGGAACATATCTTCCTGAGTTCTGATCTGGCCTCAGACACTTGCTAGCTGTGTGATGCTGAGCAAGACATTTGTCCCTGTTTGTCTCAGTTTCCTCATCTGTAAAATGAGCTGAGAAGGAAATTGCAAACTACTTTTGTATGTCTGCCAAGATATCCTTGAATGAGGTCACGAAGAGTCAGACACAACTAAAATGACTGAGGAACAGCAAAACCAACTCTTCAAAGCACTTTGTACACCTCAGAGTACTATGAAAAAAAGAACTAATGATTATTATTCATTTTATAGAGGAGGAAATGGGTTTAGCAAAGTGATTCGGTATTGGATTTGAATGCAGGTCACCACTACATTTTTTAATTTAAATGTGCTTTTGTATATCATCTCATGTTCTCTTGTGATGAGAGATATTAGTTGTAGTAAGTAGAAGCAATTAATATATTTAAAAAAATTTTACCTACTTGAAATAGGAGAATTTTCAACATGATATGCAAATATATTTTAATGGCCTGTATATTTATTCATAACCACATGAAAAATGCCTGTCCCTGTGGGGGGAAAATATAGTAGTCTTATTTTTGATGTGAAAATACTGTAGCAATGAAAAATGATATTATTATCACTTTCTGTATTATTTAGTAACTTGAAATCTGTAATAGATTATTTTTATTTGGGTATTTGATTCCTCCCTCCCCTCCCTTCACCAGGGACAAAACAATCCATTTTCTGAAGACCAGACTTCTCAGTCAGAGGCAGATGTCCCTAAAAGAGGCAACTGAATGTCCCTCCTCAGTGTTGTGTCCTGGGCTCAAATGGAGAGCATGGTTCTAAAGAGGGGAAAATGAATTTTGCCAAGTTTCATTCCCTCTGACATTCATACTTTTTGGACTATTGAACAGACTTAGACTTGCATTTCCTTGTAACTTGTTTACTTTTAACAAAATGTATCCACTGGCCTGGGAGGGGAAAAATGTCTTGGAGCTTATAAAAAGTCTCCAAAAGCTTCTTGAGACATTAAGTACCTCTTACATAAAATAACAAAGTGATGATTTAAGACTGGAGGAATTGGAGATACATGAATTAAATGACCCTTAAAATGCACATAGGTTTAAAATCAGAGTGAATGCACTTGGCCAAAAAAAAAATAAATAAAAGAGCAATGGGGGATTTATTTCTTTAGAAAAGTCCCCAAACCTGGTTAGAAAAATTTAGTAAACTCAGATTGAGGCAGGGCTTACACACTTTCATGTCAACCTAAAGATCTGCTTTAACATACCATACATAATTATCAGTATCTTTTCCATCAGGGACAATGGAAATGGTGAGAAAGACACGGTAAGACTGATGGCAATAATAACTATTACCATCACTATCCCTTAATCCTTTAATTTTCAAAGCAGAATCTGGAGTAAAAGAAAATGTTCTGGCCGGGTCTGACTGCTTCCACATGATCATTTAGGAATTTTCAACAAGGAAAATGTCTTTTAAACTAATCTTCATAAAATAACTATTGGCACTCTAGCTGTGTATGACCAGAATAAAAGTAAAGAAAGAAAAAAAAGAAGGAAAGAAAGAAAGGGAGGAAGGAAGAAAGAAAAGAGAAAAAAAATTTAAAAGGCAAACCACCTGTGGACTTTAGTCTAAAAACGCCTCTGACAGCACAAACAGGTGCAGGCTTGATGTCATGGTTAAGTAAGGGCAGAGGGGGCAGACCGGTAAATCATGGGTGGGCTGGAACCAAGAAAGAAAAAAAAAAGAAAATTGAATTAAATTGTTCCATTGTGAAGGAGCTGCTGATTGAAAACGGCTATAGGTCACATCACAATCTGGCAAGAAAGTTTCTGTTCCCAGTTCAGTGATTGCATAAACCAAACTGCCTTTGGAAGGTACACAAAGGCTCATCTAGCTTGTTGGGAGTAGGGCGGACAGCAGAGGTAATGAGAATCTGTAATCTTTCAATCTTGAATTGAATTAGTGCCATGACCATCAAGGAACATTTATTATGTGCCTCCATGAAGGTTGCCTTGGCCTGTACAAAGTGAGTAAAAAGGATCTGGGTCCTTTGGTAGCTCACTGTTTAAGACACAAAACACTGAAGTATCCAGACACGAAAGGGAGACAGAGAACTCGACAAATATGGAACAATTTTGTAAGTGAAATCAATAGTGCTTATTTTAACAGTATGTACAAGGAAAGAACCACATGAATATTGCAGAGTGTTGAGTGAAGGGGCAGTTGAGGGAGTTAGTTATACACCCTGTTTAGACATCATGGTATTTCTCATTCAAAGTTCTCCAACTCTACAAGCATTTTTAATTGTAATACTGATACAATAAAACCAGCTGCAATGCCCAATGCTCCCCCAGGGAAATGGGTACAATTTAGGAACATGCACTGAAAGAAATTGAATTGCATCTTCTCAAGTTAAAAACAAAATTTTAAATTAATACCTAAATAAAAAAAAACTCAAAATTAGGAAAGACTTCTGATATATTCTGATAAACATGACATTAATACTTTAAATAATTATTACTGTCAATGCATTAAATATGACAGAAGGACATGTTATGCCATGTTGCCTCAGGATACATAAATGTGTACTTTATAAAAATCATGATTAAAACATGTTTCACATATTATTTAAACAATTACATTAAACCTTGGGTTAATCACAAGTGCAATATCTGCAGGCCTCATAATTTGGCAGTTGGATAGACAGGTAAATGGAGGGCATGGAGAGACAAGCTTGATAGAAGACCGACTGATTATTTGCTGCAGTTAATAGGAAGGTGGCCCATTACCTTACATCTGGGTAAACCTTTGGCAAATGAATTATAAATAATTCTGCTGTATAGTTCTACAAAGTGTCTTTATGCCTAGCTCACGGGGGGGGGGGGGGGGGGGGAAGGGTGGCCCTCTAGGTCCTCAAGTGCTGCTCTTTGACTGAATCCAAACTTCACACAACAAATCCTTTTATTAAGGGCATTATTAATTATATATTAAGGCCCCAGCTAGTCTCTCCCTAGATAGTTTGGAGGTAGTGAGCTCTCTCTCTCTGCAGTGAACAACTCTGAATATCAGAGTGAAAATTAGGATGTTTAAAGATGCAGGCTTGACAACTTAAAAATGAGGGTTTTGCTCAGTTGGCAGAGGGAAAGTCTAAGAAATGTTACTTCTACATGAAGCTTTTACCTAGTTGCTAGTGACTCTCTCCCTATTTTTTAAAACATTTTTGCACATTTTCTGAACATATTAATGTGTGTACATGTTATCTTCCTTGAAAGAATTTAAGCTCCTTGAGGACAGGGACCATTTCATTTTTGTCTTTTTAGCATATTGCCTAGCACATAAGAGGAATTTAATAAATGCTTGAAGATTGAGGAAGAACACTCTGCCTATGTTTCCAAGATTCTGTAAACTAGAAAATAGTCCTTGGGTCCCTAGCCGTTTTCATGAGAGTATTCAAGGGAGTAGATTATCTCAAAGGCAAGTGGAATTATTAATGATGCTTTTGCTCTTGAGTCAGAAACTTTTCAAAGATATGAGGTGTGAGGATTACATGAGATGGAGAAAAGTATATGCTAAGCAAGGTAAAATTTTGATACATGGGAAATCTTACAACTTTGAAGCTTCTCCATCAGACAGACCCTTCTCCCATTCCTAACTAAATCTTCTATAGCATTCTTGCTAACCCTTAGGCAAAAGTAAAGTGTTGGTAAAACTTTGCTTTTTCCTGGGGAGAGGGGGCACTTAGAATGTTTTCCATCATATTGCTTAATATTTATGAATAGTTTGTATTACTTAAAGGTCTAACTTCTACCTGTTCTCTATGAATAGGAAAAATAAAATATAACCTTTGGGTGATTCTCCAGGGTCAGATCTTGAGCCTATTAATTGGTGGGAATATAGACATGGTTTCTAACTCCAGGTCCTTTAATAGATACCATTCATTTTAAGAATATTTTAAAAGAGTTGGTTAATTTTTCTTTACTTATAAAAACGTTCATGTTCTCCTATAAGGCGATAGGTAACTGTTTCTATATCTCATTTAAAAATCTGTGATGAAAACAGTATTTGGTTGCATATTTGACTAATGTTTGCTTAAGAGGATGAAATTTGAAACACTCTGGCTTAAAGATTTTACTCTACAAAGTATAAAATTACATTGTGATCATAATAATGATTAATAATAGCCTGTATTTATATAGTTCTTTAAAGTTGCAAAGTTTTATATGTGTTATCTCATTTGATTCTGATAAGGGCTTTGTGATATAAGTTCTATTCAAAGATCTGCTGAAGTCAGCTTCTACTGAGAGCTGATTGTTAAATTTTTGGTGTGAACATTTACACCTCAGAAACAGGCAAAAGCTACAGATTAGAGCTTAACTTAATGCTTTGTTGATTGTCTAGACTTAAGGGAGTAATGGATAAATGTGAATAATGCAGACTCAAAAAGTATATTGTGGTATTCAACAGATAGCACATAATTTTTCACTTGTTGAAATGTTGCTTTGTGTGTCTTTTTATACCTGTTCATTTTCCTTCTCAACTCTCACTTGGGTCCAAACGTTAAAATGGAACAGAGAGGTTGATCAGAATCTGAAGGTTTTGTTATTGACCAGCAATTGTTGTATAAGGAAAAGATTATGGGATTTGTAGCAGAGAAACTTGGTTTGAATCTTGCCTTTGACATTTACTGGCTAAATGCCCATGGGAGAACTTTCTGATCTTCATAGAATGAGGGTATATTTGGTACCCACTTTATAAAGCTGTTGTAAAGCTTCATTAAAATGTTGTATATAAATAACTGCCTTATAGAAATAAAGCTATTGTTATTGTACAACCTGAGTATTAACCACCTTCCTATAAGATATCCTAACATCTCATTCTAATTAGGTCTTGACTTGGAAAATCAAGGTGGAGGCTCAAAAATCTAAGTTTCCCCAAAGGTATAGCTTTAGCCTTTACATGATAATGGAGGAAGGGTAGGATAAGTTAAAAAGTTTGATTTCAAAATAACTTATTTTGATGTTTGGAAGACCATCAGTGACGTAGCACCCACTACCAGTTTGTATGTAAGGGGAAAAATAATAGGGGAAGGGTGTTAGTCATCTTAAAATGAACCTTTCTTTCATTGTTTTGTTCTTTGATGGACAGTTTTTCAGATACATTGTTTTGTTTTCTGCTTTTGCAAATAGCAAACTGAAAAATAACCAATTGCCTTGGGTTGTGTAATGATTTGAACGGGTCATTAAGATGGCTTAAGATACTAGATCATTTCTCATTTTGGGATATAATATACACAATCACAGATACAAATCACATTTAGCTACACATACACATACAAATTCACGCATACACACACTCATAAAACAATTTGTCAGACTGTGTCTGAACTAGGCAAGGATGAGGGAAACTCCTACCCCCAAATCCTGATAGATTTGAGCAATCAAGCAGACAATTCAACCATGGAAATCAAGAATTGAATGTGTATTCAAATAAACCAAACCTTCTGAGATAGTAGCTTTTTTTTTGCAGAATATCAAAAACAAGAGGTCATTCAGTTCTAGAAAACATTTGGAATAACAGAACTGAGTATCAAAGATTAAAGGGACAGCTAGGTGGTGAAGTGAATAGAGCACCACCTTGGAGTCAGGAGGACCTGAGTTCAAACCCAGCCTCAGACACTTGACACACTTACTAGCTGTGTTACCTTGGGCCACTTAACCCCAATTACCTTGCCTTCCCCCCTCCAAAATATACTCTAAAAGTTAAGTTTTCTTATTTTATCCTAATGAGTTTATTTTCTTTTATATCAATGATGATAATATATTATTTAAATATCATTTTTAAAATTCCCTAAAGGAAATAAAGTGATTATTTTATTTTAAAAATCAGATAAAAATTCTCATTTCATTTTGAGAGTATGTATACATATGAAATTAGTTGGAAAATTAGGTTAGAAAACAGAAAAACGTTAGTGAAGTTTATCCTTCATTCACCCCCAACAATGGAAATTTTTAGTGGCTACAGTAAGTACTTGAAATGTAATAGATATGGTATCTGACACTGTATAGCCATACATAATCAAATAGGACACCACAAGGCAGACTGCAAGCCTCTCAATCATATTTCCACTGTTTAAGTCAAACAAAGGTCTAATAAACATGAACTTGAACTACCATGAAAATGCTCAAATCATCCTTAAAAAAATAGGTGTTTACAAACACAAAATAATACTGTAATAGCAAAGATGGATGTACTAAGCTCAGATATGTACAATATAAAAAAGAAAACAATGATTATATAGGACAAATAATTTTGCTGTAATATGACAGCCTAATGACTTAAGTGCCCAATATCGTCATTATAGTGCTGAACCCCATGTGCATTAGCATTAAATTCTTGTAAAAACTACTGTATAATTCATATTTTTGCATTAAAACTTCTTCTAAAATTGTTGTGTCTATAAGATCTGTAAACCTAAATGGAAATAAATTAATAGCCTTACATTTGTTGTGATCCAAAGGTAGTCTGAGGAAGTTTCTAATTTTGCTCTTTCTGAGATAAAGAAAGATGATATAATATCTAATTTGGAGAATTGGGTAAATGTCAAGAATTATTCATTTAATGGGAAATATTAGTCATATCATGTATACATATTACTTTACTACATATACAATGCAATGGAGAATATCCCAATGGTAACTACAAATACTTATTCAATCTATGAATTTTAATTTGATAGGTAACAACATATCATCGTGTCATAACATGTAAGAATATAAGAAGGATCTGTGATATATCAGTGGAGAGAGCTGCCAGGGTAGGAACTTATACCTCTAAGGCAGAGTGCATCTATGCCTACTAGATAAATCTTTAAAGAGTTGCCCCAGAAGCATGAGATTAAGTCACTTGCCTAGAAATATGCGTAGAAAGTGTTCCAGCCAGGATTTGCTACCAGGTCTCTCTGACTTCACAACTCCATTCTATCTACTCCCTTTTATCCACTCTGACATGCTGCTTCTTCATGTACAATTATGTACAGTTTTAGCAGTAAAAATCTTATCACTGATATTCATATTTTCTGAATTTATAAATACAAGTTAACCCTCTGATTGGAAGTGGGTCCAAGACATATACATTTTATAGATTCCATAAACTAGTGTTAAGGTGAAGGAATTTGTAGAAACCATGGAGGAATTGAATTTGACATGGTGATTATTCCAGTTTCATATTCTCATTCACCTGCCATCAGAAGGCTGATTATTATATGTCCATCTTTTTTATCTATTTCAAATCTTCATTTTACCTGATTGCAGTAGCTAGGGGAA
This sequence comes from Petaurus breviceps papuanus, assembly GCF_028583685.1. Taxonomy (NCBI): domain Eukaryota; kingdom Metazoa; phylum Chordata; class Mammalia; order Diprotodontia; family Petauridae; genus Petaurus; species Petaurus breviceps. Next base: position 9,658,914 of record NW_027187323.1, read on the forward strand.
AAAAAAACGACAACAAAATTCTGAAGTATACAGCACCAATAAATATTTTCAGGCCACCAAGTCATGGATCACTAAGCTATTTTTCTGAGAGGCTCAGAAACATGAGAAAGTAAAGATTTTATTGTCTTTTATTGTTCCTTTTAGGGCTTGTAAGGGAGCAGCTGTGCCCAATTCTCGGAGTAAAAAGAAAACGATATCCATTTTACTCAGTTTTGTGTTCTAAGGAGCACGTGAGGAGAAGTGCATTTTGCCTGCTTTAAACCATATAGCTGTAACAATTATGGTAACTGGTATTTTTCGTCTACCTGATAAACTGGGTCTTCTTGTTGAAAATATGGTCATTTATGGTGACATCAACCATCTGGCATCTAAGAGTAAGAGCTTTCAAAGGGAACTTCTTGGTTATCTAAAAATGATGATGGGATAGACAAGCACCTAAAGGGTGTCTGCACAGATGTGAGCCAGTCACATTTGCAAGTGTGTGCACAAAAGAGAGAATGAGATTACCAAGAGAATGGCTCCCCACAATTACCTGCTTTGTGTCTGAGGGTGCATGATTTATGAGTATAGGACAGGGATTCAGGAACTTGAGCGACTAACTACACCAGAGGACAAAAACCAATACCATAAAATACAATGCTTTTCATGAATTCACCAAGCATGGGGCAAGAACTTAAGAGCTTGTAGGAATGTTGGTGTTGGATATACTTAAACTAATGCTTTCTTTATTTGCAAGAATACCATGATCCCACCTCCCCATCAAACAAATGAAAATCCTACAACAATTATGTTTCTACCCCCTTTTCCATATTTCCAATTAATTTTTGGGCCGAATTTTAAAAATTTATAAGAAAAGATGAATAACTATCTTCATCTAAGCCAACAGTGTTTCTAAATCACATTGTATTATTTGCCCCAAAACAACATCCATCCCTGCCTAGAGCAAGGCAGTTGGGACAGGCTTGAGAAACCAATCCACCAATTGCAAATCAAAATAATTTTTACTTAAAATTGATTAAGAGCCAATCAGGGCTACTGCTTCAAAATGTCTGGTTACCATGACAAAAGCAAATATTTTTAAATGAAACTGGAAACAAAGGTGAAAAATATGAGAAATCAGTTCTCATGTTAAAGTACTGTTGCCCAGAAACAGAGGAAGTGGCTTGTTCACTGGCAAAGATTTCTATTCCATAGGCCATCACTGCAACATGCTGCAAATGATAATATTTAAATCAAAATTGCATGATTTTTTTTTCTTTCTGGAAAATTGGGTAAGTTGTAGATCTATGCTTTAAGTAAAAATCTGAACTCATAAAATGGCTTGTCAGGCACAACAGGATAAGTGGTAACTATGCAGAGGAAGATAATCTTCCAAAATAGGGCCATCACTCCCCCAATAAGGCCAACATCCTGTAATGTGAATGTTGTAGAACACTTTTAGGAACTTGAAAGTAGTTTTTAGTTATCTTAATTATAAGTTACTTTAAAAATGAACTCATTTGAACTTCTACCTGAATTACCTTTAGACATATTAAATACCTAGTAAGGTCCTATTAATTTTGAGAATGTTAAATTAAAAAAAAATCTAGCACATGAAGTTTGAAATTGTTGAGCTTGGGAAAATAAGGAGAAATGCAAAATGGCAGGAGGAATGTGTGTTTGTGTGTGTGTGTTTTTTTTTTTAATTGATGTATCAGCTATTTCCTTAAATATCTTAGATGCTAAATCCTAAAACAGAGACCTTCGTGGCTTGTGATTTGATGTACTTCTAATAGCCCATTTTCATATCATTTAAAGGAAAAGATTACAACAATAATCCATGATTCAAGGTCTGGATAATTCTTAAGACCCAGGCCCTTAATTTGCTGTGATTTGGTGACTGTAGTAAATGCTATGGAATTTAGGGCCAGTCGTGGAAGTCAGAGTCAGCTGCAGAAATTAGTTAAGAACGGGCAGCAGTGCCCAGCTGTTCCTCTTCCCCCTCATCCTCCTCCCTCTCCTGTTTCCTCTGCCCCTTCTTTTGTTCATTTTGGATCCACTAGCTAATGCTCATTAAAATGTATTAACAAATGTTAATGGGCATCTTCAGAAGAACAAAAGCCGGAGGAGGAGAGGAAGAAGGAAATAAAGAAGAGAAAAGGAAAAAAAAAAGGATTGGCTAAGGGGGAGGGGACTTAGACACTTTGAGGAGAAAGGAGGAAAAACACTCAAACTCTGTATTTTAAAGATAAAATAAGTTCAATGACCAAAATGAAGTTTTGAAAATAAAGGGTTAAAAGAAGTTAGGGGAATGATTTAAAAAGAAAAAAAGAAGCAACAAACTGCAAGTAAAAGTTTCATAGTTGTTACCCAGACTATAAAGAGGGGAAGGGAGAAGATGGTATTCTTACAAGGCAGAGATAACTTGCCAAATAAAAAATCATCAAATGGATGTAGAATTCAAAGATAAAAAATAGAATTTTGATTCTGCATTTACAGATGGCAAAAAGAGAAACAGTGAATTAAGGAAGAGAATAATAGTTTAACCTGGAAGGAAAAGCACTAGTAGAAGTGTAAAAGGCATTAGTTCTCTAACACAAATTTCCTGAAATATTTTGTCTGTTATCAAGTGAGAAAGAAAACTTCATTTATCGGGAACATGCTCTCGAGTAGAACAAATACTTTCCTTACCCAAATTTCCATTAGAAGTTTCAGACACAGAAAAGTAGATCTTTGTAACAATATCTTACAATTTATTCTGTATACGTTTCCAAAATGGAATTTTAAATATTATGGTAACAGTCATATCAAACAAATCAAGCTGGTCCCAACATGTAATTTTTAAAAGCACAGGGAGAAAGTGTTCAAACTTTGACCAAATCCACTTAACCTAGGACAATTTACCTTGCAATAATGCCTTCCAAAATAACCATAAAATTACAAGTTTAGAAACATACATTGAGATTCTACTAACAGCATATATAAAGCTGACAAAATGTCTTTTGAATCATATAGGGCCACATGGAGATCAGAATAATCTGCTTTGTTTTTAGGGATGCTGAGTCAAAGACTGACTTTATTTTCTAAATAATGCAATAATCAAACATTTAAGTGTCTATCAAGCTATACCCACCTCACTAAGCTATCTTTAAAAAAAATACAATCAAATTTAAAAATCCCCAGGCACTGCTTATTTTCCAAAAAGAGAAAGATAGAATACAATTTAAGTTTCTTTAGACTACTTCAATGAAACAGTATACTGGATAGAGTTCTGGAATGGAAGTTAAGAAGATCAGAGTTCAAATCCTATCTCAGCCACTTAGTTTTTCTGACTGGGCAAGTCAAGCTTAGTTTCCTGATCTATAAAATAAGGATAATAATTGTAATTACCTTACAAGGTTGTCATGAAGACCAAATAAAATACTTTGTAAACCTTAAAGACCTATGTAAATCATAGTGACACCTTTTTTTTTCATAAACAAAAACCTCTTATGATGGTGATTTTCCAAGACTATGCCATTCTTGGCGAGGCTGAGCTTTTTGGTCATCAAATTTTCTCTGATTCAAAATTTAAATAAATGATCTTGATTAAGTGATGATTAAATTTATAGATGTTCAACAGAAGTTCATCTTGATCATCTTCCCTGGGAGCAGAAGGATACATGTAGTTGAAAAGGGAAAGGTATTATTAGACAGAACACTCCAAGAATGACAGAATAAAGCTTGGAGACCCATCCATACAGCAGGAAGTAAAATCAATCCACTTTGGAACTGAACAAAGTAACTGGTTATTGATGTGGTCACAAATGGTTCAAATATGTTATGCTATATCTGGGTTAAGATTTAAATTGCTGAAGATGCAAAGTCCTTTAAAAAGTTGCTTTTGTCAGTGGAAAGGTGGTTTGGGTATCAGCAATTCTAGTACAAAGTGAGGGGAATCATTTCTCTGCTTAAATATTCAAGAAAACAACATAACACAGCAGGTGATAATAAGACATACTGGGAGGGAGAATTGATACTTTTGTCATGTGGTAAACATCCAATCATGGGATTTCAGATTTAGAGTAATCTCTTTATTTTGCAGAGATTAAATGACATTTCCAAGAGATTAAATGGCTTGTTGACTATACTAAGATATTAAATGGTGGCTCTGGGATTTGAATTCTGGTTGTTTGAAACCAAATTCATCACTTTCTACTTCATATGCCAACTTCTCTATTAGTTTAGCAAAATTGATAGTAAAACTTAGCAGTAACTCAAAGGTGGTAGACAAATGCTATGTCTTTGCAAGTTAATTTTACTCTGAGATCATATGGAGGAATAGTCTCTAGAAGAACCTGTATTGTGCATAAATAGAGAATGCTTTGAAAATGCAATAGTTAACCTAATTTTTAAAATCTACCTAAAATTGTTTGATTCATGTTTTGTCTATGCATCTTCAATTCTCAATGAGACAACAGCAACACAACTACCAGGTAAAAGCATTCAGGACCATGCCTGATTATGAGCAAAATCAGGAGCATCCTTAGGTGTGGAGGGTTAAAGCAGATCAGTTATCTTTTGATTAGGGTGAATATTAATTTTAAAAATAAAAATAATAGAAATTAGTCAAGGGCTCATCAAAGCCTTAGAAAGGGCTTATCCTCTTTTTTTTTTTTTTTTGCTTTAAACTGGTATCTCATTTACTATTATCTTTCTTGTAGAATGTTTGTGCTGATAGTTTAAAAAGCAGTTGAGTGGGGCAACTACTGCCTTAGATTTGAAGAGACAACCACATAGCTTTACTTTTTAACAAAGCAAAGCTGCCACTTAGTGGTAGTAAATGCTCCCAAACTTCATTCATGAGCTTGAGAGATATGCCCTGGTTCTATATTTTACCTCTTATCTCCAGTTTCTGATAATGATACATCCTTCTCCTTGCCAAAGCCAATCTTGCTACACATGCCCTTGATTCCATCTCCTCCCACCCTCTCAAGCACATTGTCTTCTACTATCTCTATAATCTTCAACCTCTGCAGAGCTACAGGCTCTTTCTCTGCTGCCTATGAACATGCCTAAATCTTCCACCTAACAAACAAACAACCCCCCCCATTGACTTAACTAGACCCTACTAGTCTAACTAACTATATTTCTCTGACTCTTCACAAGCAGTGTCTTCATTGATTATTTTCTTCCCACCTCTTCCTCAATTATTTGCAATCTGGCTTTTCTCTTCATTACTCAAGTGAAATTATTCTTTCCAAAGTTACCACTGATCTCTTAATTGCAACTCTGAAGAGCTTTTTCCAATCTCATCATTCTTGATTTCTCTATGGTATTTGCCACTATTTACATTTATCTCTTCTAGGCATCCTCTTTCCTTTGGGGTTTCATGACATTCCTCTTTTCTGGTTCTCCTCCTACCTGTTGTATTGATTTTTATAAATATACTGGATGAAGATTTATATTATTTACTTGCAGTGTGGGTATACCACAAGGCGCTGTCCCGAACCCTCTCTTCTTTCTCTATATAATCTATTACTCCATTGGATTCCCATTCCTTATTTTGTCATCTTTATCCAGATGACTCCAAGTGCCTTGGTTCTGTCCTGAGTTCTAGTCATACATTACCAATCTAGTCTTGCTGATTCAACTGGATGATTTCAAACTGGAGACATCTTAAGCTTATTATGCCAAAACCAGAACTTAAATTGTCCAAATCCCATACCTCTTCCAAGTTTTTCTAATCCAGCCAAGGGCACCATCTCTCTAGTCTCCTAGATTTTCAACTTTGGCATTTTCTTCAAATCTTTAGTCTTCCTCACCTAACAAATTTAATAAATTGTCTCATTTCTGCTTCCATGACATCCCTCAGATTCACCCTTTCCTCACTGCTCACATGGCCATTCCCTTACTTCAGGCTCTCATCACCTCTTGCCTGGACCATTTCAATAGCCTTCTAATTCATCTTACTGCCTTGAGTTTCTCCCCACTCCACTCTATCCTTCACATAGTCACCATGGTGATTTTTCTTCAGTGTAGATCTAATCATATCACACCTCTACTTAGTACACCACATGAACTTCCTTATTTGGCATTTAAAATCTTTTTTTGCCTAGCCCAGCTTGACTTTCTATCCTTGTCATACATTACTTCCCTTTCCATACTCCATGGTCTAGTTAAAGGGGCCTTCTTGCTTTTCCTCTCACATAACACTCCCTCTATTGGCTTCACATCATTGCATTACCTATTTTCTACTGCTAGAAAACACTCCCTCCTCACCTTCACAAGCCTGAATCCATTATTTCCTTCAAGACTCAAGTTAAGGACTGCCTTCTGGATTCCTCAAGCTGCCAGTGCCCTCCCTCCCTCCCAGAACTACTATTATGTTATAAGTATGTATTTTTTTTCCTTTTTATGGAGGGGGAAGGTATGGCAATCGGGGTAAAGTGACTTGTCTAAGTCCCTTAACTAAATGGCTAGTTTTTTTTGTGTTAAGTGTCTGAGGCCAGATTTGAGCTCAGGTCCTCCTGACTCCAGGACTGGTGCTGTATTCACTGCATGTGTTTTCTGCCAGGACTGAGTGTAAGTTCCCTAAGTGTAAGGAACTTTCATTTTTGTCTTTGTATACTCAGCCTCTGAATCATAGTAGGTACTTAATAAACGTTTGCTGATTTAAGAATAATATGCTAACAAAATCTCAATGTCAAATTAGATTTCTACTTAACCTTAGAGACTCACAAAGAATACAGGGATTTATTAATTTATACAATCAAAATCAATACATAATATATGATGATATAATATAGTATAATTTAATATAACATGATATAACAATGTATTATAATATAGTAAAATGTAACAATATAGAAATCAAATATAAATCAAAATGTGTCAAGAATCAAGGAAAATATATGTTCTGCAAAGTTTTTCAAAACGAACATTATAATCCATCGATTAATAACATATTCAGTTTGAATAAGGGAAATACTCAAATTTCTAAAAACCTCAAATTATAAGACTGGAATTAGACTCTGCAATTAGAAAATCTTCACACTTGAATCCTTATCAAGGACAACCTTTTCTAAGGAAATAGAGCAACTTCTATGGCCACGTTTAATTTAGAAGCCCCAAATTTACCCATTATGTACACTGGAGCTCTTTACAGATTCATATCATCAGAGAATTTTGGGACAAGCCTTTCTTGGCTATCTAGACCAACTCCTACCTCAATATTAGATTTACTATACTATCTTGGACAGGCACTCTTCCAGCCTCTGATGGAAGACTTCCACAAAGGGGAATCTACCACTTGTTGAGACAAGCCAGTTCTAATTATTAGGAATTTTCTTTACATCAAAGCTAGATTTCCCTCTTTGTAACCTTCTATCCATTATTCTTAGTTCTATCATTTGGGTCAAACAGAACAAATCTAACTTCTCTTCCAGAAAAAGAGTCTCTAAATACTAGAAGATAACTTTCATTTTCTCCTGGAATCTTCTTTTCTGAGGCTAAAAGGTTCCAAATGTCCCATGTCCCCAATTCTTTTACCTGATCCTCTTAAGATATGGAGAGACTCAAGGCACTTTACCCTTGATACAGCTAGGTGATGCAGTGGAGAGAATGCTGGAAATGGAGTAAGAAAGACCTGAGTTCAAATTCTGATTCAGAGTAGAGGTATAACCCTGAACAAGTCACTTAATTAATCTCTGTGTCCCTCAGTCTCCCCATCTGTAAAATGGGGACAATAGTAGCACTTATCTTAAAATTCTTGTGAGGACAAAATGAGAAAATGTTTATGAAGTGTTTTGTAAACCCTAAAGCATGATATAAATGCTTTTATTATTATTATTATTTTGTGTTATCCTTTGAACATTCTCCATCTTATCAATGTTTTCTTAAAATGTGGTATCCTAAATTGAATGCAGTACTCTTCCATATGTGGTCTTACTAGAGAAGAGTGCAAAGTAATTATCACCTTCTTATTCCTGGAAATTATCCCTTTTTTTTAGAGAGAGAAAAATAGTTATTTCATTTGTTTCATTACATAAAAGTATTAGTTTTTATTGTTTTAAAAAACCCTTTCAGTTCATTAAAAAATAATTTATTTTTATTCTGAACTTACACATCTAATAAAATGGATGTTTCCATATACTTAGCAGACTAAAAAAAAGTATTGTTTACAGATCTCTATTATGCTTGACTTCCTTTTCTTTTTGTGTACATAATAAAGTCAATTTGTAGCTCTCAAAGTTAAATTATACTTTTTTAATACAACCAGAGGTCCCACTGACTTTTTTGGCTGCTACATTACACTGCTGATTCACATTATGCTTACACTCTACTAACTTCCCTAGATCTTTGTCCTAGCAATTCTAGCTGATATCTTCCCTGTCTTGTGTATGAGGAACACTGGATGCAAAAAAAAATCTCCTTGGTTGTCTTGGTTGTCCAGAATTCATACCCAAACAACTCAGCCTATAGAAATCTAGAATTTTGGATTCCTCCTGAGGCAGCTAGGTGACACAATACACTTACTTTGTGACTCTGGACATATAAATTAACAGAGTTGGTCTCAGTTTCCTCCAAAGTAAAAATGGAATATTACCAGACCTACCTAAGGTTATTTATTACAAGGATCAAAGGATACAGCACACACAAATGCTTTGTACACCTTAAAACACTCTATAAATGTAAATTATTGTGATTATCATTCTTCACACTTGTACTTCTCAAAGATGACTTTGGAAGCATGAACACATCTCTATCCTATAATATACTCCTGGTGGCAAAGTAGCAATTCAGTTTATAGTAAATACTTTAATGGGACCACTTTTACATTTAATTTTAAAAGTTGAGTGTCCTATTGAAATTGGTAATATATATTTTCTTTCATAGATGTCTAGGAATGTCAGAAAGAGAATTAGATCTGCAATTTCAGAAAGAGAGTTTACAAGTACCACCATGTCTAAAAAGAATTCCTGGTTAAAAAGAAAACAAAACAAAACAACTGCATTTTACTTTAGTTAGTCCTATTTTTGGAGTCTGCAAAAATTCCACCAATGATTATACTGGTCGAAAAGTCATTATAGTTGCTGATAGACTCTTATTGTCATAGTTTAGCTATTTTTTCAGTCCTAGCTGACTCTTTGTGATCCTGTTTGAGGTTTTCTTGGGAAAGATACTGAAGTGGTTACCATTTCCTTCTCCAATCCATTTTACAGTTAAGGAATTGAGGCAAACAGGGTTAAGTGACGAGTCATGGGTCACACAGCTACTAAATGTCTTGAGGCTGAATTAGAACTCAGCTTCTCCTGACTCCAGAGCCTGCTTTCTATCCACTCTACAGTGAGTCTCTCTCTGTCTCTCTCTTGTCTCTCTCTCTCTCTCCCCCCCCCCCTCTCTCTCTCTCTCACTCTCGATCTTTCTTACCCAATTTATCTATCTCTCTCTCTGTCACACACTCTGACTCACCCCCCCCCCTCCACACAGTTTTCTTCTGATGATTAAAATGAGTTTACCTTTTTCACCTGTCTATTCCTGGAGACATAAGCCCTATAAAAGAAATGGAGGGGCAGCTAGGTGGCGCAGTGAAAAGCATGGGCCCTTGAGTCAGGAGGACCTGAATTCAAATCCAGCCTCAGACACAACACAAAAAACTAGCCTTATGACCTTGGGCAAGTCATTTAACCCCAACTGCCCTCCAAAAAAAAAAAAAAGAAATGGAACCTTTCCATCTCTAATACAAAAACTGATGGAGGCCATACCATTATTTTCACTTGTTCCATCTGATCTGTCTTTACTTCAATGGGATAAGAACCAACAGCACTAATGAATGAGTCTGAGTAGAAGGAAAACTTCCTTAGTTTCTCATGAAAATATAGACAGGAGCCTCATGGACTCACTTCATGTGATTTGGAGCCTAGGAGAGGAAGAACTCTGATATCAGATTAAAGGAACATTCAGCTAGCAGAGGGGATCTCCATTTTCGTGATTGTTACAGGTCTTTTATCTATGTCTTGTCTGTTCCCCGCTGACTAAGGTGGCAGAATGATTTAGATGGAGTTACAAGCGGCTTAGCACCATCACTATAAGACCTTTCTGAATCACAAAGTAAAGACAGCAATCAGGTGAGTGCCAATACTACACAACTTTACTCCATGTAACCTTCTCGGACAGCCTTTTCTGTGAGTCTTAGTGATTATTTCTCCACCCTTCTTCCCATTTTATCCCTTGTCAGAGGGATGGACATTCATATATCTATATGTCAAGTAGCCAAGTCCCACAGCATTGGTAAAATCCTTTGTAGAATACTACATCATGTCTTGGCTAATTTCCATTTCAAAGATAAAAAATAATATTAAAGAGAACAATAACAATAATGAAATTAGAATGTTAAGCAATAAACCACAATTTATGTTTGCATCTGAAGTCTGGTCAGTGTAAAATAAAGACACACATCTGAGATTTTTCAAGGCCTTGGACTTCTTGAACAGATTTATTTTTTTTAACTGCAAAGATTCTTAATTCCTTTCCTTGTCTTGTTGTTTGATATATTACATATATTATATATACAAATTTATGGACATATACGTGAAGTTTTATGCCCATATATATACATTTCTAAACAAGTACATGTGAAGTTCCTGACTTTTAGATGATGAAAATATCATATAGAAATTGCTAATAGACATACATGTAGAGGATACACAGATAATAAAATTAAAATAATAAAATCACATCAAACTGAATAACAAGAATGTCTACCACATTCAAGAGATTACTGAGAGCAAGTGTACTCTGGAGTTGGGATGACTACAGATGAGAGTTCCAAATTATGGAAAAGGATAGAGAAAGAAATTAATATTCTGGCAATTGCTCATTCTTTTGGAGACATAAGAAAATATTCTTAACAAGTAAGCTTTTTGCAGCTAGTCATCAAAAAATTAAGGATTTAAATGGTGTAATTTACCATTCTTCTCATTATTAGTGATGAATTTAGAAACATTTTCAATATACATAGGGTCTTTCTTGCCATTTTAATTAAAATCAGACTATGAGAATTAGACTTATAGTTAAGATCTTAATAGCATTTCAAAAATATGGACCAACACTTCCTATGTCAAGCAAGATTTTCAAAATAGGTAATTACAGATATTTTCCACCAGATTTTAGAGTTTTATATAGACTTAGGTCAAAATTATTTTTTGAGATTCAATAATCACTTAAATTTAATTTCTTTCAAAAATCCCGGTATTATCAATCCTACTACCTTTCATATTATATATATATATTTGTGTGCACACATATATGATATATAATAATGTATCTGTGTAAAATTTAATAAATTACATACTAATTCACACAATATTTAATACTTATATAAATAATTAAATATTATCTAATAATTGTTCATCCACAAAATGTTTAGTGAGGGATGCCAAATGAATAGCTTAATTAAAGGTTTAAAAATCAATCAGTCACCATGGTATCATGTATAGAGAAAAGGCATCAGAACAAGGAAGACCTATCTAGGTCCCACTTCTGACATATATTGGCTATGTAAGGCAAATTACTTAACATCTGGGTGTTCTAAACAACTATCAAAGACTAGAAATTTCAGAGGAGCTTCCTTGCATTGGGCATTCTGACCAGAGTTCCCTATAATTAGGACATCACAGATCCAGTTCCTACCCTTATCCTGGAATCCAATGGAGTTATTCTACATATATGTATAAGTAATGGTGGTGGTGATGGTTAAGGAAGTAAGTGAACTTGGTGGAGGGCATCATTTTGTAGAAACCATGTTAAATTTGACTCCACTGTCCCAGGACCAAGATGGTTGGGAAAGGCATGTCATCAAACTGGAAGGGTGTTGTACTTGATTCTTTGCTCTACCTTCTTAGTTAGGTAGCCTTTTTTAACCTTACCCTTTGCAAGATTTTACTGGTTATAAATTATAATGAAGAGATGTCAAAAGGTTGAATAACATTGGGGAGAGCACAATGGATGACTGGAAAGTAACTTGTGAATGAAAAAAATAGAAAACCACTAAAAAAAACCAGTTACCCCCCCAGGGACCTTACAACCAGAGATTGCAGAGAGTCTGAATGTGGTTTGCAGAATGTACCTATAGACTGTTCTACAATAGACTTTTTAATTGAGTTGAAAATCAAGGAACACAAAAATATGTTAGTAAATTTCTCCCTCCTTTTTAAATCACTAAAAGATTTTACAAAGATAAATATTCCTAATTCACCATCTGCTACTCCAATAAAGGTGTTTGTAAGGTAATTGCTTTTGAACTTACTGTAAACTTAATAAATGTGTTATTTAACTTACTTTATTATAAAGTTTAAGTTTAAATCAACCTCTCTTTATTCTGAACTAGTCCTACCTACTAGTTTGGGGTTTATGGTAATATGCTTATATGTTTTAAATAAATAGATATAGCTGAAGTCATAGATAGAGATATTTTGACATTTCGCTGTGAATCATGTGAGGCTAACTATATTGACATCTCTAGACAGATATTTATTATATCTATAGCTATATATATATATATTTGGCATATGATTTTTATAATATTTGACTACACATTCCTATATTCACGAAAACTTCTTACACTAATATGGAGTCTGTAGAAGGAAAGAACAACATGTATTAGATACTGTGCTGGGATGTAGAGGCACAAGAACACTACTATTCTCCCAGAAGTGGAATATTTATATTTTCAGAAGACAGTTCATCTTCTGATAGGGGGACTTCGCTTCAAATGACTATCATCCCTTTTAAGGAAAAATCTCTCCAGCTCTTAGTTTATTTCACATTGTTAGTCATCAAGACACACAAAACCCCCACATTTGTTCTGGTTTTAATTCTTCTGTTCACATATGTGAACCACACTCAAGTTGAATTGAAGGTGGGTGATCTTTTAGTGGTGTCTGTTCATTAAGTTACTTACATATACCTGGCGGGTTCAGGCGAAATATATCCAAACATGTAGTAGATATAAAGGGCCAACTGAGAGGGTAGAGGGGGGTTGTGAATCAAATGAATCTCAGATTGGCCTGAGACTTGACATAAATCCTTGAATAAACAGATTCTTATGTAGCCATCTAGTCAGTCAGTCAATAAACAGATTGTCAGCCCTATTCTAAACTAAACATTCCATCTCAGTTAACTATCATCTTATTTCTCTTCTGCCCTTAGTAGCTAAACTCCTCAAAAAGGTCATCTATGATAGATACCTCCACTTTCTCTATCACTCTCCTCTTAACCAGTTAAAATCTAGCTTCTGATTCTATATTCCATTGAAACTGCTCTCTCCAAAGTTAGTAACGATCTCCTAGTTGCCAAGTCCAATGGGGTTTTCTCAATTCTCACTCTCCTTAACCTCTCCTCAGTCTTTGACAATATTGATCACTCCCTCTTCCTTGATACACTCTTCTCTATAGGTTTTTGGGATACCATTCTTTTCATGTTTTCCTCCTACCTATCTGACCATTCCTCTGTTTCCTTTGCTGGATCCTCCTCCAAATCATGCCACCTAATCATAGGTGTCCCTCAGGGCCCTCTCTTGGGCTCTCCTTTCTTCTCCTTCTATTCTTCTTCACTTGGTGATCTCATCATTTCCCATGAATTTAATTATTATCTTTATGCTGATGATTCTCAATCCCTTCCCCAATCTCTCTGCTGACTTCCAAACTCAAATCTCCAATTATCTTTCAAACATATCAAACTTTATGTCCAGTAGATATCTTAAACTCCATATGTCCAAAGCAGAGCATTATCTTTCCTCCTACCACTGCCCACCTCTCCTCCTACCTTCCCTGTTACTTGTAGAGAGCAAGACCAATTTCCCAGTCCCTCAGGCTCACAACCTAGGAGGGAGTCAACCAAGATTCCTTACTTCACCCCCACAAATCCAAGCTATTGCTAAGGCCTATTGATACCACCTTTGCAAAATCTCCCAAATATGTCCTCTTCTCTCCTCTGATACTCCTACCTCCAGTCCTCCTTGCTTCACATCTTGATTACTGGAATAGACTGCTGGTGGGTCTACTTACCTTAAGCCTCCCCCTACTCCAATCCACTCTCCATTCAGCTAAAACCTCCCTCTATTAAATTTTGTCCTTATGGTTAAATGTAAAATTCCCAGTGAAGCCAGTTGAAGTTTTAATATGAAGATAAAGATTATTGAAATCTTATCTTACAGTTTAGTGTTTTATTGATTTTTTATTGAGTATCCTTAGTATCAAGCAGGTATATTTTGATCCCTTGATACCATATAATTATATTTTTTAGTATGCATAGAATTCCCATGGTATACAATGAAAACAAAATATTTACTTCAATCTAGTAGAAAGTGTGATTTTTCTATACTTTTTAACATGGAATATTTGAGGGATTTTAAACATATGTTTTCCAATTTTATCTATATAATTCTAGAGGAGTTTTTAAATTTTCTCCTTAACTCCAAAATATAATATGTCCTAGTTTTTTCAGTGAACACCAGTATTTTAACTGTTAAGAGTTTTTGTTACAATGGATAAAGTGATGATTAGGTGCTAGGAAGACTTAAGTTTGAATCCTGCATCAGATATTCAGTAGCTTTGTGACCCTGGGCAAGTCATTTAATCTCTCTTACCCTTGGTTTTCTCACCTGTAAAATGGGAATGATCTATCTCACAGGATTGTTGTGATGTTCAAATGACATGATATACCTGTTATGTTGTCTAGCTGGCTATTAACTGAAGTAACATAATTTTATTCATTTTCTCCCCAGAATGAATTTATTACAAAAACTCTGATTTGTTGACTCTATCAGACCACCAAAGTAATAGGGGGGAAAATTGCATTTCCTTCTTTCATATCTCAAAATTTTTGTCAAGTTGACCCCAAGTATTCAGGAAACACTTAAAGTATATAAGAGTCTGATTTATAAATTATTTTTTTGAATGTGGAAAATTCTGATTCCTAACTTTCTTGACAGGCCCTTAAAAAGCCCATGTTTCTATTACTATCAAATAAGATATCTCAGGGACTGTCACTAGTAAAGATGAACAGAACTTCATCAGCTCTGAAGGACTGATTTTTATTTTGTGTCACCCATTTGTACATTATTTTTCAGTTAAGACCTCCTGAACAGCTGATTCTATCTTACATCATCAATGCTTCACACCCTCCTTGTGGACAGCCAAGTTATCTAATTATATTATTTAGCTGAAAGGTTTTCTAAATCTGTTATCAAGGAAGGTAAATGTATTGAAACATGTACTCTATTAGATTTGGCATGAAGAGTCTTTTTAGAAGAATAGATTGACCCATATCATCTTAGATGTTGATTAGGTGAACTTGGTTGCATTAAGCAAGATAATAAGATTATAATTATATATTAAAAAGAATGTTAATTATGAATCAAGAGTGTAAGAAATGGAAAATGGTGGGAGTTTTGGTCTGGGAGAAAACCAAAGGAAATGAACTTGTTCATCAGCTAAATAGGTTTATAACACTGTAAATCACTGAATATTTT
Organism: Petaurus breviceps papuanus; assembly: GCF_028583685.1. Taxonomy (NCBI): domain Eukaryota; kingdom Metazoa; phylum Chordata; class Mammalia; order Diprotodontia; family Petauridae; genus Petaurus; species Petaurus breviceps. The sequence continues at coordinate 9,674,407 of NW_027187323.1, forward strand.
CCCATATAGTTCCTCCTTTCCCCTCATAAGTTTGTAAATTGCTGGAGTCTTTAATTTTAACTTAATGATTTTTTAACATAATCAGTAAGATTTTCTATCTTCTATGTGACTAGAAAATTACAAATACCAAAATACAAAGATAAGATATCTTTTCTGTCATGGAAGAACTTATACTTCTTATACAGAATAGGTCATGACTTTGGTGTGATATTAAAGCAAGAATTTAACAACGATTGGCATGATAACGAATCAGCAAATAATTTTATAAGTGTAAAATTCATGTTTGCTTCTAATTCTGCCCCTTTCCCCCAATAGGTTATTTTCATTTTATCTAGATGCTAACCATGATGAATGATTTCAGACAGAAATCCTAATGGATTAGAAATGCATATAGTTTTGGTGTATGGTCTAACTGTGAGATTCCTTCCTGTATCGAAATGCTCAGTCATGTTCTCTTATTTTAATTTACTGGGAGAACTGGGATGAGATGAAAAAAAAAATAGCCACATTTGAGGACATTTCACTCTTCAGTTGTGTACCTATGCTCACAAAATATAACACATGCTTCTTTTACAGGCTTATCCCTAAACTGTTTCTCTGGCACATCAACAGGCAGCTGGTGGAACAAATAGGAAATCCTGGGAAGCACATTCATTTTTAAAGTGTTAATGCACCCAATCCAAGAGACAGTAATGTGCTTCCATCCGTTAAGATACTCTTTAATGTTTTGGACTGGGGGGGGTCATAATTTAAATGAAATGTGTTATTCAACCTGGAAGGTATTCCACATCATAAATATTTAATTGATTTCTCCATCAGGGATACAGTGAACCTACCCAATAAGTAAACCCTCTCAATTGCTAAATGCCCGATTAACAGCATCTCTAATTTGGGGTAATTTAGGAGTTTTATAATCTAAAAAATGAGTATTTCACCCACATTCTTCCCAAAGTAATAAGGAGGATTGTTCCTGGATTAGTTGCAAAAAGCAAACAATCATCTTTGTATAATGAAAATCTAGAGTCAACTTTGCCTAACTTCATACCTAAAATCTGAGTTCTATCTTTCACGTGAACTCTGTTGTAAATGGAAGTGGTAACACAGGGAACAGGTAATTGTTACATTTCTCTAATAAAAGTTTAACAAGTCAAGTTCATTCCTGCTGATTTTTTTTTACTTATTTGGGGTCCAGCTAACTGTGTGAGGGAGATAAATCAAGTTACTTGCAGATTTTTCTAATGGTGCAAAATTTGGCACCCTGAGGATTGTGAAAATGCCTATTACTGTACTTGCCGAGAAAAGAGGAGGAATAAGACTGTGGGTGGCTGAATCCATAGGAGTGATTTATGACCAGTGAATCTACTTAGTCATTTCCAGATAAGTAGGGTGTTACCAAAAGTGTGTGTTCAGTCTCAGTCTCCACACAGGGAACAGGAAACATTCAGCATATAAACCCATAATGCTCATGTCTTCATTTAACTCAATCATTGTCAGAGCAGTATCTTTGGCCACCAGCAAACAGTGGAACAGAAATTCTCACTTGCCACGTGGGACAATTAGGTGGCACAGTGGATAGAATGCCTTGCTTGTAGTCAGTAAGACTCATCATCATAAGTTCAACTGGCCTTACATAACTTACTAGCTATGTGACCCTGGGCAAGTCACTTAACCCTGTTTGCTTCAGTTTCTTCATCTGTAAAATAAGCTGGTGAAGGAAATGGCAAACCACTCAAGTATCTTTGACAAGAAAACACTAAATGGGGTCATGAAGAGTTGGACACAAATGAAAAAACGACTGAACAATAAAAGATGACTCATCATTATGGAGTTTACTGAAATACTTATCTCCATTTCATTGTATAACTGAAGATATGTTAGGCATTTTATTAGATGATTTGATGATTTTATTTTGGACTTCATTTCATTTAGACTTATACACACATACATATATATTTTCTCATTTCATACTTAGGTATTATATATGCATGCATATAATGCATAGGTATGAAAGAAGCAGATATGTGTGTATATATGCATAATACATAAATAAGAAGACTATCATCTCACATATATAGTATATGCACACATGTATTACATATTCTATAATAGGTGTTTATATGATTACATAATACACAGATATGAAATATCATTCAAATGTACATTCTTGCTGATTCAAAGTTCATCATTCAAATATAATTTTTCCCAAAGCTGGTTTAATGGAGTGCATAATTTTCATTGAAACACAAATTGGAATTCGTTTTATTGAGGAAAAAAATTAGTATGGTTCATCTTTGTAACAACAAAGAAAATGTGTTTATGGACGTTTTTGGGAACACAAATTGTCCAATACTCTTCTGAACAAGTCCAAGGAGATTTCAAACAGACATTCTGTATTGCTCTATTCCTAAGGGTCATATTTGTGATCATCTTCACTAAAGTTTGTTTCAGTCCCAGCTGAATTAATATGCATTTTATTTAACTAATCTTGAAACAACAGGAATAAAGTTTATTCATGTCTTTTATACCTCAGAGAACAAAACAAATACTACAAATCTTTGGAGAGAAAGGATATACAAAAGGGCTTGAGGTGAATATTTCAAAGCAAATATTCTTTAAATGATGTGCAAATTACTTTCACATAAGCATGATTTATAAAAAGGGGATTAGTCCACTGAAACAAGAACTGAGTTTAAACTCTTGAGTTTCAAAGTCAAAGATGAGATGAGGTTAGAAGGAGAACGGGCAGAAAGGTGCTCACAAGTTAGAGTAGATATTTTTGATCCATTTATTTTTTATCTAACTAATCTCAGTTCTTAAGATGAACTATGATTGTCAGTCATTTTTAACTACAGGCATTAATACTGTGATTCATTTCTATTTTAATGATTTCTCAAGAAATCAGATACACACAGGAAAACTGATGTAGAGTGAAGAAGAACCAGAACATACACACACACACACACACACACACACACACACACACATGCACACACACACAATGGCTACTACAACACAAGTAAAAACTAAAATAAATTCAAATGCAGAGTAATTTTAGTGATCAATATTGGCTCAAGAGAAGGAAATGAGGAGAGGGAGATAGAGAGGAATGGAAGAAAGAAGACAAGAAGGAAGGAAAGAAGAAAGAAAACAAATGATTATTAAACACCTAGTATATTTCAGGAATTGTTAGAAGTGCTTTAGAAATATTATTTCACTTTAACCTCACTATAACCCTGGGGGATAAACACTATTATTCTTATTTTATATATGAGGAAAATGAGGCAGATAGAAGTTAAATGACTTGCCCACGGTCACACATCTAGTAAGTGTCTGATACTATATTTGAATCAAGTCTTCCTGACTCCAGGACTACCTAACTGCTTCCAAGATGAACCTAAAGGGAATCTCCCTTCTTTCTAGACAAATGTTAGGACTGTGGTGTAGAATTTCCCATACACTATCAGATGTGGTCTCTGTTTCTCTTGTGTAAGTGTTTTTTTTTTTTTTTTGGCGGGGGTGATAAGAGAGGGCTTGGTTGTGGGTGTGAGACTAAATCTAGAAATGATTGTGAGTAAAAATCAAAATTTTATTTGAAAGAACACCCTAAATGTGTATGTAATTATGAATATATCAACAACAAGATCTCTACTTACCTAACAAAGGAGTGACAATTGTGTGAAACAATTTTTCAAGCAGAGACTGATAACTGGTAAGGACTCTGTGTCAAGGAGCATACTATCAATTCACAGGTCACCTCTATAATAACACATCTTATTACACAATAATATTTCAACATATTTTTCAAGTAATGGGTAAAAACTACTCAAAAGAGCTATAAAAATGATTACTTTTAGGTAATTGTAAAGATGAATAAGTGAGTTCACTTCTCATGGTTCTATAATGACCTGCTGCTCTAGAAGGTAAAGGAAAATTTAATGATCCTACTCACACATGATTAATATCCAACTTTTCTTGACTAAAATTCTGGACTTGGTTCAATGAAAATGAGTTAAGTGAGCTTTCCCTAGGTTTTCTGCCAGATTCTTTGAGGAAGCTGGCTATGCCTAATTTAAAAATAAGCCACAGAACCCCAATAACAAATACATACAGTGAGTAGGAAAAAAAAGAATTAATCACCGTTATGTAAGTTGTCCTGATGAACCAGGGCTAACTAAATGAAGAAAAACTAGTCAATACTGAGAAGTCTAAGAAATCCCCCATCTCCATTTAAAAAATGTTTTTGGAATAATCTTGTTTTGCCAAATTGGAGAGCAATATCACCACTGAGAATAGAGTTATTTGTGCATTCCCATGGATCACTTCCTACAGGAGATAAAGGTGACAGTGAGAAAGAGAGAGAAAATAAAACGTACTTTATCTTGGAACTAATAAATACCAGTTGTTCCCAGTCAGTGATATCCAGTGATGTCTTTTGAAAATGGTTTGGAAGAAAGAATGCATGCCCTTTTCCCTCTTCTCTGACATAAGCTAATAGTCTAGTTTTGTCTTATTTTCATTTTTAGTCAATAATTTTGAATGAAGAGCAGGATGGCCTGCAATGACACTTTTGGCAGTCATTTAAGATAGATTTTATTATATTAGTAAATAGCTAAGTCACTTCTAATTCAGAATAACATTTGTGTGCTTTACTTGTGGAAAACTAACCAAAGGACCAAAGTATAGTAAAAAAAAAAGTAATAAATTATTGTTGCATGCTGAATGGGAAAATGTCAATATGAAGATTGTATGTGAGGTAAACTTTGCACAGCACCTAGGGATATAACTTTCCTTCCTTCTTCCTTTCCTTCCTGCCTTCCTTTCCTCTTTCCTTTTCTCCTTTTCTTCCCCCTTTTCTTCCTCCCTTCCTTCCTACTTTTATTTCTCTTTCCTTTCTTCTCTCTCTCCCTGCCTCCTTCCTTCTTGCTTCCTTTCTTTCCTCAACTGGCAGAGAAGGAAAATCCAAAGGTCATGACTTTCATGTAGTAAAAGTTACAGAGAAAATCCAAGTCATTGATTCATCCTGAATTAGTATGTAACTATGGGTTGGAAAAGACAGAAAAAATTATTAAAAATACACATTTACCATTCAAATGCACATATCATCACAGCCTGATAAATGGAATCAATATAAATATATAGGCTAGACTGGTGTTAAAGACAGGCAGGAGAAGAGCCATTTACAAAATAGAATTTCCAAAATGACCCTAAAATCCCCTCTCTCCCCCTTTAAATTATCTCCCTATCATTTTCCTTCTGCAAGCCTGAAACATAAAGAGATAAGCTATCAACTATTTTACCAGATTAATTTACCAGATTAATTACCAGTCACTTAGTTAACCCAGTATGCACGGAGAAAGGGATTAGGGGATTGTGAGGAGGAGGGAATCTGTAACATGAGATGCTATCCAAAAGGACTGGGATACAAAAGGGAGGTCCTTCAGAGACCTGGTGAAAAAAGGGGTGATGTGGGAACTAGAGCTATCTCTGGCTAAGACAGGGATTTAGTAACAGGGAGAGAAAGATAAATTTTGTTTAGTTCACAATTTGACTTAGGACAAATCTTGCTACAGTCAATTTAAAGATTTTATGTCAAAGGTTGTTATAGGTTGTCTCAAGTTATCTACTCTTACCTGTCCAATGGCTTCTTAACTTGTGGGACATAAACATGTTATTTAAAATAATAAATGTATTTCAATATAATTAGTTTCTTCTGTAATCCTATTTTATATTATGTGATTTATTTTTGAATTTAAAAACATTATTCTGATAAGGGGTTCACAGATTTCATCAGACTGCCAAAGAGGTACATCTCTCTCTCTCTCTCTCTCTCTCTCTCTCTCTCTCTCTCTCTCTCTCTCTCTCTCTCTCTCTGTGTCTCTCTCACACACACATACACACACAGGTTAAGAATACATATTCTAGTCAGATTTCTCATAACTTCCTTTTCTTCATTCTAATCTCTTCAGTCAGGGGTATGAACGCAACATTTCAACTTCTAGGCTTTTTAGATGCTAGGCTACTTCTTTGGTGTGTCTTATTCTCTCTCTGTTCTTCTATTGGCTGCCATAACACATTACTTCTTTTATTTCTACTACTCCTAATAGTGACCTTTGCCTTCTTAATTCATTTTCTATTTTTTATCCATTACCTTCCTGCGGTAATTCAATTCAAGTGATATATTTTATTTATGTGCTTATGTAGCATTGTGTGCAGTGTTTAGAAGATGAAAGGAAATCAAAGAAATTGATTTATTTTAATGATAACACCTAGAATTCATATAGCAGATTTATTCCCCCAAAGCTCAAAATGCACCAGCTATAAATCTCTTAAGATTCCCTGTGAGGCAGAAAAGAGGAAGGTATTATCCCTCTTTTATAGATGAAAAAACGAAGTATACTAATGGGCTAGGGACCAGAAGTCACACGTTCTAACTCCCAGGTGTACATTGACTCCTTTGTGAAGCAAAAATTACACTACATACATTTTGAATGCAATCTATTTTAATGTGTGATAAAAATTGTGATCAGTGACCTTGACTTCTTCCCAATTTCCTTAAGAAGAAAAACTACTTTATGCAATGGAGGTGATAGACAGATTTTGGCCTTAAGAAACATCCACAGATCCAGCACAAGAGAGGTATGTAGATGTGTGGACCACCCTCCTTCAAGGCTGGCTTCATTGTATTCCAGGCCCTGGATGATTTCATGGACATGATTCTTTATCAGAGAGTTATACAGCCCCTCACACTATTAAGAAACAACAAAAGTGGTACATCCCCTTTCTCTGGGGAGGGGTCTGGAAGTACTAACAATGATGACAAGAAATGGAAGGAGATGTATGGTAATGACCCCAAATCCTAGTTACCAGGATTGACTTTATAGCTGGGGACCCCATGGCACCAGGAGAGAAATGAGTTTCTATGTTGTATGTGTAGGGGGAGGATTTGGAAGGGTAGACTCCAGGGCTATAGAGTATAGCAGCAATATATGGAACCAGGAATGGTATAGAAATCTGGGCTGTCAGGCCTAATCCTGAAGGTAAGATCAGAAAAAAATACTTTTAACAAAGTAGCTCCTAGTGATAGAAACCTCCAGGTGAAAAACTTCTACCAATGTGGGTCAGCACCTTATATGCAACTTTTAGTGTTAGAACAGGGGTTCTTCTATGGATGTATTTCATGGGGCTGTGAAGTTGGGTCGACAAAAACTCCCACACAATTTAATATTTATTTTAGTATAATTTACCTTTCTTTGGATCCTATGTTGCTGTTTTTTTATTTTATTCATTTAAAAACATTCAGAAATGGCAATATGGATTGGCTGAGGGTTCCATGACATAAAAATGATTAAGAGCCTGTATTTTAGAGATTTGCCTCGAACAAAGAGAGATTAAGTGATTTAGCCAAGGTAACACAGCCAGTATGTATTAGAAGCAAACTTGAACACAGGTCTCCTTTGCTTCAAAGTGGGCTCTTTCTTCACTTTCCTACTCCATATCCCCTCACAGTTTTCTTCAATAGGAGCTATAATAGAATCAAATATTTAAAGCTGAAGGACAGTTGAGGCTATATCATCTAATTCACTTATATTATAGTTAAGGAAACTGAAACTGGAGAGTTTAAATAACTTTCCCAAGATCACACTGATAGAAAAGGACTTGGAACAGTTGAATCAAGGTCTCCTGACTCCAAATATAGTATTTTTACTTTTCTTTTCCTTTTCCACTATGGGGAAAACTGCATAAACTAGCCAATATATCTCTCATAGGATGCAATAAGCAGTGTTAGTTTTGAGTCTGGGGCACCTGGTGTATCCAGGAAAGAGACCTTCATATTAATCTATTAGAAATGCAAGCAAGCAAGCCCTTTTTAATGACCAAAAAAAAAGAATTGAACAAATAGGTTTCCAGTGACTACACAAACATTCAGGGGGCCAGTCCTTTGCTTCCCCTTTGCTTCAAGGTCACTGATCCCTGACCTCAACATTGCTTCTCTGAAAAGAGTATCATATATAGCAAAAGTAAATAATGGAATAGCCAATGCCCTAAATCACCTAGTTCCAGAGCTATCTGAGCCAGAGTATGCTATGACAGATGGTATTTCCGAAAATTGAAAGATCCAATAAAAAGACCACTGCTTTTAGACACCTAAAGGGACTCCTTACTGTGTTTGAGGTGGACCTAGGGAAATGATTATCTGGAATAAAATTTAGCATTTAATTATATCAACGACTTCAAAATGTTCCTTTGTGTTCAAATGGCTTTGCTTTCCAAGGATTCACTCATCACTTAATACTGTGGTCAGTCGCTTCCCTCTAATATCATTTGCCATCGTGACACTTACCTATACCCTTGACTGGAAGGTAGATTACTTGTCTGTCTTGGCCATTTGGGTTCATTCCATGCTTTAAAGTCTATGGATCCCTTTCCCATCATCTTTGTAAGAAGGGCAGGACCTTCATCCTTCAGAGAATGTCAAAGGGTAGACACAAAAGTCCTCACCTCACAATCATGGCAATTCAATCATGTTCTGCCCACTTGAATATCTTTTTACTTGTTAAGAGTTGGTGTCTCTTTTTTCTACCTTGTTCCATTTCCCCAGACTTCAATGTAATAGGGATTTTTGATTGGAGGAGTAAGCCATAGTCCAGGGTAGAAAATGCTACAGTCTCTCCTTAGTTGATCAAGAGTCAAGCCCAGGTTAGTCACAGTTGATATTGAAGCCTGAACTACTTTCACTCAGCTGACACTACAGCCACAGGATGAAATCTCAGAGATCTTGAGGACAGGAGATTCTTAGCTCATGAACTATGGAGCCTTGTCTGATAAAGGAGCAATACACTTAAGTATTGGAAAATTATAATAATATATAATTTATTCTCAAAATAATATTTTCCCCTAGGAATGATACTTAGGTAGGTGTATGCAGGAGTACAGGTGGGTGAGGAGAAGGTAACAAGTAAACAGAAGGCAAAACTACTCAATTCTTATTTTGCTTGTTTTCTATGCCAATGAGAGTGATTACCAAGATTTCCATGATGATAGAATAGGACAGGAATGGGAAACATATTTTCCATTTCTGATTTTATTCACAAAGATGCCACCAAGATGAACAAATCCCTTCAATCAATATAGGCAGGCAGCTTCTCTTGAACTTACTTAGTCTTAGAGAGTTGCCTAAGGAACCAAAATTTCAAGTAACTTTCCAACGTCACATAGTATGTGTCCCTGATGGGACTTGAAGCTAGATAAGTATTTCTGATTTCAAGTCCACCTCTATATCCCCTATTTGTACTCCTAATATCCATTATCTATATTTCTAATATGTTTATCTGATACTGGGTTACAAATTGAAAGGAACTTTGAATTGTCATATTTAGAACTAGAAGGGAGCTCATAGGTCATTTTATCCAACCTTCTTACTTTGCAGATGATGAAAGTGAGAGAGAGGAGATCAGGTGACTTGCTCAACGTCACACAGGGATGTATCTGTCCAGGGTGGCTCTTGAATTCAAGTCCTCTAACCCAAGAGTCAGTGTTACTAAACCACCTCCATCTAGTCTAATATTCCCCATTTTACAGATGAAGAAACTGAGGCTCACAAAGTTTAAGTGACTTGGCCAAGGTCACACAGGTAGCAAATGGTATTATCTAAATCTTATATTTGAAAAAGATGTCAAGGTCATCTAACCAAATTGTATTGGGATAAGAATCCCTTTATAACATGTTAGGTAAATAGTGATCCAGCCTTGATTTGAAAAGTTTCTAACAAGGGAAAAACACTACTTCCCAAAGCAGTGCAACCCAGTATTTTATAGTTCTAATTGGAGGAAAGCTATTTATTATATTCAGCCTAAATTTCCAGTCATTACCCCTAGTTGTTCTAAACATGGTAAGAACTAATTGGAGAAAAACCATACTGGAATTTTCATTCACACACATACATACACACACACACCATTTATCATATATTCATCCTATAAAGAAGATATAAGCAATTAGAGAAAACCAGGTTCTGTAAACTTTATTTATTGGCCAAAATGCAGTAAGAGTACAAGTAAAATATTATTCAGTGAACAAAGAACACAGACCCAGGAAGGAGAAACAAGTTAAATAATGACTACATTATAATACTAGGTAAATACATAATGATAAAAATAATAGGTACATAAAATGACAATGTAGATACTATATATTTCCATAGATTGTATATAGCCAAAGCAGCATTAAGAAATAAATCATAATGCCAAGTGCTTATATAAGAAGAAAAAAAGAAAAGAATAAAAAAGTCTATTCCAAAAAAGAAAAATACTTAGAAAAAAACCTAATGAAAACAGAAAATATTGAAAGAGAAATAAGCAAGATTAGAGCAGAAATCAATATAATTGAAAATTAGAAAACAATGGAAATGATAAACCCAGGAGGTGTTTTAGAGTAGGCCAACAAAATTAAATGCTAAACATTAGCAAGTTTAATCAAAAACAGAAAAGAGAATAAGCAAATCATCAAAATTAGAAACAAGCAAGAAGAGATCACAAGGAAGGCAAAAGAAATAAAGAAAATCATCAGAGGTTTCTATATATTATTTTTTCCTAATAAAATTGAGAATGCAAAATAAATGAATGATTTTCTACAGAAGTAGAACAAATCAAAACTAACAAAACAAGAAGTGTATAAGTGATCCATAGAAGGTAGATGAATTAAACAGGCCCTGGAATTCATTCTACCAAAGTAACTATTCTTTCTTATTATTCATTGTTAATGTATTTGATTTTACCTTGCTAAATACTAAGGATTTATGTAAGATTTTATTCCCATTGGGTTTTTTTGATTATTTACTTTTCACTAGCGTTAATAAGTTTAAAATTACATTTTTTAAAAGTTCACAATAGGAAAACTCTAATTTATTTTCCTGTATTTTAGCAAGATATTTGAGATCATTCAATGTATCTTTGTGGAAGGTATGGGCTAGGTAGCATCATCATGTTCTGCGAATGCAGGTAATTGGAAAATGTTTAACGAAATAAATTACAATACATATGTAATGGTAACGAAATTTAAAGATCCCTTTGTATCGAAAAGCTAAGAGGTACATAATACCTAGTTCAAATTAAGCCTTTGTTAAAGAAACAGAAGGTATGAACTCCTGTTGCTGATGTAACAGAAAGAGGCTGAAAAGGGAGGAGCAATAGTGTATATAAGGAAAAGCCCCAGAGATGGAGAGTCAGAACTCCTTGGGGTAAGCTTCATGGAGGCAGAAGCAGCTGCTGCCAAGGAGGCTGAAGAGGAAAGGCCCAGGCTGGAGACAATGATTTTGATTTTGGGAACCTGGGTGAAGTGATTCTGATTCTGAGAACAAGCTGGAGGTGCTGGAGAGCTACCAGCTTCTCCTGGGAGCTGCCAAAGACTGAGGAAGCATGACTGTTATACTGGTACTTTTTATGGACCTGTTTGTGGCTTTGTTAAGCCTTGACCTCCTGGGAATAGAGACTGTGAAGGATTTAAAGTGGATTGGACACTGTGAGCTTCAGCATGGAACAGAAACAGCACAGGGAGCTAGACAAGGAACTGGGAGCTGTTTGCCTTGGTGACAAACTGGTGACAGTTTGCTGGGACCATGGAAGGGGATCCAGGGAATCTGAGAGATTACCCCAAGTCAAGCTGAAAGAAGACTTTATTTGTATACTGTGTACTGACTGAGAAGTTTATAACTTATTTGTGATTTAGGGGTGGATAGCCTGTGTATTTTACACTACCCCTTAAGAGAGTGCTGAGTAGTGACTGATATTGTAACTTAGTGTGCCGCAATGAGTAGAGAACTTTGATTATTGTATTTTGTTACCTTTAAGGAGGTAAACCTCCTTAAGGATGATTGAGTGATTGAGTGGATTGAATCATTGACTTCCTAAGTGATTGATTGACTAAATGATTATACTTTGTTCAAAACTATGTGACCACTGTGGTGAAAACTATGTGGCCATTTTCTGTGATAAGTTGTTGTGAATGCTGTATTTTGATCATCTGTAATAAGTTTAAACATTGTAAGTATTGTACCTTGATTTACTTTTAATGTTTTGCTCTGATTTATTATTGAATAGAGTGTTCACTATATTATGTAATCAGAACCTTAAAAGCTGTTCATAGTAGCATTCTTCTGGAAAGCTGCTCATGCTTGGCTTTACAACATCCAACATAGATAATGTTAATTTGTGGTTTTCTGAGTTAGTATGCAGCAAAATTTGATATTGCTGGGTTATAGTATAATTAATTGGATCCAGAACTGGTTGAATGACTAGATCCAAAGAATAGTTATTAATTGGTTGATGTCACCTTGGCAGGAAAGCTTGAGTTAACTACCCTATGAACCTGCCCTTTCTGTTATCATATTTAACAAACTTTTTCAATGATATGGCAGAAGGGCATTTAGAGGCATTTTAGTGTGATAGAAGGAAAACATAGATCTGAATCTGAAAAAAACTGATATTAAGTATAGCCTCTGAACATTCCTGATTCATTCAATCTAGGCAAGTCAATTAACCTCTTATTTTCCTCCAGGCAATTCTTTAAAACCTACCTACATAAATATTTACAGATATGTATTCATAGAAGGAGTTTCCTCCCTGGGAGTCCCTTCTACCACAGAAATAAAAAAAATATCAAATTTACAGGTGTGATGGAGTTGAGAGGAATAACTAGTAATTGGATGAATGAACCAGATTCCAAAAAGATATTGATAGGCTAGGATGATGGGCTTATATCCAATAAGTAACCACACAAGTTCAGTATTTGCAAAACACAGACCCTGTTCATACAGGAATGTTCTGGTGTTTTAAATGAACTCCTACTCAAGGTAGGGGGAAAAGTTCATGTGACTTTAAGCTATGTTAAGAGACGGATAGTGTCCAAAATATTGACAAGATAGGGATACCTCTATTGAAGAGAGCCCAGAATGAGAGGACTACAGAGACCAAGCTATTCCAAGATTTGTTGAAGAAACAAGGGATATTTAGCCTGGGATGGTGTGGGAGAGATATGACAGGTATCCTCAAATAGTTTTAGGGTTCACTGAATATCAGGGTTAGAATTATTCTTGTCCCAGAGAACAGAATGAGAAGAAATGAGAAGTTGCAGAAAGACAGATTTTGATCAATGAAAAAAAACCACAACAACAACAACCCAAAACTTTCTGATAATTAGAGCTGTCCAAAAATGAAATGGGTTGCCCTGGAAGGTATGTATTTCTTTTCAGTTCATGTCTCCACTTGGCATAGATAACATAGAAAGGATTCGTATTCAGGTCTGGGATTACATGGATGAATTGTGAGGTCCCTTTCACCTCTGAGGTCTTATGATTTTGGGACTAAAATTCATTACACATTGCTTCATATAAAAGTAAATGTGATGGGCTAAGTAAATGACATGCTAAACATGAGGAAGAAATAGGAAATGAAGATTTTTAGAAAATACAGCTTTGTTAAACTAAGAGGTACACATTTTTTTAAGCAGAAGTCAGCAGTTTGACACTGTAATGAAAAGGAAAGTTTTCTATTTAAAAAAAAATTTCTATATTTCATAGGGAGGAAAATAGATGGATTCACAGAAAGCCAAAAAAATTAAAAAAAAAAGTTTATAGAGATATTACTTAAGCCATGCCCATAAGAGAGCTCTGTGAATATGGCTTTAAACACAGGTATGCCTCAGTTAGTACAATAGAATCTTTCTGTGATTACTTTTATAAAATACATAATTGCCATCTAGTTTATCTTTTGTGTAAAATAAGATTTTATATGTATGGTAACCATGCTTTAGAGAATTATACCAGCAGATTTCTTTAACAAATCCTACCTACATAAATGCTAATGATCTGAAATATTTATATCAGCATATTAATATGTTTATATACATATCTACACATATACATATATACATATATATGTATTAGGCACAACTTTCTTACTTCTTTATATCTCTCCAAAAAAAAAATGCTTTTGCCAGCCAAAGTCACCACAATTGAAATCTAAATCAGACTGCTTTTCTTATTTCAGCTTAATAGTACCTAGGCCATGAAATAATTTGGCACACCCCAAAGCATTAGAATCTATTATGATATAACTATGTGCATTATTAAAGAAAAGATAGAAGGGTAATGCAACCCATTATTTCTCAAATACATAAGTATTCGGTTTTCAAGGTCTTAGTCTATCTGGGTCAGAATAGGAAGGAGCTGTATTGCTTGCTATCTATGTGAATGCTCCAAGGGTATCTTTGCATACAAGATATATTTTCAGCCATGTATTCATGTTATGTATGTACCATGGGTTGTGGTTTTAGGCATTTAGAAGGCAAGTAACTAGCTCATACCATGTTTCAGAGATTGGGTTTGCTGACTCCAAGATTCTAGCTCTTATAGTATGCGTACATTGTAGGCATTTAATAAATGCTTATTAAAAGTTTGTTTAATTAAATAAGTTTCCCCCAAAATAAATGAACTGATATAGGGATAGGGTAGGGCAGAGAGGATGGACAAGACATGATATGACATTTCATGGGAATAAATCTTAAAGGAGTTTCAGTTCACTGAAAGGTCAATAAACCCAACAGAATGACCTAACAGCTGAAAATATTGATTCAATATTAGACTGTATTAATAAGATCATAAGATTGAGAGCTGCAGTTGGCTTAGAGGCCATCCAGTCTAAGGAGGAAAGAGAAACACAGTTTGCAGACAAAGTAAAGCCAGAGTCCCAGGCTACTATTCTTCTTTGGTTAGAATATGTGACTAATATATAGAATGTAAGCACTTTGAGGACGAAAACTAAGTCATTTTTACCTCACCATCACCCTACCTACATAGTAGTCACTAAATAAATGATGAATTATCAATTCTGAGCACTACATTTCAGAAAGAATCCTGCGAATTTGTATCCTTTAGGTGTTCAATGCCCCAAGTTTTTATGCTTCACTGTCAAAATTCTAAAAAGAACACACTTGTTAAGCCTACTTCCTCATCACCCATTTTTTACTTATTCCCCTTCACTAAGACTTAATTCCTACTATTCTAATAATAACCTGCATTTATATGACCTACTAAGGTTTACAAGATGCTTCTTTCAGAATGACCCTGTGAAGTAGGTCTTTTGGTAGATCTTGCAACTATTATCTGTTATTTACTGTGCTTTGGTGCATGGAAAACTGTTCTCAGCACCAGGTAGGCCTTGGTTTCAAGTCCCATCTCTGAAACATAATGAGTGTGTGGCCCATGGCCAGACCAGGTAACTCTTTAAGGTTAGCAGTAGTAGAAATATTGTGAATTTACATTAGTAGAGGGAGTTTCCTTTCCTAAGAACTCCCTCTATTGATGAAATCGTAAGTCTAGTTAAAAAAAGGTCCTCATTTTACAAATAATGAAACTAATGTTGTTACCAATTAAAAATTATTTCCGATTTTTTTCAAGATTGAAATTATAATTAACACAAATCAAGAATGTATTAGTTATTCTGCTTTTGGGGAAAAAAAGCTCTAGGAAATATCTGGATACTTGGAATGCCAAATGTGAACATTTCTTGTATTCCAAGTTTATTTCCTCCATCTGACCAGGTGGTCTGTAGTATACTTCCATTAAAATATTGTTTTGGTTCCTTCCTTTATTATTTGTCACCAATATTATCTACCCTCAATATTTCTTCTTCTACATCTATTCTTTACAAGAATATATCATCTTAACATATTCTTAAGTAATGATTCAATAAGAACTGATTGTTCTAAAGAAAAACACCTAAATCTAGGGTCTTCAGCAAAGCTGGCAATGTTGCTGATGATATTAGCCCCACACATCAATTAAGCAATCTTTTGCATCATAATAGTTCACACTGGCATATAAAGTACTTGTGACAATACTTCTTGGATGATGATATTTTAAATGAAATCATTTGCAGCTATATTATCAGACATCTAATTCTCAAGGGCTTTTCATGGTGTTTAAAGAAACATTCACACCCTTTGATTTATTACATTCATTTCATTCATACCCTTTCAATAGAAAATTTTACATTTCTTCTTCACCATTCAGTATATCTATATACTTATCAATATTTTACTAATATTTATAGATAAATTAATAACTGATTATATACACAACATAATAGGTATGTAAATAGTAAATGTGGAATTGAATTAACTTGTATTTCTCTTTTTACGGAGAGCAACTATAGAAAGTGGTCTTATAAAAGAAATCTATTTATTTACTTGTATGATGATTCAATTTAATCACTCTTGTTTCTCACATAGACCTTCATTTTCAAGAATGCATTTAATGAAAATGATGTAAGGGGTGGCAACATTTAACATGGAGGGGGATGGAATCAGCTTTAAGCTGTTTTGTTTTGATAGCTTCAACCACTTAATTGACCATCTTTTCTATTTGAATCCTAATCAGAGATTTAGCATAACATTCAAATATTTCAATGCTTTCTCTTTGTTTTTCAGGTAAGAGTTTGTCTTTTTCTTCTAGACTAGATATTATGGATATTTTTGCAATTTTAATATTGTCTTTGTTTTCTTGGCAGATGGCTTGTCTTATTATTTTCATACATTGGCAAGATTGTGCTGTTTTCTACAAACGTCTTAATAAAAAGAATGTATAAAAACAAATTATGTATTTATATGAGTGTCCAGAACAGACTTTATAATACATGTATAAAACAATTGTCTAATTACATATTTATCTAAGAAACTGGTATGACTCGTTTTTTTTGGATAAATAGTGCACATCTATCACATTTTCTTAATTACATATTTACCAGTAAGGTCAGAACGGTCACCAGTTAAAATATATTTTTCATGTAAAAACAGAAAATTAACAAATTAATAGCAATTTCCTTTAAAATATTCTTAATTCAACTTATATTCAGAAATTTTGACCTTGCTTTAAAAGATTTTGAAGCTGTAGGAAAAAAAATCTTACTTAATTACTTAAATCTTAGTTCAAGTCAAATCAATAACATTTATTAAGTGCCTACTATTTCTCAGGCATCCTACTAAGAGACATGACTCTAACTGGTCCCATATATAAAAGGCTACCCCAGACTTCCTCACTTTGTTATACTGACTAGAGCTCAGCTTCCTTTGACTGCTCTTCTGGTCCTGTGAGTATATAGGATATCCAGGATACCAATCCCTCCACAGTGTTATGAAGGTGCAGACTTCACATCCCTTCTTTCCCACTGGAATCTTAAGACTATTAATCTATTCTGAATGGCCGAGTACATAGCAGGTAACCTCTTCTACTGATTGAGTTATATAGTACTCAAAATTTTATGGAAAATGTTATAAATTTTGTTTCAGGGATGTATAGTAATATCAGTACAATAGTTCAGCAACCTTTTGGTTTGAATGAACTTTTTGTGGATTATCTTGGGACCCTAATTAACATTTATAGTAGTCTTTCTCTGAGAAAGTAAACTCTAAATTCCAAAACAGTAATTTACTAATGAACTTTTGAAACACAATCTTGTTCTAAACTGGGGACTCCCTATATTTGTAAACCTTTGGATTAGTACTGGAAAAGCCCACCATTAGCAATAAGCCTATTTCTATTCATCATAGTTATTCAAGGCATGCATACAAGCTAAAAACATACACAAAATATTCTAATGGTCTACAACTATTTCCATCACCTACAATATTTACATCATCCCCATTTGAACTGATCATTTCCATCCCTATCCCTTGCCTATTATTACCCATTCTACTTAATTTATTGGGTATTTTTGGCTATAGCCAAGAATACTACATTTTCACAGGAAAAAAAAAAACAACTTCTATGATAATCAACCAAAATAAAAGGAGAGCATATTTTCTATTCATCCACCTTCCTTATTTCTTTTAATCCTCAAGAATATGTTTATTTCCTTGGGTGCTTAGAGGTAATATAAATGACTTTATGAAAGGCTAATATTACAGACAACATTGTGACAAAAAACTCTAAGATAAAAAGATTTTTTGGTAAAACTGAACATTAGTGTCTTGGAAAATGAAACAATTTATTAACTAAAAATAATCTTTCCACAACATTGCATACTTTTACTCAATGTCCTTTCTGTTACATGGTAATCCTTCATTTGAGAAATCCCAAAGAGATGCTTTACTTGTAGTTCATGAACTTGGGGAAAAGAATAAGATGATTGAATGGTTACAACTGAAATCTAGGTCTGAGTATCCAAAAACATATTCTAAAATCAGTTTTAAAAGTAGGTGGGGAAAACAGAGGCTTATAGAATTAAGAAATTTAGATGAGATATTTTTTGTCTTTCAGATGGATGATGTTAATTTAAACTCAGTCTAATTTTTAAGAGAGATGCTTACAGCACAACATAAAAATACTACAAAAAGTTAACAGATTATATAAGAGTAATTTATAATTATAGAGATTCTTGCCCATGCAGTGTTTCTTATTAAAGAGGTAAACAAGAACAGAAAATCACTGAAGGAAGAAACATGCCATTCACATTTGTTTCTTCCAAAGTACTTTGCACATAGTAGTTACACCAAAAATATCAAGTGAATTAAATGAATAAGTAGATGAAAAGTAAGGACTAAAGAAATGCTGAAAAACCTAATAATCTAATATCCATTCAAAACTGTTGTTAAGCACTTGTTAGATATAAGTTATTATTCTAAGCACTACAGGGTAAATAAAGAATAAAATACAGTCCTTGAACTCAAGGAGTTTACAGTATATTAAAAGGCAAGGAATATACACAGATAAATGTTATATAGTTATATACATGTACATATATATGACCTTAAGTGCATATAAAAGTATAAAGTATTATCAAAATAAGTAAGGGAAAATTATTTCCAAAATGGGGGAAGAATTGAGGAAAATATTATTAAGGATATGAAATTTGAGCTGGATTTGGATGATGGTCAGGATATAAAAATGTCAAGTAAAGATTTCTAACTGCCTGTCCTTCTGTTCACAGAAGACATGAGCATCCCATGACTCACTTTTCATATAATCTGATGTGACTTTTTATGAGAATGTTTAGGTAGCTTTTTTCATTTGGATTATGGTAGGGTAAGGGAATAACTGCTGATGCTTGGATGACTCTATTATATCTATTTCCATTTTCAAATAAAATTTCATTTTCAAATTCCCCTGTTTCTGCTAATGACATAACAATTCATCTAGCCATTCATGCCTGAAGCACAAGCACTAACTCTTAGAATTTTAATGTTAAGCACCAACCCTGGAGTCAATTCTGGAGTCAACCCTGAGATCAAATGTGGCCTCAGACACTTGACTTACTAGCTATGTGACCCTGGGCAAGTCACTTAACTCTGATTGCCTCACCTCTGAATTTTAAAGTTGGAAGGGCCCTTAGTGACTATCTAGTTCAACCCATACTTAATCCTTTCTATAGTGAAGAAATGGTATTAAGCCTTTGCTGAAAACTCTCCAATTAGAGGGAAGCTCCACCACTCCCTGATGTAGAAAATTTCACTTTTAAATAGGACTAATTGTTAGAAAATTTTCCCTATACAAAGTCTGAATTAGACTTTTGCAACTTCTTTCCATTGTTCCTACATCTGTCCTCTGGGGTTCAACGTGTAAAATCTTCTAAGCATCAATTCTTCAAATATTTGATAAATACCATATCTCCATTAAGTCTTCTCTTTTCCAGGCTAAACGCCCCAAGTTCATTCAACAAATTCTCACATGGAATGAATCTGAGTGAGTTCCCTATCTTGGTTGACTGTATCTCAATAGTCTTCCCCAAATGGACTCAGAAGCCCAATGACCTCTTCATTTTCCAACAGCTATACTCTCTGGATTCTACTCTACCATCTTCATTCCATCCTCTCCCCTTCCCTTTCCTTTCACAGAAGAAGCACATCACTAGGAAACTCATCATTATGGAGATTGCTTCAGCTTTGGTTCTTATACCGTATCAGAAGCTCACTAGCTTCTGTTCCTCTGACTGGAGGCCTGGTGGGTAGAGCAAAAAACTCCTCCTGAAGCCTCTATATAAAGAGGCTCTGAAGTCCATTGAGCCCATTTCATTTCCCATCAGATCCACTCTTTGGATTCCATTGTGCCATCATGCCTCTACCCAGATAGGATACCATTTCTATCCCCTTCCTACCCTACTTCCCCTTTTTTAGCTTTCTTTTTTGTGTTGTCTTCATTTGATCGCAAGCTCCTTAAGGGCAGAAACTAATTTTACTTTCTTTATTTGTAGCTCCAGGACTTATCACATAATATATGCTCAATAAATTTTACTACATCATTATACTAAATATGGCACCTAGGACTAAACCATATAATCAATGTTTTCTTACTGGTATCAATGGCAGGGGACTATTATCCCCTTATTTTTGGTCTTTCTTAAGGCAGCCTAAGATCTTGTTAGCCTTCCTAACTACCAAATCACTTTGGTAATTCAGACCAATTTTTCATTCTACTAAAAATCACCTGATTTC